>NC_069501.1:823509580-823844580 GCF_027579735.1 Bombina bombina
AACTTTTAACTCCTGACTAGCAAACTATAGTGGTTATTTCCCCAGATATAGATGATAGATAGATTATTATTATGATGTATTTGTATAGCGTATCAAATTCTGTAGCGCTGGATAAATGAATATTAGCACTCCTAATTCATTTATATAAAATCTAAATGGCCTAGACTAGCCATTATTTTAAATATATTAGCACTGCTAAATAAAATGACAACTTTAACCTCTATAAAGTTTTAAAGGCATTCTTAAATAGGAATAGCCACAATTAAATTAAATTAAATAAACACAAAATATTATTATTTTTGGTCTAAGTAGCAAGGAATGGGTTCAGAAATATGCATGTCATAGCTCTAGGCCCATCTCTTAATCATAAAGCTTTGCAGGTGCTTCAAGAATGAAAAGGGTTTTCTGCACTCTCAGAAAAAATAAAATAAAATAAATACATTTATTTTTCCATTATCATAAAGCATCCATGTTTTACAACTGCAACAGTTCTGCAACAACATTAGCATATTTTGGCTGTGATATTGTTTTACTCTGACCCGTATAATAAGTGTCACATTAGCAACACAACAAATCAAACGTTTGTTAATTTCCCTCGCTTTCCCACACAGCTGCTAGTGTTATCGTGTCACCAGATTTTAATTAATATGATAAGTAACACTTGCAAGACTACAGGCTGATTTTTTTTTTTCTCTGTGTGTGCGTGAGTGTGGACTAAAAAAAAAAAAAATTTGGGAAAAAACAGGGAAATGCTTTGTGGCCCCAGCTTTGTTAGCAGTGAAAACGTTTTAAAGACCGCAGTATCAAAAATGGAAAAAAAAAATCCTGATGACTGAAAATATCTCCAGCTACCTTTCTGAAAAAATAAATTGCATTAATTAATACATGTAGGCAATAATTTTTTTTTTTACTGAACAGTGCATCCATTAGTAATTCCTCTGTTTCCCCTTTATTTAAATTCCTTTTACTCACATAAGAAGAAGAAATAAAATACTTCTGGCTCTTGTGAATGCCTATCGTAGGGATTTTGTTTTAGGAATTGTATATAAAAGGCAGCATTGATACTGCAGTTCTATTACAAGTCAAAAGCGCCATCTATGTTCAAAAACCAGAAATGCAGTAGAGAATATCAAGACAAAGTGGAACACTAAATGGCATAAAAAAATTTCAATCAAAAATATGAAATTATCCAAAATACTGGCTTAACAGTATGTAAAGAAAATGTTTTTAATTCTTTTTTTTTTCAGTAGTTACATTATTTGCCAATAGCAATAATACTGTATCTAGAACATTATATATTTAGAATTAATAGATATGTGTTTTTTGAAAATATTCATGTTTAATCAATGCTTTGAAATGCAATACCACTTTTACTAATGTTAACTAGTAGATTTTTTTGCATTGTGTGTAAACAAAAAAATCCTTTTTATTCTGTTGTAATTGATAGAAGTAATCATTATTTAATGTATTTTTTATGAAATGTTACTTTTAAAAATAAATACATTAATTAAGTGCTTATTTTAGAAAATTCAGTAATATTTTTGGGTCCCATAGAAAAAACAGCAAGAATCTAATTTTTCAGAATTTAAACAGCTTATCTCTATAATAATAAAATATGCTATTTTTGTAAAAGTGAAATTATTCTGCAATAATCTTGCATTTTATTAAGGATTATTTACTTTGCAGGGAATGAATAATCACAAATATTTATTTGAAGTATATATATATATATATATATATATATATATATATATATATATATATATATATATATTAACTGCATTATTATTTTAAGGTGAAAATTGCTTTTTTATGAATGCTTTGTGTAAAGACAGGAAAGGTTGACAAATCTTTTTCTACCATGTGCAGAGTTTTGTCTCTTTTTAACATTCTATATTTAATGAAACATTTTAGATCATCATTGTAATAAAGTAAACTTTAATGTTTTATTAAATGCATATATTTTCTTTGTACGTTATATTACTTAAACATATATATTTTAGGAATAAAATAAAACAGAAGCTGAGCAAATAAAACAGCGATATTATCAGTAATATCAAGTGGTCAGGAACATGTACACTATATAATATAAAATTTAAGGTAAAATAAATGTTATCAACTGTAATTTTGTAGGTGACTTTTTCAGCTACAAATGAACAATACAGGGTTCTCTCTGGCCAAATAGCATTATATTCTTGCTTATAAAGCAATTTCATTTGTTAAACAAACAAAAAAAAGCATAACATGCTGATATGTTTTAGACAACGATAGGGATATAAATATTGGATACATTGGGATTACATTGGGTGCCCTCAGTTTATGTAAGTTTGCTCTCAGTAGGTGCTAGAATAGTTCTTTTTAGATTAAACATTCCCAAAGGATTTCTCCTGTTCTGTGTCTATTTGTAACCTCAGTCTCTACTTTACAAAAGAAATAATGCACAGAAACTGCATTCTCTCTTCCCTTTTATTCCACTGATAATCGGAATTCCCCTCAACAAGGTTCCTGAAATGTTTCATCCACAATTGCACAAATAGCCTCTGTCATTATATATTTCTGCTTAAAGCAAAGCTAAAGGAGGATGAATTTTGATGGTTGTCTCAAAAACTAGAATCACAGCGATTTGCAGAAACACAGTTTCTCTACAGTGGATAGATCTGTTTGATGTGTGTCGAAGATATTTATAAATTTAATAATCTGATTTCAAAATAAAAATATTTTTGCAAATCAGATCTAAAATTTATTATTCAGATTTATAAGGGTGTTACTTGCCCCCAAATATGTGTCTGACAGTATAAAGTTTAAGGGTAGTGTTGAAAGTTTTTGTAGATTCCACAACTTGCTCAGCTAACTGATGAACAGAGTTTTCATGTAATCAGGTAATCATATTATAATGTTATATCTATCTATCTGTCTGTCTATCTGTATGTCTATTCTATCCAGCGCTACGGAACTTTGTGGCGCTATACAAATTAATGATAATAATAATAATAATAATTATCTGTCTGTCTTTCTATATGTCAATGTATATATCTGTCTGTCTAGCTGTATGTGCATGTGTACATGCACATAGATGTGCATTTGTGCGGGTTTGGTAAGTGCATACATCTCAGTAGGAGTAGGTGACTGTAAGTAACACATATTTATATTATAATTATTTATGTTCTATATGGGCTCCATTTTCCAACGGGCATGCAGACAGGTTAGGGAATCTGTCTACCCGTGACTGTGGCTAGCAGGCAGCATCACACTGCCCACATTTATCATTGCATGAACAGCAATTTGTGCTTCCCCCTGCTCTCATGCAACCAATCACTAGGGAGCTGGGGCTGTCAATTACCCCCCCCCCCCCCCCAGTCAAATCAGTCTGCGGGGATTTTAAACCACCAATTCAGAGCTTGTGGATATTTTATGAAACAGCTGTTTCTTAACTATAGGCTGGAGGCTGCACCGCAGGAGTCCCATAGGTGCGTCCACAAACTGATAAATGGAATCTCATGTGTCTATACATACAAATCTATTCACTTGCATGCAAACATAATAATCATACTGTATATACTTCATACATGTAGCCTAATTCAGCTACACAGTTACTTAATAGAGCTTTTGTGGTATTTAAGTATTTACAGGTGTTAAAACAGCAAGTCTTTCCTGAGTACTTATCATTTTTCTGTTTAAAAAGTAATTGTACCCTATGAAAAGTGACACATGCAGATAGAGAATCTCTCCTTATTCTCTATTATTGTTTTCTTCTTCTGAGAGCAGAAAAATTAGTCGTTTTAGACATTAAACAGTTATTTTTAACTACAGGGTTTTGTTTTTTTTAAACTACCAAAGGTTGATTTGAGAAGAGAAAATGTGCCTCCACCTTTTCAGTCAGATTATTATATAATAAAAGACAATAGATTTATAAGAGTCACTTGAAGAGATGCAGGCTCTTGTATATAACAGCTTCTACAATTATCAGACACTACTAAACTATTATTGATCCTTTTCACATTTGGTGATAACAGAGTATTTTCCACTTATTTAAAGTGCTGTTAGCTAGAAACTCCCATCAAGGAAAAACGATAGACAATAATGCGGCTCGATATAATAATAGCAAGCCTAGGTGGTACAGTGTTTCTAATATCAGAGGCAGAGAGACTGCACTAGCCTTGTGTCTAGCTGCTGCTAAATGACTGATTTGGTAAAAAGACGTCTTCCATAAGGTCATTTCATACATAACCTTAAGTACTCTAATATTACTTATTGAACTACGGTCACAGAGAAGGAAAATGTTTGCTTTTTTTATTTGCCGCTAGTAGTACGAAAAGAGCGTATCATGGTTCCTAAATAAGCTAAAGTGCATATTCAATATAATGTTGCACACATGATATGGCTTATTGTACAAATAGCTATTTTTGTCTTGGGAACCCTACATACAGCTTGATAGATGTTGTTCTTTAAGAAAAACAATCTTTTATTAAGCTAGGCCATTTATGTCAGGCAAATATAATGAAAATGGCACAGTTCACAAATGAGACAAAATGTAAATAACATAATTGTTTTATTTCTTTAATGCAAATTGTTTCTTGAACATATACTTTTTTTTTTTTTTTGCTAAGGTCTTTGCCAAGCCATTAATGCAGAAAAGAATAGAGTCACTGAGTTCAAGATAAAAATCCCTTAGGTGTGACAATGCAGATTCCACTTCTTTAAGATTCTTTTGCTATAATTGATTCTTTTAAGGCAGTTTAGGTGATGTTTGCTTACAAATTCCTATCCAGGGAAATATGAAATATACTCATATTATTTACAGCCATCTTGGTTCCTTGTGTATTAGAGGTCCATTTTGGCTATAAAACCTACTCTATAAATGGGACATTCTAGTGTAAAAATAAATGCTGTATTTTGTTAGATTATTACAAAAAAATCCTTTCTTTTATTGAGTGTTTAACCCCTGCAAAGCTGTGCCACTCCAGATTAGCATACAGACGGTGAACAAATAATAGGCAGACATAAATGTGTGTGCCCCTATAATCAACCATATCTGTATCTGGATCCCATAATAAAAACAAAATAAAAAATAAAATACTCTAACATAATATGAATTGTATTGAAACACTAAATTTCCCCTTTAACTGAAAGGGAAGAAAATGATATTAGTAAAATGACCAAAAACTGTATTAATAATTCAGTTTTCCTTGTTTCCTCTACCCAGAATAATTCAGTTCTGTGCAACACACCTGAATAAAAAAATGTATTAACAAAATTAGAGTCTGCATTATAATTATTATACTAACCTGTGAAACTGTGAAGCTGATTAACTAGAGAATTATTTGTTACTCTAGATCAGTAATTTTCAACCATTTTTTTGCTGTGGCACACTTTTTTACATTAAAAAATCCTGTGGCACACCACCATCCCAACATTTTACAAAATCACACATTGTAGCCTAATACAGCATATATATATATATATATATATATATATATATATATATATATACATACACACATACACACACACAAGCATACATGCCCAGAGTAAAAAACAAGCAAAATTTAAAAAATATGTCACACTGTTGTCCGTCTGCCGTGGCACACCTGAGGATCTCTCATGGCACACTAGTGTGCCACGGCACACTGGTTGAAAAACACTGCTCTAGATGAGTGTAAGGTTTACACTGCTTGGCATTTCCTTCAGAAAAGGAGGAGTATGAAATATAAATACATAATATACAATATTTATTCCAAAAGCTTTTTGTTATGCATCATATTTTAATATATACTTCTGCATATTTTTGTCATAAATAGACCATATGTTTTTATGCCAAGGACTAGATGGCTCAGTAAATTAGAACAAATGCTTTTGAATACAAGGTCACCTTTTCAACTAGAGTAAATTGGGTCAGAATTTGGATGCCTGAAATAATACTAAATATTCTTTCATACATATACCACATCATCTCTCTGATACACTTTAAACACTACATTGTAATTATTCAATTACTTCTACTTTTGTGTCTTGCTGTATGTTTGATTTTTAATTGGCCTATGGAAAAAAAGAAAGAAAGAAAGAAAGAAAGAAAGAAAGAAAGAAATAAAGAAAGAAAGAAAGAAAACTCGTTGTGCAGTATTTTGGAATATGTTTATGAACTAAAAAGAAATATTAACTTAAAGGGATACGAAACCCAAATTTATTTTTTTAATGATTCAGATAGAGACAGCAATTTTAAGCAACTTTCTAATTTACTCCTATTATCAATTTTTCTTCGTTCTCTTGCTATCTTTATTTTAAAAGCAGGTATGTAGTAAAGCTTAGCAGCAGGCCCATTTTTGGTGCAGAACCTGGGTTAAATGTAACCACCAATAAGCAAGCGCTAAACAGGGTGCTGAACCTAAAATGGGCCTGCTCCTTAGCTTTACATTCTTGCTTTTTAAATAAAGATAGCAAAAGAACAAATAAAAATTGATAATAGAAGTAAATTAGAAAGTTGTTTAAAATTGCATGCTCTATCTGAATCATGGAAGAAGAAATGGATATAGTATCCCTTTAAAGGGACATAATAGTCCAAAAATGACATACTCTAATTCGTTAGAGCATGTCATTTTAAGACTATTGACCCTACACCAATGTGTGTTTAGCCCACGCAAAGAGGTTAAACAAACAGTAGAAATGCCGTTCAGGACCTGTGGAGCACTGTTAGTCCAGAGCAGAAACCGCCACTGATCTAATCAGCAGCACTAGTTCCACATCTCAGTCATGTGACTAGCACTGCTGATTAGATCAGGGGTGAGTTCTGCTTGGGACCTGAATTGTTCCAAGGGTCCTGAGCGGCACTTTTACTGTGTATTAAATCCCTTTGTGGTGGGGTTAATAGTCTTAAAATGACATGCTCTAATTAAAGCATGTAATTGTTTAAAGGACCAGTCAGCACAGTAGATTTGCATAATCAACAAATGCAAGATAACAAGACAATGCAATAGCACTTATTATGAACTTCAAAAGAGTAATTTTTTTTCTTCTGACAATTTTAAAAGTTATGTCTTTTTCCACTCCCCCTGTACCATGTGACAGCCATCAGCCATTCACAAATGCATACAGGTACCATGTGACAGCAATCAGCCATTCACAAATGCATACACGCTTATTCTTGCACATGCTCAGTAGGAGCTGGTGACTCAAAAAGTTTAAATATAAAAAGACTGTGCACATTTTGTTAATGGAAGTAAATTGGAAAGTTGTTTAAAATTGGATGCTCTATCTCAATAATGAAAGGTTAATTTTGATTGAGTGTCCCTTTAACTATTATGGCCCTCCTTTAAGATCTTATTTAATGAAAAAGTATTTATTTTAGACAAAAAATGTATGTCACCCTTTTTCTGAGTGCACCTAGCATAATAATTAAATTGTGTTTTGCTTTATTATAGATAATAATTAGAAAAATTAAATTTTAAAAAGGAAAAGTTATTAGGACACTAAATTCTTTACTCAAGTAAATGTCTTCTAAACAAATCTACAAATGGGCCAACATAAATAACAAGCATGAGCCATATGCACCCACCATATAAAAGCTTTTTAATTACAAAAGTATTATATCCTTTGTATATACTCTTATACTCTTTTGTATTTATAAACATCATGTATGCTACACTTTTGGAAAATTCTTGCTAAGACATTGTGCATTATAAATCATTTAAGAAATTGACGTTTGTGGCAAATTATTTCTATAGCTAATTCTACAAAGTATATAATTATTTTCACTGTATGTCCTTAAAAGGACATTATTGTCATTTTTTTTTCTTTGTTTCATTTGAAAAAGGGCATTTAAAATGTATTTAATTTTTAGCTTTTTTGTGAAAACTTATATTCCTGTCCTGAATAAATCATTGCTTTATTGTCACATTTGCCACTGCACCAGTAAAGCAAGTTATCATGAAGTCTCAAAAGCTTTTCTCTAAATCAATGTATCAGTGAATAAACAGTTTTATCAATATATTCATTGTATTAACAAATATTTTCATTAATAATAATAATGTCATAAAATACAAAATAACTGTCAGTGATGAAAATATTAATTGTAAGCTGAATTAAAAATAAAGAAATAACATTTTATATATTTGTATTCTTATTCGTATTTCCTGAATGTGGTGCTTTAGTTAATAAAATGTGTTTTCTTATCAAATTTTTGCAAGTAAAAGCTATTTAAGACAAATTGTTAATTTTGCAAACAATGCTGCATTTTAAAATTCCCATTTAGCAGAACAAAGCAGTGTTAGACTTAAGAACTTCCTATTGTAAAGCTTTAAGATAAATGAGAACAATATTTGTGACCATCTTCTAGCTCAGAATTGATATCTGAAGTGAATTAGCAAACAAAGGGAACCTTGACATTCTTTGCCTCTTAATATAGGCACGCAACGAACTAGCAAGAAACTACAATTCAGTATTGCACAATTATGTGCCTCATTCATTAGTACCACATCATTGACTGCACCATGAAAGAAATGACAAATTAGCAATTTCACGCTACTAGCTTAACACTATCATTTGTATCACAAAGTCAGCAAAAATCCTAACCCCTTATAATTCAACATGCTATTCTAAACATAGCGTGCCTATCAGTATGGTTTTATGTGGCCTATACTAATCACTAAAGTCAGATAATATGCAAGGTTAATGGTTGCAGACAGTCGTAGGAAATATCTAAGATCTGATAAGAAAGCCCCCCATTCTTGTTATTTTATGTGTGCATATACTGATCAAGAATAGGCCAACCAAAGCAATCAATGTTTAAGGCAGTTGTAATATATCTCCCACTGTAACATGTAAATTGGCCTTTCATTGCCTATTCACATTTAGGCTAATAAATAGTACAGACCCTGATAGTGAAGAAGTGCAACCTTTGTATGACTGTCACTTTCTTGTTAGATTTATGCTGCCATATTAAAGAAGACTTTATCTGCTGTTCTTCAATTACCTAGCAGGTTTTGCACATAAAATAAGAATCAAACACATTGTCGGGCAGATTAGGAGCTGAATGCGTTCTGTAACTTTAGACAAAAGTAACTACTGCTTTGTTTTCATTTAAAGTACAGCCATTAGTTATAATCAGAAAAGCAATCTGTGTTTGTAATGCATATAGCTCTTATCCTAAACACACAGATGCCTGAAACAACTTGATTGCTCCTTGCACTCATTGTGCATCTAGGGTTTACACATTATTAGGATACTTAACTTCATACATTGGTTTCACGTATTATGAACAAATATTCTCATCATATGTTATTGCTTTGTAAGCTGTGAGATTACTATATCTGTAATTCATGTTATCGTATTATTATATTCAGACACCACCAAGGAATACATATGTGTAACCCTGAAAGCATATACTTAAAGTGAATTTCAAGTTTGATGAATCAGTGCCCGATTTTTAAAAACCCTATTAAAAACAGGGGCACTTTCATTCATCAAACTTTACATTTCACTCGTTTTGTTAAAATACTTACATTTTAATCTTAAAAGCCGCTCCAGCGCTTCCCCCGCCCGTCGCAAGCCTCTTCATATGCAAAAATGACGAATCCGGCTTCCTCCAATCACGGCGTTGCCTCAGGCAGTAATTCCCCTGGAGGAGAAGCCATGATTGGAGGATGCCGTATTCGTCATTGCTGAAGTATGAAGTGACAAGCAGCAGGAGGGTAAATCACTGGAGTGGCTTTCAAGATTAAAAGGTAAGTATTTTAACACAACGAGTGAAATGTAAAGTTTGATGAATGAAAGTGCCCCTGTTTTTAATAGGGTTTTTAAAAACCGGCACTGATTCATCAAACTTGACATTCACTTTAAAATGTTTATTGACTCTGAGTAATATTAATGGCATCTAAAAGAAGCAGAGATCTGAGCACTCGGGGGTAAGTAAAATCTTTAGAAAATCTTTATTGAGGTAAGAATAAAAACTGCATCTCAATGCAGGTAAGCAAGGACAGCAATCCTGATGCGTTTCGCGCCCCCTAGTGGCGCTTAGTCATAGGAATAGGTGCTATAGGTGTCTGTGGTATACTTAAAGGGATGATTGACCAATCACTAACCTGTAATAGGTGTCATCGGACGCCACCCCAAAAAGAACACCAACAGCACAAGAGAAATGTTTTAAAAAAACAATATAGGTAATAAAACTGTAGGTACAAAAATCCTTGTATGCATACTTACAGGCTTATGAGATAGAAAACACATTATACATGGAAAATATATTAATTAATCAATGTATATTATAGGTTGCCTAAACAATGTATTTATAAAAAGCCTAGATGACAATATATTAAACAAATCCAGAGCTACCAATTAAACCTAGGACGATATGTAAATATATTACTTATAAACATGAAGGCTTTATGACAATGTAAAGACAATAAAAAAAATGAGATTTATATAAAGTGTTTGATTAATCAGTATGAAAGTTTGAATAATATTTGAAAATAATATTATTTAAAAATATATAAAGTGGTTAGATAATATGCTGTTAGCAATAAAGGGGTCAGTAATCTGGAAGAAAAAAAAAGGGACAAACATTGCTATGTGCATGTTGTTGAACATGAATCAAAGCAAGGAAATGCCAAAAAGAAAGGTGTTTTATACATTAATCTATGAAATAAGAAATATCCCATTCCAGATTAATACCCTTGGGATGTCTGGTTTCTAACTTCAGAATCCAGAATAGCTCTCTTTTCGTGAGAAGTTTATGTTTGTCTCCCCCTCTAGTGGGTTTGTGTACTACCTCAACGATCTGCGCTCCAAAACTGGGAACACCAGTTAGGTGCAGGCCATTGAAGTGTTTAGCAACCGCTGAGTTTTTATTAAAATTCTCAATGTCTCAGGGGGTTCCCTAACTCTGTCTCGAAATTCACGGGAGGTTTGGCCTACATACTGTTGTTGGCAAAGATTGCAATTAAGTACATATACTACCCATTTGGTTCTACATGTGGCATAGAAATTGATTTCAAATGATTTCAATGTGTTATTGGAAAAAAAGTGGTTGCCAATAATAACGGATTTGCAGGCTTTGTTAATGGCATACCTTCTTATTGTTGCATAAATGAAAGCTTGTTACATTTAGGAATATGCAAACATTTTACAACAATAGTAAACATGACAGTTTTCAATATTTCAATATTGATTCATTTTAAATGTTTGAATTTACGTACACAAAAGTTGCACAATTCCTGGGTGCCTTTATTTATTGGAAATTCTGAAATTAAACTGCAGACAAACAAGAGACTAGCTGAGATACACAATCAGTGTCAAAGCAAACCTTAAAATAAGAGGCATTGGGTGTGCACGTATTATAAGTTAAAATTAAAACGTATTTGCACAAGGATAACCCGACTTATGCAAAAAGCCAAACTTGGAATATTCCCCCATAGGCTTCAATGGAGCACGAAAGTGGAAAAAAACTAAAACCCAACAAGTCACACAAACCCGATCGCATTTTCTCAAGTATGTTAACCCGACATGAAATATGAAATATGTTATATTTATTCATAAATACATATTTCAACATATATCTGAAGTTTTTTTAATAAAATATCTATCTATATATATAAATATATATAGTTATAGATATTTACAGATATATACAGATATATATAGGAATATCTACAATCTGGTGTTACAAGTGAATAGTAAAAAAGGTTTTTCAGGGAGCGTGTCTGATCAACTGTCATGGCTGGCAGCAAAATTGAGGGCTGATCAAATACTCACTGATATCTATCCCTCTTTTACAAAGAAAGGATGATTTTCTGCACTGATTGAATTAAGATTCTAAGCCTTGCTAGCTCTATCAATTCAGTACATTGAAGATCATTACTGGAAGGCTTGCAGCCCCCCCCCCACCCACCCAGGTAAATGGGGTAAGCAGCTAAAGAAAGTAAAAGCTGCCTTATTTACTATTACCTTCACTAAGCTACTCCAATAGGCCTAACAATCCTTGTGACTAGCATGCAGTTGAGCACCTCTTACGTTCTTGATGTTTTTGGCAGCTTGTTGGAGGCCTTCTGGCAGTAGCTGAGGGAGGATTTAGCAGCAATGACTCCTTTAGGGAACTCCAACAGGAGCGATCTTACTCTCATTCCTCATCTCCTCTGACGCCTTTATACAGTCCACCGCCCATTTTTCACATACCCCTCACAGGGACGGCCATGTAAGATTCATGGGAGCTGCTGATGTGGTTGTGAGATTGCGACCATACTGTGCCGCTCTGATCTTGGAGAGTCCATTCATGTGGAGGAGGTAGAGAAGGGTCTGCCTTTGAGTAGCAAGGAATTTAGTTCAGAAGTCTTGGGTCCTGCTCTAAAATCTGAGCATATTTAACATCAAGAGAACATTTTGAAAGTGGGATATTTATTATTTTGGCTTTTCTGGACTTTTACACTAGTGAGCCCCATAATTTGGTCACCAGAAGACTCTGGAGTTTATAGGACATTTCCATGGTTGCACAGTGTCACTTCTGTTTCAAACAGATCTGGAGTTGGCTAAGCTGACATTTGTTTGTTTCTACTTCTGGTCTTAGACAGATAATTCTTGACTATTTACTTACAGTTGCAAACCTTATTACAGTTTTCTAGTTTAACTTAGTTCCTTTGTTTGCTTTATTATATTACTACTTTATCTATTGTATTGCTTGCTAATGTTGAAAAATTGTCTTATTTGCCATGATATTCTTGCATTGTCATAACATCTATATTAGAGCACATAGGATCACTCTCCCGTGCTTAATTGTAAATAGTGCCAGCTTTTAGCTACACTTTCTTTGCATTATTCTCTGCTAGATGATCCCCGGTCCATAATACTCTGGCACGACGCAAGCAGTATATAGAAATCCAACTGTCTTATGTTATATCTGATCCCAGCACACTACAGTCACCTAAACTATATAGGCTATAGTCAATTAACTATAAGGGAGAGGGTCACAGTTTTTATACTGTTTGCCTAATTATATATCACTGCTGTAGAACTTTAAAGGAAGCACTGTTTTCCACAGAGGCCTAATATATCAACATGAGGTGGCACAGGGTATACAGTGTTAGTCTCCCTTAATATTACTCTGACATTACATATCTCCTTGCTATTTTACCACGTTAAATGGTCCTGCATTAAAGCTATGGAAAGCACACTAATCTTTGTAGATCTTTGTAGATCTTTGTAGATTGGGCTGTTCACATACACTTCTGGGGTTTCTAGTTATTTATATCAGTCATCACATTCTTCCATCTTTCTCACTGCAGGGATCATTCTGCCTTAAAGGGACACTGAACCCAAATTTTTTCTTTCGTGATTCAGATAAAGCATGCAATTTTAAGCAACTTTCTTATTTACTCCTATTATCAATTTTTCTTCATTCTCTTGCTATCTTTATTTGAAAAAGAAGGCACCTGAGCTTTTTTTTCTCCAGAACTCTGGATAGAACTTTTTTATTTATTTTATGAATTTATCCACCAATCAGCAAGAACAACCCAGGTTGTTCACCAAAAATGGGCCCGCATCTAAACTTACATTCTTGCATTACAAATAAAGATACCAAGAGAATGAAGAAAATTTTATAGGGTTAAATTTCAGTTCAGTGTCCCTTTAAGGGGTAAAGTGAGAGTGACATGCCTCCAGAACATTGCTCTGATTAATTAAGACCACTTATCTTTTACTATATGCTTATAAATATATTTCATTTAGTATATATACTTTTCTCATATATGTTATACTTCATTCAAGGGTCCAAAAGTGACTCTAACACCTCCACTATTTAAAGTTTAATTTGTTGTCTCTTAGGTCCATAGGGGGTTAGTAAGTGTTCTTTATTTATGTTCTTTATCAATGTAATGAGTTTCAGAGCCACTCATTAATAAAGCATATTGTAGCTCCCTGTGTTTCTTTTTATCATGAAACCTGATAGCTTGATACCCTTTTAATATTGTTTCTTTTTAGGTCATAGAGGTCAAAAAGTAACCTCTCTTATGTTTGGTGGATTCTTCACACTCCTACTACAAGTTAAAAGAGGTAGCATACTTAACAACAGATATGTAAAGTTTGATGTGATTATTTATTGTCAGTGCTTTATTCTATGTACATATATACTGTTACGTAATGTATTTCACAGCTGTATTGCCTTGTGCACATTTATTGAAACTTCTTTATGTTTATATGCCATGTGCATATCCTATATGCAATGATGATTCTAATTCTATTATAAAGAGAAAAAGGAGGAATGATTCAGCTCATAAAGGCAAAAGTACTGTAGTGTTAGGACCAGTTAACATCGGGACCCCTTGTAAGTTGGTGACTGGCTAAACAGAATATGGCCATATTGTGTGATTAAGATCCCAATTTTAATATAAAAGCCTATTATTATTTTTTTGCAGGCAATTTGTAGCAGCATTTAAAAATGTGTTGTTTAGACAGTGTATCTATCTATCTATCTATCTATCTATATCTATATATGTGTGTGTGTGTGTCTACACATACTGTACGTATGTGCGTTGAGTCTGAAGTCTGGTGGCATGTTGTAAGTAGCAAGTATTTGCAGAATGTACATTCCTACAGGGAGTGCAGAATTATTAGGCAAATGAGTATTTTGACCACATCATCCTCTTTATGCATGTTGTCTTACTCCAAGCTGTATAGGCTTGAAAGCCTACTACCAATTAAGCATATTAGGTGATGTGCATCTCTGTAATGAGAAGGGGTGTGGTCTAATTACATCAACACCCTATATCAGGTGTGCATAATTATTAGGCAACTTCCTTTCCTTTGGCAAAATGGGTCAAAAGAAGGACTTGACAGGCTCAGAAAAGTCAAAAATAGTGAGGTATCTTGCAGAGGGATGCAGCACTCTTAAAATTGCAAAGCTTCTGAAGCGTGATCATCGAACAATCAAGCGTTTCATTCAAAATAGTCAACAGGGTCGCAAGAAGCGTGTGGAAAAACCAAGGCGCAAAATAACTGCCCATGAACTGAGAAAAGTCAAGCGTGCAGCTGCCAAGATGCCACTTGCCACCAGTTTGGCCATATTTCAGAGCTGCAACATCACTGGAGTGCCCAAAAGCACAAGGTGTGCAATACTCAGAGACATGGCCAAGGTAAGAAAGGCTGATAGACGACCACCACTGAACAAGACACACAAGCGGAAACGTCAAGACTGGGCCAAGAAATATCTCAAGACTGATTTTTCTAAGGTTTTATGGACTGATGAAATGAGAGTGAGTCTTGATGGGCCAGATGGATGGGCCCGTGGCTGGATTGGTAAAGGGCAGAGAGCTCCAGTCCGACTCAGACGCCAGCAAGGTGGAGGTGGAGTACTGGTTTGGGCTGGTATCACCAAAGATGAGATTGTGGGGCCTTTTCGGGTTGAGGATGGAGTCAAGCTCAACTCCCAGTCCTACTGCCAGTTTCTGGAAGACACCTTCTTCAAGCAGTGGTACAGGAAGAAGTCTGCATCCTTCAAGAAAAACATGATTTTCATGCAGGACAAATGCTCCATCACACGCGTCCAAGTACTCCACAGCGTGGCTGGCAAGAAAGGGTATAAAAGAAGAAAATCTAATGACATGGCCTCCTTGTTCACCTGATCTGAACCCCATTGAGAACCTGTGGTCCATCATCAAATGTGAGATTTACAAGGAGGGAAAACAGTACACCTCTCTGAACAGTGTCTGGGAGGCTGTGGTTGCTGCTGCACGCAATGTTGATGGTGAACAGATCAAAACACTGACAGAATCCATGGATGGCAGGCTTTTGAGTGTCCTTGCAAAGAAAGGTGGCAATATTGGTCACTGATTTGTTTTTGTTTTGTTTTTGAATGTCAGAAATGTATATTTGTGAATGTTGAGATGTTATATTGGTTTCACTGGTAAAAATAAATAATTGAAATGGGTATATATTTGTTTTTTGTTAAGTTGCCTAATAATTATGCACATTAATAGTCACCTGCACACACAGATATCCCCCTAAAATAGCTATAACTAAAAACAAACTAAAAACTACTTCCAAAACTATTCAGCTTTGATATTAATGAGTTTTTTGGGTTCATTGAGAACATGGTTGTTGTTCAATAATAAAATTAATCCTCAAAAATACAACTTGCCTAATAATTCTGCACTCCCTGTATTGAAGCACTGACAAACACATTTTATCTAAAGGGATATGATATAGCCATAAAAGTGCAATATGTTATTCCTCTAGGAGATAATATTTTTTATTTTTTATTTTAAATCTCCAGGTCTGCTATGACCTTCCATGACTGGTAGCCCTCTCTACGTTCAACAACTTCCTTTTTCTATCCAGCTGTTGTCTTCCTCAGAACCTCTCGTTGATGTTTCTAACTGCTATTAACATGTTTTTTTAAATGTATTACTGTATGTAGGATTATTTATTTTGTTATGATATAAAATAAAAACAATATTACAAAATGTTTCACAATGGCTAAACATATGCAGAGGAGGTGAAGTATTGGTTGTTGTGTGGGTGAGATTAGAAGTGGGGAGTAACATTTTGTCCTGGCTAGTTGCTTAGGACTTGAAATTGTGAGCCCTGTATATGTATGTAGTATGCATGTATGTGTACAGTGGTTTAAACATATATATCTCAATAAAGAAATCATAGTTTAAAGTTAAGTAAAAAACTCTGTTATTTGACTTTCAGCTTAACCCATCTTCGGGTTAGGACACCTTAATTTTAGTGCACCTTCGGCTTAGTGCTTGAGAGATAATTAAAGGGACATTAAACAAGAAAATTTTCTTTCATGATTTAGATGGATAATACAATGTAAAACAACTTTCTAATGTATTTCTATGATCTCAATTGCTTTAATCTCTTGATATTCTTTCATGAAAAGCATATCTAGATAGGCTCAGGTGCTGCTGATTGGTGGCTGCACTGCACATAGATGCCTTGTGCAATTGGCTAACCCATGTGCATTGTTATTTCTTTAACAAAGGATATCTAAAGAATGAATCAAATTAGATAATAGAAGTAAATGTGAATGTTGTTTCAAATTGTATTCTCTGTCTGAATCATGAAATATAATTATGTGTTTAATGTCCCTTTAAAACGAGTTTTTCAGCGCACCCCTATTGAAGTCTATTATGGGAGGGATTTAGGGTACCAGCGCTATCCAACATCCAGCTGTATTGCCATAAACACATTTATTGATACTTCTTCATGTTTATATGCCATGTGCATTTTCTGTATATAATTATGATTGTATGACCTCAATAAATATATAAAAAAATAAAAAAAGGTTTTCAGAGAAACTTAACACAGCAGACATTTTTTTATTGTGTCCTATACTTTGAATGGATAGCGCAGGGTGCTCTATATTATTGTTCACATTTCAAGTGGTGTGTTAAGTGTTGCGCTTGAGTGTAACAAAAATAGCGGTGGAAAATTTAGCACTCTTGGAGACCTGAAGTACTGAATATATGCATAACAAAACACATATATAATATCATACAGTAAAGTACTTCACTCATATTTACATATATGAAATTCAAAATAAAGGCTGATTTAAAGGGATATTCTATACAACAAGGCGTTGTTACACACGTATATATATATATATGTGTATTTGTATGTATATATATATATATATATATATATACTCTATATACTTATATCGCAACAGAAAATCATAATTTAAGTGTTTTGACTTTCAGCTTAACACATCTTTGGGTTAGGACACCTTCAGTTTAGCAGAGCTTCAGCTTAGTGATCGAGAGATAACTGAAATTAGTTTTTCAGTGCATCCCTATAGAAGTCTATTATGGAACGGATTTAGGGTGCCAGCACTATCCAACAACCAGCTGTTAGTGCGCCCCACTCTGTTTGTGCTAATATATTACTTTTAAATTGTAATATGAGCACAAAAATAAAAGCACTCTTAATTTAACTTGAGCCATGTAAGCACACAATAGCACTTATACATTTACGCTCTGCTTGTGATCTAGGCCAAAATTATTAGTGTTAGTAAAGTTTTTGATAACTAAAGAAGGCCTGGGTACAAGTATTTGACATATTTAATACATTTCGTTTAACTTCACAACCTAAATATGCTTTTCAACAAAGGATACCAAAGGACCAGAGTAAATTATATAATAGAAATAATTTGGTAAATTGTTTAAAATTGCATGTTCTGTCTGAATCATGAAAGCTTTATTTTGATTTCACTATCCCTTTAAATTTGAAATTCTAGCTACAATATAAGCTGCAATGCTGTCACATCATCAGGTTTTAAATTAGATTCTATTTTCGGTGACTAACAGGCCACAAAGCAAGTTTTTTCTTTGTTCATTCCCTGGTTAAGAGCTTCCCTCTAATGTTATATATATGCAAATTATAGCAACCGGGAACTAGTGTCGTTAACAGTGATGTGGGCAATCAGACATGGACCCGTCTATGGTTGCCATGTCTCTTATTTAAAGGTGAAATGCCTGTAATTGTGTGGTTGAAATGTCTATTTTTTAGGAATAACCAGGATGATATATTGCAGAAAACTACTTTTCTTTGTGAAAAGAACATTTTGGTTTAAAAGAGGCTCTCCTGCGATGGTGCCACAGAATACGCAGTTATGTTTTTGTTAATTCCCTGGTTGGGCACTTTAGCTTTTGTTATGTATATTGAAATTGCTCCATCTACATCACTTGTTTGTGGATATTGTTTTATTGAAAACTCTGGGACACAAACCAGGGACACAGTATTCATCATTAAAATAAGCACCCAAATACATTGCTTACCAGAAATTAATTCCTATGGAAAATAACCAAGCATTATTATTAGCAAGCTATCGTTTTAAGAGTTTTTTTTAGCCAACCATCACTGTGTACCATCTGAAATGCCAAAGTTATTTTGGAATCAATGCATTCACTTTTAAAAAGGTGTCCCAAGTAGCATTATTTCATTCCTAAATACTAAAGAAACACAAAGTGGACCAAACTAGCAATTGTGAAATATTAGATAGTAGTGCAGCAGTTGTTCAGTGCCATTTGCCTAGAAGTGATTGTTTAAGCTACAAATAGAAGAAAGTTGAGAGATAGGGGTGATGCCGAAACGTGCATAAAATATTTGCATCAAGCACTTAATCAATGGGAAGACTGTGAACAGTTTGACCAGGCAATATATTCTGGCTTTAGGACCAAGACTACCCCATATTTGGAAAAACTGCAACTGACAATTGTGCTCCATTTTCTGGTCACAGGATTATTTTTTTAAGTCATTGTCCAGTTTGGTAGTGACAAAGAGTCCCTCTCGCTAACCGTCTTTACTCAGGGATATCCGGATTCACAACAGAGTGATGGTTGCAGTGTTTAAGGCAATGGAATTGCGGCAGCTACTGTTCAAATCTCTCTATATGTGGTCAAGTAACCATATATGTGGGTCATTAGTTAATTATATACCATATATAGGTATATATATATATATATAGGGAGATTTGAACAGTAGCTGCCGTGATTCCATTGCCTTAAACACCACAACCGTCACTTTGTTGTGAATCTGGATATTCCTGAGTACAGACGGTTAGCGAGAGACATTCAACAGCAGTCTTATTTGGGCGTGTGAGCAGTCTGCCAGGATTTTAACTCTCTATGGGTTTGAATATTCTAACTCAGTGTGAGTAGATAATATTATGCGTGTCATTGTATACTAATAAACTACACTTGAATCTCCTTTGCGTTCTATTTCTTGTTTTGCATGTTCATCCTGCCTTCTTTGACCCTTCTACCATGATGTTATAGCCTGTGGGCTTATGTGTTTTTAGCTGCACACTTTAAATTGACTTTCCTTTTATTGCAAGTTATCTTAGGCACGTTTTCATCTAGCTTTATCAAGCACGTTTTCATCTAGCTTTATCAAGCACTATTACAATCACTTTGGAGATACCGTGGATATACATCCAATCCTATTTGGAGTTGGGCTACACACCTCCATTGGCCGGTCCCGATTGGATGTTTACAAGCTATCCCGCTGACGTCACCTTCCTCCTTTCCCTCGGAGCGCGGCTTGATTGAAGTAATACATTATCCAGCTAAGCGGCCACGCTGTGTTAGCGTGGGGAGTGGTCACGAGTTTGCAGTGCTGTGACTATCCCTGAGGCCGGCGGATTAATCAGATAACAGCCGTACAAGAGATTGGTCTGGAGGCCAGCCTGGTTTGGATACGAGGTGAGCGTGCTTACATTTATATATGAACTTTGCTTTGCGGGTTTGCATTGCCTTGTCACCGAGGGGGATTGAACGCTAACAGAGGGATCGTTTCTACATATTTGTCAGGATTGTGTGCCCAACAGTGACTTGTGTTATGATGCGAAAAAGCTTTATTTGACGAACATTGCATTAGATGTTTGACCTACTCAGAAGGCAATCGATAGGTCATCAGGGATAGCCCCACTTCTTCACTTTAACACGTTTTCTTACCAGTCAGCTACTTTGAATCCCTGGTTACTCTCGGCGCTCATGTGATGCCACGGACTCCCCCCTGCACTTCAAGGTAAAATAGTCTGTGAGTTAACGCTCAGGATCATAATGTGTCTGTCAAGCTCAGCAGAGCACATTTAGGGGTTTAGATCTCATGTGTAGAGGTGTCAGACTTAGTCCCATCTTGTGCACTAAAAGGGTACTATGGAATAAGCTTCTTTGATGAATTACTGCTTTTAGGCATGATTGAGAAAACAGACACAAGTCAAGTTTATTATACAGCAAACTGGAGAGTTGGATACAGGAAGCAAAATTAGGCAGCAGTAATGCCCACACCAGAGCTGGGTCAGAAGTTGTGCCCACGCTAGGGCCAGGAACTGCTCACTCTAAGACCGAGATTGAAGTGCTCACACAAAAGGCCAAAGACGGGAGTGCCCACTTGAGGGCCGTAGATAGGAGGGCCCACTTGAGGGCTGAAACTGGAGTGCCCACTCTAAGGCTGAGACTGGAGTGCCAACTTGAGGGCCTAAGACAGAAGTCTGAGACTGGAGAGCCCACTTGAGAGCTGTAGACAGGAGTGCCCACTTGAGGGCCAATGACAGGAGTGGCCTCTCTAAGGCAGAGACTGAATTGCCCACTTGAGGCTGAAACTAGAGTGCCCACGTGAGGGCCAAGACTGGAACAGGATACTGATGATTGGCAGACACCCTCTTCAGGACTTGGGAACTGAAGCAGGATACTGGTGCTTGGCAGATGCCCTCTGCAAGGCTAAGTTACTGGAACAGAATTTTGGTGTCTGACAGATGCCCTCTGCAGGGCATGGGTACTAGAGCAGGATAGTGGTGCTTGGTAGATGCCCTCTGCAGGGCTAGGGTACGGGAACATGATACCTGTGCTTGACAGGTTGCAATCCGATCCATCACCAAACATAGAGAGTATGCAGAAGAGTAGTCAGAAAACAAGCCAAGTTCAGTTTACCAGAGAAGCTGTCCTATCCTTCATCTAAACACAGGGGAGATCCAAAAGAAAGATCAGGAGACAAGCCGGGTACACGAGCCAGAAGATACACCAGAATAACTTGTACAGGCCCAAACATAATGTAAACCACAATGTCAGGGCAGGAAGTGGTCTGGGAGGGTGCCTTTTATAGCAGTGCTGATGAGGTGACTGCCTGCAGCTGGCAGGCAGGTGGAGCTAAAGAGCACAGCCATTGCAGGCAGCAAGACTCCAGGATCATCAGTAGAAGCCAGAACCTTCTCTCTGGTGGCACAGAGACAGAACAAGACTGCAAATCCATCCAATGACAGTATCCTTTCATCATTTCTACATCCTCCACACAAATTTAAAGAGTGACAAACCTGATAAATGATTTGTTGGTGAGCTAATTAAATGTAAGAACATTTTTAATACCCAATTTCAAAGTTGAGAAGATTTTCTTATCACCTATACAGAGTAATAATTAGCTATGATGTGTTCCCTTTTCTATTGTATTACCTAAACCTGTTTTAACATAATTTGTCATCATCATGCTGCAGAATACTATAAATGCTATTTATTAGTTTTTGCATTTTTGAGGCATGTTACATCAACATCCATCTTTTTAGAATTACTGTTCTATATCAAGGCTTTAAATTATGACACGTTAGAGAATAACATTTTGGAAAAATGCTGACTACTTTTTTGTAAAATCTGTTACCTATTTGCATACATAGGAGATTTCTGCTACGTTTGCCAACCATAACTCAAGAACTCCAGCAGATGAGGTCCACAGATGAGATGTTACAATGAGTAACAGAAGCAGGAAAAAACAAACTTTTATAGTAATAAAGAGCAGGTTCAAGCATTTGTACTATTCTAGGGAAGTCCTGGAATATGCATCACAAAAAGTATTATATATTGTACTAATGAACCACATGTTGCATAACATTATCAGGGTGAACTTGAAGAGGAATATATGCTACCCAGTGAGCCCAAGTGTGTTATCTGAATCCACAGAGGCTGAGAGAGCTTGGCTTATCAACTGCCACAGCTCCTTTGTCCTATATTGAGATGCAAACAATAAGATTGTTGCCCTCAAACATGACATTCTGCTTAGGGTAAATTGCACATTGTGGACACTCTTTGTTTTGGTAAAATCTTGGTATCAGCTGTTAATGAAGCCACAAAACAGCACTGAAAAAAAGTGTTTAAACATGAAAGTACACTTTGCAAATTATAATGTCCAAACCCATATTTGTGTAAACATTGGATTGCAATAACTTCCCCACATTTATGGGGATTTCTGCTTACTTAGAAATAATTTTCAAAGCACACTAGTCTAGCACACATGATAAATTTGACATGTGGCAATGATTACGACAATATTTACAGAAAAATCTCTGGTGTTTGTTTCTAAAATTTACATTTTTTTATGGTGCAAGAACAAGTGAGCATATTCTCCTCTCTGAAATTCTTATTCACTCTTTCATTAATTTGATCATGTGAAACAAATTTATTAAACCAGTAGCAGACCTGCTCAACAGAGGGCCCTGATACAAAAATGTTTTGGGGCTCCTAAAGGTAACTCAGTAGTAAGTTATAGTAATAATATACATGCTGCTCTATATAATGATGTTAAAGATAGATAGATAGATAGATAGATAGATAGACCTGCAACCTGTACTAATAACAGGCTCCCTGAATTAGTATTGTACACATTCTACATATGCCTATATATAGACTGGCTACTTTGGGCCCCCCAATACTTGGGCCCTGGTGCCACTGCACCTGCGGCACCCGTGGTAGTTCTGCCCCTGTATCAAACAAAGTTGTACTTTCAGACTTATGGTCATTCAAAATGCAAATGTCTTCCCTTTTATTTAACAATGACATTTATTTGTACCATCAAGACATCAGCATTATGAAATTAGAAATATATTCCTAATTGTATTTAAATGAAATGAGTGGCTAAAAAAAAGTTCCTTTCAAACTAAAATTATTCCCTGGTCTCACTGAATCTAATCATATTTTCTCTTTTATAGGCATACACAATTTACACTGTTGTGTCTTACAACAACCCCTGGTTTTCAATATATTAGAATGTATGGAATGTAATTTTAATAGTGATTGATAAATCCAGAAAACAGATGTTCATGATGGTGTAGATGGTCTTGATGGTCAAATATACTTGACATTGTGATAACACTGAATTGTTGCAAAGGATGATTCCACATCATTCTCAGATGGTAAACAATAGTTTGGTTTTCTATACAAATGTAATACAATAACATATTTAAGCAGGGCATTTTTATAGATCCAAAAAAACAAATTCTCTATTTTTAAGTGATATATTTAGAGCTATACGTGTAGAGTACAGTCTGAGGATAGATGCAGCAATAAACATATATCTTCTACCTTACTGCACACATCTCACCTGAATGTGATTCTCAGTATCATGCTCTAAAAGTGTACATCATTATGGTTTATTATGCATTTTATATGTAAATACATGTATATTAAATACTTCCAGTTTTTGCTCCCTACTACATTTGAGGGATGTTATGGTTTGGTTACTTTGTAAATTTTATCTTAACTAGTCTTAAAGTCTGTGTATACGGGCCAAAATCCCCATCTACTCGAACTCCCTCTCCCTCATCCCCCTCCCTCCTTCCCCTTCCCTGCCGCTCTCAGCATTTTTTTCTACAGTGCAGCGGTCCCACCTGCTCCCGCCCCCTCCAGCAATGGGCCGCCCACCCACCTCCCTCCTAACCCTCCCACGCCACCAACAATTGGCACCACCACTGCCCGATGCAGAGATGGAAACAGAGGGTCCCTCTCTGCTTCGGTACCTCTGCAAGACTATTTCTGCACTGCCCCACTCATGAGGAATGCAGAATCAGTGCAATCTCGCTACTTTCAGCGAGATCGCGGCAGAGGGGTTGAGGCCTGTCTCATGCTGTCTCTAATGTGCATGACTTCGCCACAGATCTGGTCTTTAAAGGGTTAAGGCCAGGTATGCTTGTCTAGCACAGTCTCTACTGCGTATGACTGCATCGGATAAACATATCTGGCCTTTTATTATATAGGATTGACTCTATTACTTGATTGGACGGTAATGCCTGTTGCGTATAAATTATGGAACAGTGACTTTCTGTGACAAGTGCCCATAGGAGAGTACCCTTTCCAAAAATATTATTACAATCATCAATTAACATTTTGATTACAATAAGGACTTGATTATGAGTGGAGCGCTAACAATTACGCATCAGCGATAAGGGGTTTATCGCGGCTGTTTGTCAAGTTTTTTGTTTTTATTTCTACATGCATAAACAGCACACATACACTAAAAAATGTACTGCATACGTGTTCTGTGTTGTGATGAATTGTCTACATGCATAAACAACACACATACACTAAAAAATGTACTGCATACGTGTTCTGTGTTGTGATGAATTGTCTACATGCATAAACAACACACATACATTAAAAAATGTACTGCATATGTGTTCTGTGTTGTGATGAATTGTCTACATGCATAAACAACACACATACACTAAAAAATGTACTGCATACGTGTTCTGTGTTGTGATGAATTGTCTACATGCATAAACAACACACATACATTAAAAAAATTACTGCATACGTGTTCTGTGTTGTTATGAACTGTCTACATGCATAAACTACACACAATAAACATTTACTGCATATGTGTTCTGTGTTGTGATGAACTGTCTACATACATAACTACACACACACACTAAAAATGTACTGGACACACACACTAAAAATGTACTGCATACATGCTCTGTGTTGTGATGAATAGTCTACATGCATAAACTATGGACACACACACTAAAAATGTACTGGACACACACACTACACACACTAAATATGTATTGTACACACACACACTAAAAATGTACTGGACACCCACACACACTTAAAATGTACTGGACACACACACACAGATACAAACACTACACACATACATAATCACACATACTACACACACACACTACACACTATAAAAAGGTACTGTATACGTGTTGTGTTGTGATGAATTGTCTACATGCATAAACTACACACTCTGAAAAATATACTGTATATGAGTTCTGTGTTGTGATGAATTGTCTACATGTATAAACTAAACACACACACTAAAAAATTCACACTTGCACACTACACACACGCACACATACACACACACAAACTACACACATAATACACACACACATACTACATGCACACACACTATACTGTGTGATAGCATTACAACTAGTATCCTGTGCCATATATACAAATTTCATACTTATACGGACACTGAACCCAAATTTTTTTCTTTTGTGATTCAGATAGAGCATACAATTTTAAGGAACTTTGTAATTTACTCCTATTATCAATTTTTCTTCGTTCTCTTGCTATCTTTATTTAAAAAGAAGGCATCTAAGCTTTTTTTTTTATTTCAGAACTCCGGACAGCACTTTTTTATTGGTGCATGAATTTATCCACCAATTAGCAAGAACAACCCAGGTTGTTCACAAAAAATGGGCCGGCATCTAAACTTACCTTCTTACATTTCAAATAAAGATACCAAGAGAATGAAGAAAATTTGCATGCTCTGTCTGAATCATGAAAGAAAAAATTTGGTTTCAGTGTCCCTTTAAGTAATTAAATTTCAGTTACCCATTCTACAGTAAATAAACTGTAATACACCTTTATTCCTAGATATTGGCACATCACCCAAGGTAAAATATAAAGGTGATTTTTAATAGACACTGGCATTGACTTAATTATCTTTTATGTACTGGGGCAGATACTCTGTTACCCCAGACCCCGTCAAGTACTGACATAAAGCAGCAATTGATTTAATTTAAATACCAGTCTATAATACAAACCAGAAGTATAATCAGCAGCTATTTTTTATGTTCGAGTAAATCATTTAAAATCAGTGTGTACACCATTCTATTCAACTATCTGTTGTCATTGAAATTTTGTTTAATGGAGATTAAAGCAAATTTTAAATTTCTCAATTGTATCTACATTTATATTATATATTTTTGCCCTATGACCTTAAGTATTGCCTTTTAAAAGCTAACCAGTAAATGCTCATGCTTAATTAATAAAGATTTTCAGGTTTAAGAGCAATGTTTTTTTTTGCTGTTTTTGTTTTTTGTAAATAATGTTCATAATTATTAAAATGGTATTAAGGAAGAAATGTGGGTTTAAAATGTCTGGCCTGACAGTAAACCACCTGATTCTCAACGTTTGCTGCTTTTATATAACTGGCATCTTCTTTCTGTTTATTTACTTTTTTTTTTTACCATATCATCTTACAGATCGTTATGCATTTGCATTACTTTATTTATCTAATAAGTAGCCTATTCATAAAAGCATATTGGTGTATTTATATGCTTTGTCCAGTTTGTTTTATTTCTTGTCTTTGATTATAGGTTTTGTTGCTTTATTAAGTTACAACATATAAATACTAATATTATTGTATTTAACTATTGTTAAAAGTACTCATATTGTTTTTTGTACACAAGCACACTCTTGGTAGTTTTTTTTTTTATTGTACTAGGTATCTGCCCTATTTGATTATTCTGTTTGATTCTGTACAATAACAGTATTTATAATGTGCAATAACATCCCTTTTCAGTTTTGATGAGTATTATGACGAAAAATATTTTAAAATTTTCGGATATCTATAGCATTTTATTAAAAAAGATACAAAAATGTTATATATATACAGTATATACTGAAATTATTATAGTTTATACAGAATATATTTGCATGGGAAATTAATTAATTAGTCCTTTAAGGTAGAAACAACAAACTGCAAAAGTGCACAAATAACATACTTGAGTATAATTCCCCTAAGTCTTATAGAACATGGACCTTGGCTATTTATCAGCCATGGTGAATATTTATAGTAGTAGTTCTGGTGTGGCAAACATCTGTAACATTTAAATATTATTGTGACGCTTCTACTGCAACCTTAAAATTGAAACAAAAATATCCATAGTGGAGTATATTTAGCTTGTATATATTTACTGCAAATGTAAGTATTTTGGACCATTTTTTAAATAGCATACAAAATGCTATTCTGTGTATTAGGCATTCCTCCTCATCACTGTATTTTGCATTCCCTGTGCATTCCTCCTACAAAGAGTATGGAAAGCTAGGAGAATTTTTGTCTTCTTTCATTCATGCCTGATATTTTACAAGACCAATTTGCCCCTGCTTGCATTTTGTTACAATTTTATTGTGAAGTGTCCTAATCAGGTTTTTTCTTTCTTTTTTTTGGATTGAAAAGTGACAGAAAGTGAAATTTAAAGAACAAGGACCCCTGAAAGTACATTTATCCTGGTTTAAAATTCAGATCAGTTCTAAACATTAATCAGTTATTTAATTCATTATTTAGACATAAAAGAGGCCAGGGGACAAATTTTGTTCGGATCAAACCATTCTATGCCTTTCTGTGGGGCTTTAGTTTTGTGCCACTGTACAGGAACAAAACCCATACAGTAATCATGCTGTTTGTTACTTCAATAGCAAAAGAAAGAAAAACAAAAAGCTATTATAATGCAGAAGTAATATTCCCTTTTATGTGATTTTGCAGTTCTGCAATTAAAAAAATAAGAATGGTAAATTGAAGAGGGCTGATAATGGGAGTAGAGTATTTGGCAGGGGGTACACATAATAAAAAGGGTAACATGCTAAAAAGGAGGAGAAGTCCACGGCAAAAAGTTTATTTTTTATTTTTTGCATATTCAGATATTAATGAAACAGCTTATGGCTTTAATTACAATCAAGTGTATTTACACTGTAATGGATTTGCCTCCCTGCAGCAGAATGTATACCTGTCTCTTATTGCAAATCAATTATTTGGTTATCTATGAGCTATACAAAACATGACAATTCACTATAAATAGATTGCATTTTATGAAGTATAATGACCACCCATTATAATCAAAAGCTAAACATGTCAACAAAATTAAACCATCCAGATTCATTTCATTAACAAGAATCGTACTGTATCAGTTACATTTAGGCTGTAAAAGTGCTTTTTCACAATTTTATTCCTTTGCATTTTAATCTTCAGCAGCCAAGGTGTTTAGTAACTGTAAATATACAATTTTATTTATTTAGTTTTAGTGGGATAATTATCTGACTTTGATAAAAAAAAAAAAAAAGATATTATATTACCCGCAAATATTTCAGATTTTTACAATCTAAACAATGAGAATATTATTTAATGCATATGATTTTTTTCTAAAGCACCAGTATATGAGCACCAGTATATGTTGGACACTGGGGCGCTGTATGAAGAATATCCTCAAAGACAAAGTAAACAGAATTAGCATACAAGACTAAACAGAAGACACTGACCCAGAATTCTTATAGAACAGGGCACATTAGAGATAACAGATAGTATGGTCATAACTATAGCATTGATTATATTATATCTATCATTATTCTAGATCTGTTTTAACTTTTAGAAATTAAGCTGTGCAGTCATTAAAATCACAAATATTTTTGGATCATTCTTTTATTTGAACAGCAAATAATATAATACATATACTATTCAATATCAATATAAGCTGTGTGGAGTTTAACCTAAATTTTCTCTAAAACCAAGGTTGCAGCATAAAACCTAATAATAGAAATATACAAGAAAATGATCATATAAAAGCTGAAACTCAGTAATATCAACAATTCAGTTATATGATTCAGTCTAGCACAAACAGTAAAATGAAAGAAAAAAAAAAATCAGTTTACTTTTTTTTTCAACCAAAAGCATTAAGCCATTTTTAAACTAGCAAAATGCCTGCAATTTAGTGGATATGGTCTCCAAATTTTTTTGTCAGCTATTTTAGGATTCAATCTATGTAAAGACTTCTTTCCTGTATCAAGGCCCATCATCAAATTTTCTAAACCTCCAAAAAAAATATAGTTTAGACAGTGATAAAAGCTTTTTGGTAAAACTGGAACATGTTGCATTTTTTTGAAAAATTCTGGAAATGTATTATTTGCTAGAGGGACATGGTTGTTTGTTAAAAACAAAAATAGCATTTTTAAACAGAAGAGGCAAAGGGGACTTAATAAAATAACACCCTGAATAGCGCTGAATGAATGAGAAAGCTTTTGTATGTTTGAGCAAGAACCCAAACTTTTATAATAATTTATATTTTTATACACACATACCCACATAAACATACAAATGCCTAGATTCAATGAAACTCTTCTAAAAAACTAATATCTCACTGGAAATACTCATGGAATCATCCCCACCACTGTAAAAATGATGAAATTGAAAGAGATTTGTAATCGTTCCTTGCCAGAGCAACAAGAGGCAAGATTAGCACAAACCAAAAAAAAAACAACCTCAATATGCACAAACATAGGCACAAAAAAAAGTAGGGAAAAAAATTATGAAAATAAAGTTAAAAAAGGAAAAAACTCATTAGCTTTGATATAGAGGGGCCTGTCTATCAAGCTCCGAAAGGAGTTTGACGGTCCGTGTTTCTGGTGAGTCTTCAGACTCTCCAGAAACAGCAGTTATGAAGCAGCGGTCGCAAAGACCGCTGCTCCATAACCTGTCCGCCTGCTCTGAGCAGGCGGACAGACATTGCCGGAAATCAACCTGATCGAGTACAATCGGGTTGATTGACACCCCCCTGCTGGCGGCCCATTGGCCGCGAGTCTGCAGGGGGCGGCGTTGCACCAGCAGCTCTTGTGAGCTGCTGGTGCAATGCTGAATACGGAGAGCGTATTGCTCTCCGTATTCAGCGAGGTCTGGCGGACCTGATCCGCACTGTCGGATCAGGTCCACCAGACCTTGATAAATAGAGGCCAGAGACACAAGATGCAGTGAAACAAGATACTTCATATGTGCAAAAGCATCCTTTTATAGCCTGAATGATGAGTCGAGGTTCAGGTGAATAATCCTTAACGTGCCTCAACAACACCTAGGAATGCCCAAGTTATTTTCTAAGATTTCTAAAACAAATTTCTCTCGATCCAGACTACTTTACCCTAACAAAACAGATATGACAGTTAAGCAATTAAACACATTTACAGATGCTATTTTGCAAATGTCTTTTTGTGGTTGAATAGATCTTTTTTCCATGTTTCTAGCGGATCACATTTGATGTGCAAGGCATCATATAATGGGCCATTTAATACAACTTCTGAACCTTGTACAATCCTGTTGAAACGTTTATCAAATTATTTATCTACAAAAAATCCCATAGACCTTAAAGGGACACTAAACCCAAATTTTTTCGTTAATGATTAAGATAGAGCATGCAATTTTAAGCATCTTTCTAATTTACTCCTATTATCAATTTTTATTTGTTCTCTTGCTATCTTTATTTAAAAAACAGGAATGTAAAGCTTAGTTGCTGGCCCATTTTTGGTTCACAACCTGGGTTACACTTGCATATTGGTTCGCAAAATGTAGCCATCAATAAGCAAGTGCTATCCAGGGTGCTGAACCTAGAATGGGCTGGCTCCTGAACTTTACATTCCTGCTTTTTAAATAAAGATAGCAAAAGAATGAAGAAAAAATGATAATCTGAGTAAATTAGAAAGTTGCTTAAATGTCATGCTCTATCTGAATCATGAAAGAAAAAATTGGGTTTAGCATCCCTTTAATGGGATTTTCTGTAGAAAACCATTAAACGGTTCTAAAGCATTGTGATGTATCCCAAAATATGATAAAAGCAGGAACAACCACTAGTGCCTGGTTAGAACAAATAGGTAAGATGAGCCTCAATACAACAACAAGACCCCTCACCACCATAACAATCCCCCATGAATCTAGGCCGAACACATTAATACAACTCTTCTTTCGAACTACAAAAGTTCTCATATACAGTGGGGCAATAAATTATTTAGTCAGCCACCAATTGTGCAAGTTCTCCCACTTAAGAAGATGAGAGAGGCCTGTAATTTTCATCATAGGTATACCTCAACTATGAGAGACAAAATGTGGAAACAAATCCAGACAATCACATTGTCTGATTTGGAAAGAATTTATTTGCATATTATGGTGGAAAATAAGTATTTGGTCACCTACAAACAAGCAAGATTTCTGGCTCACATACCTGTATCTTCTTCTTTAAGAGGCTCCTCTGTCGTCCACTCATTACCTGTATTAATAGCACCTGTTTGAACTTGTTATCAGTATAAAAGACACCTGTCCACAACCTCAAACAGTCACACTCCAAACTCCACTATGGTGAAGACCAAAGAGCTGTCGAAGGACATCAGAAACAAAATTGTAGACCTGCACCAGGCTGGGAAGACTGAATCTGCAATAGGCAAGCAGCTTGGTGTGAAGAAATCAACTGTGGGAGCAATAATTAGAAAATGGAAGACATACAAGACCACTGATAATCTCCCTCAATCTGTAGCTCCACGCAAGATCTCACTCCGTGGGGTCAAAATGATCACAAGAACGGTGTAATGATCAGCAATTCGATTGCTGTTTCTTTAGTCTGATTATGAGTATTCTCTGGTAAATAGTTTGTATGTATCATGTGATTAAGTCTGTCTGCTAGTGAGGAGACAGAGTCTTAATCACCTGGATTAATGTAGCCCGGAATATTCACCTCAAAATTATAAGTAGTAAGATCAGGTGAATAATATCTGGGCCAAGAGATAAGTTTGTACTATGTAAACTTTTAGATAATAAGTAGCAGTTTATATAGGTTTGTGACAGATAAGTGAGGTCCCCTTTAAGGTAATACTGTGCCTTTAAATAATACACCTTGCGGTAAAGATAAGTTCACAGTGTGAAGTATAATGTTTCAGCTTGCTGGCCCTTTAAATAATACACCTTGTGGTAAAGATAAGTTCACAGTGTTAAGTTTACTATTTCAGCTTGCTGGGCCTTTAAATAATACACCTTGCAGTAAAGATTTGTAAACAGTGTTAAGAATACTGTATCAGCTTGCTGCGCTGTTAAACATTACACCATATGGTAAAGATAAGTTCACAGTCTTAACGGCAATGCTAACACTTGTATACGGAACCTGGCTCTAGCAGCTGTGTGCTTCTCTGATCCTCTCTGCAGATTGCGGCCTGTGTCTGTTAAGCTGGAAGTTGTTAGAGCAGCGTGCGTGCTGCAGTTGCAACAGGTGACTTCTGCTTTAGATGAGAAGTAGCTTCAGTTGAAGGAGACAGAGCTAATCACAGAACAAGTGATACTCTGTTTTAGACAAGTAACAAGAAAGGCTGGAGAGTGAGTGGGTATCAACCTTCAATAAACCAGCAAAGGTGTATGGGAAATGGAAAGCTTTTAAAGGAAAAGAGAGCCAGATAATTGATTCTTAAGGTGGTATGTGAGATGTAGTAACATAAGTTAAGGTGGAACTGAGGAGTTCATGACACATCCCCCCCTCAAAAGAACCTCAAGGAGGTGTCAAGGCGCTGGACGATCAGGATGCCTACGGTGGAACACAGACACCAGACGGGGAGCCGATAGATTGGATGCCGGCTCCCAGGAATCCTCAGATGAGTCATACCCCGACCAGCGGACAAGGTATTGGAGTTCACCGTGATACCTTCGGGAGTCGACTGTAGAATGTACTTCATATTCGGGGTCAGGTGTAGGAGATTCCGGAGGAGATGGAGAGACATGGGTAGAGGGATCACAGGGTTTGACAAGTGACACATGAAATGTGGGATGTATACGGTAAGTTGCTGGGAGTTGTAGGGTAACAGTGACAGGGTTGCTTATAGCCACTATCGGGAAGGGTCCCACAAACAGTTTATTGAATTTCCTACAGGGTGTAGGTAATTTAAGATTTTTGGTGACGAGCCAAACTAAGTCACCCACTTTGTAGGCGGGTTGGGGACGATGGCGTAGGTCGTAGTATCGTTTCTGGGTGGCTTGTGCTTGCTTGATGTTCTCTTGTATGACAGTATAGGTCTGTTTAATGGAGTTGACCAAGTCATTTACTTGTGGACAGGGACTGTTTGCAGGAGGTAGCGGGTGAAAACGAGGGTGCCTTCCTGAGTTGACATAAAAGGGTGAAAATTCTGTGGATGAATTAGTAGTGTTATTGAAAGAAAATTCAGCCTGGGGAAGGAGCGAAGCCCAAGAGTCGTGTTTATGGGAGCAAAAACATCTCAGGTATTGCTCCAACCATTGGTTGGTACGTTCACATAGCCCATTTGTTTGCGGGTGGTACGATGTAGTCAGGTGTTGCTGAATGCCAAGAGATTGACATAGGGATCTCCAAAACTTGGATGTAAATTGCGACCCTCTGTCACTGAGTACAGATACTGGAAGGCCATGCAGTCGAACAATCTCTTTGATAAATAGATCTGCAGTCTGCTGTGCTGTAGGAAGTGAATCTGTAGGAATGAAGTGGGCCAACTACAACAAAGATGACAGTCATGCCACAGGAGCTTGGAAGATCAACGATAAAATCCATAGAGACGTATGCCCACGGATAGTCTGGTAAGGGTATGTTTTGCAATAGGCCCAGAGGGAGTTGATGAGATGGTTTACAGGTTTGACAGGTGGAACAGGAACTTATATATTGTTTTACTGAGTGTCTCATAGAAGGCCACCAGAAGTGCCTTTGTAGAAGGTCATAGGTCTTATGTATTCCCAAATGACCAGCTAAGGAGGAATCATGAGTTATAGATAACACTTTTGTCCGGAGAGATGGTGGTATGTAATATCTTGACTTATTACAGAGGATACCGTTTTGATCAGGGGTGAGAGGGTAAGTAGCCTTTGTTGTATCCAGTTGTTGTTGGTTCTTTAATTCAGTGCTATCAGGTGAGAGTACACCAATTATGGATGTAACGGGAACTATTGTTGAGTTGGGATGAGCAGTGGAAGGCTTAATATCTTTTCGAGACAGAGCGTCCGCCTTACCGTTTCTTGAACCAGGTCGATATGTGATGGTGAAATTGAATCGTGAAAAGTACAAGCTCCACCTGAGCTGACGAGCTGACAAAGTACGACTAGTTTGAAGATATTGTAGGTTTTTATGGGCCGTATAAATTACTATTGGATGTTCTGCGCCCTCCAGCAAATGTCTCCACTAGTCAAATGAAGTCTTAATTGCGAGAAGCTCCTTTTCCCCCACTGGATAGTTGAGTTCAGCAGGTGTAAGGAGTCTGGAGAAGTAACACACTGGGTGCAAAGGATCTTTTGGTAAGAGTCTCTGGGATAGAATAGATCCGATGGCGTATTCGGACGCATCCACTTCCAATACGAATTGTGCTTTGCTGTTGGGAATGTGCAGTACTGGGGAAGTAACAAATAGAGATTTAAGAAGTTCAAATGCCTTTTGAGTTTCTGGAGTCCAGATGAATGGCTTAGAGGTCCTAGTCAGGTTAGTGAGTGGCCTAGCAATGGCTGCAAAATTGCAGATAAAGCGCCTGTAAAAATTTGCGAAGCCTAAGAACCGCTGGACTTCTTTTATGTTGGAAGGTATAGGCCAAGTGGTGATGGCAGAGATTTTACTATCCTCCATAGATATCCTGCTATTGCTAATGCGATAGCCAAGAAATGATACTTCATTTACATGGAAGAGACACTTCTCTAACTTGACATACAGCTTATGTGTCTGTAATCTGGATAACACTAACCTGACGTGTTTGACATGTTCAGAGAAAGAGGAAGAATAGATAAGAATATCGGCAAGACAGACCACCAGGAAAGTGTCGAGGATGTCCCTAAAGATATCATTAATGAAATTCTGGAATGTTGCCGGAGCATTACACAACCCGAATGGCATAACTGTATATTCGAAAAGACCATACCTGGTCCTAAATGCAGTCAGCCACTCGTCTCCGGACCTTATTCTTACAAGGTTGTAGGCGCACCTAAGATCAAGTTTAGTAAAAATAGTGGCGCCTCTTAACCTCTCAATTAACTCGGGAATGAGAGGCAAAGGGTACCTGTTCTTTTTAGTACGCTTGTTTAATTCCCGATAATCTATTATCGGACGTAAAGAGCCATCCTTGTTTATCACGAAAAAAATGCCGGCACCGGCAGGGGAGGTGGAAGGGCGAATAAAACCTTTTTTTAGATTATCAGTGATATAGGTTTTTAAATGAGCCAATTCAGGTCTAGAAAGAGGATAGATGTGGCCATAGGGAATGGTTGCCCCGGGAAGTAAGTCTATGGGGCAATCGTAAGGCCTATGTGGGGGCAACGACTCGGCTTCTGTTTTATTGAAGACAGCAGAGAAGTCAAGATATTGTGTAGGAATAGGAGATGAGGAAGTAGTGAACAAGTGAGTGTTTGGAAAACAAGTTGAGACACAGTAGGGAGAGGAGAATGAAATGGTGAGGGTATCCCAATGTACCACAGGTTGGTGTAGTTGAAGCCAAGTGATTCCCAGAACAATAGGGTAAATGGGAGAAGAAATAATATCAAAGGAGATAGTTTCAGTGTGACCAGGTGGAGAGGAAACGAGTAAAGGAATAGTCTGTTGAGACACTGGACCAGATGCTAAATGCGAACCATCAATGACTTTTATAGGCAAAGGTGTGCTTTTAAACTGAAAGGGTATTTTATTTAATTCAACCAAACATAAATCAATAAAGTTGGCGCAAGCGCCTGTATCGATGATTGTGTTACACTCTATCCTGTGTCGGTCCCACTGCAAAAACAAGGGAATGGTAAGGTAAGCTGTAGCAGTGGTTTTTGTGTGGAAACAATGTTTTATGTTATGGATCTTACCTATCTTCTGCTTTAGTAATAGAGGGCACTCCTTAACTGCATGACCAGTACCTGCGCAGTACATACATAAATTCGCAGTTCGGCGTCTAGCCTTTTCCTGCGGGGTAAGTGGACCCCTAATAAAACTGATGTCCATGGGTTGGTCGGACGGTGGACCAACGGTTGGAGGAGTTGGCAGTACCCTGCGAACAGGTGCTGTAGATGGGCTTCTTTCCTGCTTCCTCTCTCTAAGGCGTCTGTCAATTGTAATCGTGAGGGCATAAAGGTCGTCAAGACGATCCGGTATACCAATCCTGGCGAGCTCATCCTTGATCTCCTCTGCAAGTCCGAGACGGTATTGGTTTTTTAGAGATACCTCATTCCAGAGGGAATCTCTACCCCAGATTCTAAATCTGGTAATGTACTCTTCTACCGGTGCTTTAGACTGCTTTAAGTTCCTGAGTTTACTTTCTGCAGTTATTTGACGGTAGGGGTCATCGTAGAGGCCTGATAATGCCTTTAGGAAAGCATCCAGGGAATTTAGAATGGGGTCCTGGGTCTCATAAAAGGAGTCGGCCCAGGCCCTGGGTTCTCCCCTGAGATAGGAGAGTATGGTTAGAACCTTGGACCTATCAGTTGCATATGTCCTAGGACGAAGGTCAAAAAGCAAGAGGCATGCATTCCTAAACTGCCTAAATGTGGAACGATCTCCAGTTTACTGTTTCAGCTTGCTGGGCCTTTAAATAATACACCTTGCAGTAAAGATTTGTAAACAGTGTTAAGAATACTGTATCAGCTTGCTGCGCTGTTAAACATTACACCATGTGGTAAAGATAAGTTCACAGTCTTAACGGCAATGCTAACACTTGTATACGGAACCTGGCTCTAGCAGCTGTGTGCGTGCAGCTTCTCTGATCCTCTCTGCAGATTGCGGCCTGTGTCTGTTAAGCTGGAAGTTGTTAGAGCGGCGTGCGTGCTGCAGTTGCAACAGGTGACTTCTGCTTTAGATGAGAAGTAGCTTCAGTTGAAGGAGACAGAGCTAATCACAGAACAAGTGATACTCTGTTTTAGACAAGTAACAAGAAAGGCTGGAGAGTGAGTGGGTATCAACCTTCAATAAACCAGCAAAGGTGTATGGGAAATGGAAAGCTTTTAAAGGAAAAGAGAGCCAGATAATTGATTCTTAAGGTGGTATGTGAGATGTAGTAACATAAGTTAAGGTGGAACTGAGGAGTTCATGACAAACGGTGATCAAACATCCCAGAACCACATGGGGGGACCTAGTGAATGACCTTCAGAGAGGTGGGACCAACGTAACAAAGGCTACCATCAGTAACGCACTATGCCGCCAGGGACTCAGATCCTGCAGTGCCAGACGTGTCCCCATGCTTAAGCCAGTACATGTCCGGGCCCATCTGAAGTATGCTAGAGAGCATTTGGATGATCCAGAAGCGGATTGGGAGAATGTCATATGGTCAGATGAAATCAAAGCAGAACTGTTTGGTAGGAGAGATAATGCTGAGTTGCAACCAAAGAACACCATACCTACTGTGAAGCATGGGGGTGGCAACATCATGCTTTGGGGCTGTTTCTCTGCAAAGGGAACAGGATGACTGATCCATGTACATGAAAGAATGAATGAGGCCATGTATCGTGAGATTTTGAATGCAAACCTCCTTTCATCATCAAGGGCATTGAAGATGAAACGTGGCTGGGTCTTTCAGCATGACAATGATCCCAAACACACCACCTGGGCAACGAAGGAGTGGCTTCATAAGAAGCATTTCAAGGTCCTGGAGTGACCTAGCCAGTCTCCAGAGCTCAACCCCATAGAAAACCTTTGGAGGGAGTTGAAAGTCCTTGTTGCCCAGTGACAGCCCCAAAATATCACTGCTCTAGAGGAGATCTGCATGCAGGAATGGGCCAACATACCAGCAACAGTGTGTGACAACCTTGTGAAGACTTACAGAAAACGTTTGACCTCTGTCATTGCCAACAAAGGATATATAACAAAGTATTGAGATGAACTTTTGATATTGACCAAATACTTATTTTCCACCATAATTTTCAAATAAATTCTTTCCAAATCAGACAATGTGATTGTCTGGATTTGTTTCCACATTTTGTCTCTCATAGTTGAGGTATACCTATGATGAAAATTACAGGCCTCTCTCATCTTCTTAAGTGGGAGAACTTGCACAATTGGTGGCTGACAAAATACTTTTTTGCCCCACTGTACTATAATGGTGAGTTTTGTGGAGAAAAAGGTTGTTAAAACTTTTCTAAAAGTTTAGAAGATACCAAGGTTTTAGGAGTATGGAGACCTATTAATGTAATAACACTGATACCCAAATGTTGAAACACTTAAAAGTGATGCAGCATAGCTGTAAAAAGCTTTTTACAAAATGTCACCTGACCATCTTTATGAAAAAAGCAAGATATTTTGGGAGGTAGTTATCAACGCGTCTACTTTTCCTGCCTTCGCCAGCCCAATAAGCCCGCCTAATCTCGCCTACCATCGCCGCCGCAGACCTGCAAAAATTCGCCTAAGTTATCAAAAAAGCTGTCAAAAAGCCGCGCACCCAGTACGGGGCGATGAGCAGCGGACTGTGATAGTTATCACTCATCCGATCTCGCTGCTCTTCGGCTTTTTCCCAGCTTTCTTGCTAGCCTGTCACTAAGCACCCACACTAAACTACACTGTTCTACCCCCTATACCGGCGCCCCCGGAGCCCCCCGCAACTAAATAAAGTTAGTAACCCCTAAACCGCCGCTCCTAGACCCCGCCGCAACACTTATAAATGTATTAACCCCTAAACCGCCGCTCCCAGACACCACCGCAACCTACATTATACCTAGTAACCCCTATCCTGCCCCCCCTATACCGTCGCCCTCTATAATAAAGTTATTAACCCCTATCCTGCTGATCCCGCACCTCGCCACAACTAAATAAATAGTTAAACCCCTAAACCGCCGCTCCCTGACCCCGCCGCAACTATAATATATGTATTAACCCCTAAACCGCCGCTCCCGGACCCCGCCACAACCTATATTAAATTTATTAACCCCTATCCTGCCCCCCCTACACCGTCGCCACCTTTAATAAATTTATTAACCCCTATCCTGCCCCTATCCTGCCCCCCCTACACTGCCGCCACTGTAATAAAATTATTAACCCCTAAACTAAAAGTCTAACACTAACCCTAACACCCCCTAACTTAAATATTAATTAAATAAATCTAAATAATATTTCTATTATGAACTAAATTAATCCTATTTAAAACTAAATACTTACCTTTAAAATAAACCCTAATATAGCTACAATATAAATAATAATTATATTGTAGCTATGTTAGGATTTATTTTTATTTTACAGGCAAATTTCAATTTATTTTAACTAGGTACAATAGCTATTAAATAGTTATTAACTATTTAATAGCTTACCTAGCTAAAATAAAGAGAAATTAACCTGTAAAATAAAAACTAACCTAAGTTACAATTACACCTAAAACTACACTATACTTTAATATATTTAATACAAAATTACCTGTAAAATAAATCCTTTGTTATTTTATTAGGAGGCTTAGATTAGGTGTAAGTAGCTTAAAATTGTTGTAATATTTTTTAAATGTTTGTAACTTATTTTTTTTATTTTTTGTAACTTAGCTTTTTTATTTTTTGTACTTTAGTTAGTTTATGTAATTGTATTTAATTGTAGTTATTTGCAGTTAATTTATTTAATTAATTTAATGATAGTGTAGTGTTAGGTTTAATTGTAACTTAGGTTAGGATTTATTTTACAGGTAATTTTGTATTTCTTTTAGCTAGGTAGTTATTAAATAGTTAATAACTATTTAATAACTATTCTAACTAGCTAAAATAAATACAAAGTTGCCTGTAAAATAAATATAAATCCTAAGATAGCTACAATGTAATTATTAATTATATTGTAGCTATCTTAGGGTTTATTTTACAGGTAAGTATTTAGTTTTAAATAGGAATAATTTATTAAAGTATAGTGTAGTGTTAGGTGTAATTGTAACTTAGGTTAGTTTTTATTTTACAGGTTAATTTCTCTTTATTTTAGCTAGGTAAGCTATTAAATAGTTAATAACTATTTAATAGCTATTGTACCTAGTTAAAATAAATTGAAATTCTGTAAAATAAAATCTGTAAAATAAAAATAAATCCTAACATAGCTACAATATAATTATTATTTATATTGTAGCTATATTAGGGTTTATTTTAAAGGTAAGTATTTAGTTTTAAATAGGATTAATTTAGTTCATAATAGAAATTTTATTTAGATTTATTTAATTAATATTTAAGTTAGGGGGTGTTAGGGTTAGTGTTTAGGGGTTAATAATTTTATTACAGTGGTGGCGGTGTAGTGGGGGGCAGGATAGGGGTTAATAAATTTATTATAGGTGGTGACGGTGTAGGGGGGTCAGGATAGGGGTTAATAAATTTAATATAGGTTGCGGCGGGGTCCGGGAGCGGCGGTTTAGGGGTTAATACATATATTATAGTTGCGGCGGGGTCAGGGAGCGGCGGTTTAGGGGTTAACATGTTTATTATAGCTTGCGGTGGGCTCCGGGAGCGCCGGTTTAGGGGGTAAACACTTTATTTAGTTGCGGCGGTGTAGGGGGGACAGATTAGGGGTGTTTAGACTCGGGGTACATGTTAGGGTGTTAGGTGCAGACATCTCCCATAGGAATCAATGGGATGTCTGGCAGCAGCGAACATGAACTTTCGCTATGGTCAGACTCCCATTGATTCCTATGGGATCTGCCGCCTCCAGGGCGGCGGATTGAAAACCAGGTACGCTGGGCCGTAAAAGTGCCGAGCGTACCTGTTAGTTTTTTGCTAACTAGCAAAAGTAGTCAGATTGTGTGTCGGACTGAGTCCGGCGGATCGAAGCTTACGTCACAAAATTCTACTTTTGCCGGTATCTAGGGCTTGATAACTAAGGCGAATCAGCCTCGCCACAAATACGCTGCAGAATTCCAGCGTATTTGAGGTTGACGGCTTGATAACTACCCCCCTTTACCTCAACTTTTCCTAAATAGCCACATCCCATTGTAAAGAGACTATAAACAGTCAATCAGAATGCTAGCATCTAGCATGTGCAACACAGTCATCTTATTTCTCTCCTCAGTTTAAGGAAGTTTACTATGAAATTTCATGAGATTTCAGTGAAATCCCATGAGATCACAGTAAAAGTTAACACTGATGAAGCTGATTTTCTGTTTGTTTGTTTGTTTGATTGTTTGTTTTTTCAACATGCAGTTGACAGTATCTGAAGGATAACTTCACAGAGCACTTATTCTTCTGAGATTAAGAAATTTTGAGGTAAAATATCTTCATTTTACATAGAGATGTTTGTGTGATGTTATGTTATCTTTTCCTACAGTTCTGCTGCATAATTTTCAACTGATTTAGCATATGGGTATTATGCCCATTTAATAGTAAGGAGGGTTAATATATATTTAAAAAAGAGAAGGTATCCAATAGGGATATACCCATAGGTAATAAACATATGGTGTCACTCGTCACACATCAGTAGGGAGAGAGTCAATCCATTGTAGTTACCTCTTTCACTGTAAACTTTAAACTTTAGAATCAGGGTATTCCTCCCACCCATGTACCAAACCTGGTTCCAGGCAAATTCATGGGATCCCTCCTACCCCTGTTTAGTGTTCAGTGTTGGTGAGTGTAGAAAGGGGAAGCAAAACGCTGGTGTGTTTGTATCCCACTCTGTGAGCGGTAACACCTGGACTCACCCACTGTTGTGTCTGCCAGATCCATCGGGGCTTGCAGCAAACATCCAGAGGCTTGTGGCAGGAGACTTCTCTCTAGTCCAGCATCTGCTTTGGCAAACTTTCTTTTCCCTTCTGATCAGCTCCTCCATTAGGCAGCGGTCACAATCTGTGTGTACAATCTGACGTTGTGACGTCACGGGTAATTCATGCGTGGCTTGCAGTAGGCTCTTGGCTCTGGAGGTGTGATCACCTGGAAAGTTTAGGAACTCCAGTGCTCCGTAATAGACTTAAGAAAAATAAACAAAAGCCCAGTGTGATCTGACTCCAGATGTAGATAAAAAATAGTCAAAAAAGTTGGCAATACAATGACAAAGTAAAATGGTCTGACCGGTTTCGGCCCTGACGACTGTAATCATAGACCTAAATCAAATACAGATAAGTGTGTTTATGTGCATCATGGAAATGTTGGGTCCTTTAGATGGCAGGCTATTGAACAGACCACCCAGGGGTGGCGACAAAGTACAAATCCTGAGTCGACAACAGATCTTTTGGATCCACAAATTGGATAGCCTGCTACCTAGAGGATTCAACTTTGAATTTGACATCATCAATTATTGGCAAAGATAAAGCCTGGTGCCTTTATCATGATGCACCCTATTTCAGGATATATATAATAACTATCTGTACCCAGGGGCTTATCCCTGTCCCTCAAAAGCTTATACAGACGTCATGATCAATATCTTGGGATATATCCTAGAGATACAGAATGGGAGAAAGCTTGAGCAGCCGAGGTCAGGAAAGTGGGTAGATAAATTGTGCCACCCTGGGAATTGGTTATGGTTTAGACTGTGAGTCTATGAGCATTACTACATAGTATCATAGTAAGGATATAAAATTTAATAAAATAATCACCCTAAGAGTTACTAGAACTAAAGGACTTTTTGTTTTGTTTTATTTGATTTATTTACTTTCTTTTTATTTCATCATTTTGGATCTGTTAGTGCTGCCCTAGGCATCTGACTGAATAAATGTACAGTGTCACACAATGTGAGACATTTGTCTCTATATACATGTACACATTTTGTTGACTGTGTATATCTAATATTACATTATGGTGCCACTGTCCCATATAGAGTCAGTTCACAAATTTTAAATCCCTGATGATCCATAGGAGCATATCTGGTGTAACTGTAGCATGACATGTAGATTCATATACATACACATGTATTTATATGTACATTAGTTTAAACTTTCAAAATATACACTGAGTTAACTTGAACACTAAAAGAGTAGGAGCTGGATTTCCTAATAAGGTAGAATTACAGTCTGTAAAGCTGCGGTACAGATTGGGGCTGGTGTCTTAGAGTGTGTAGTCAGCCTATTTCTAAAAATCTGACATCAAGTCAAACTCTGTAATAATTGTATATCAGAGTTTGACTTAATGTCAGCTTTTTAGAAATAGGCTAACTACACCCCCAGTATCTTGAATGGGACTAATTAAGCTCCCTTACACCTGAGAGGTGTGTCTGCCAATAGAAGATAGGGATTGGTCATTTGTTATATTTAAGCCACTACTCTCATTATGTGAACAGAAGCCTGAGAAAACAGACAGCAGTCTGAGAAACGCGTTGCATTTTGTTCTTTTATGTGTCAGGGTCATATGGTTGGCATCTGAATTTTATATACCATTAAACTGTGTTTTTTATAAACTTCGACTGAGAGTCTGAGCCTATTTTTTATTCACTGAGGACATCGGGGACACCAGTATTAACACTGCAACAGTGAGATGGGACACTGCAAGTTCCCAGTCTGCCCCATTTAGCACAATTAGGTGCTGCTCCACTTGTGAGTATCCATTTGGCATTTATTTTATCCTTTTTACATTTACTATATCACACTAGGAGGTGCCTTTGTTTTGTGATCTTATTCACAGTGAAAGTTTGTAGATAATATTCGATTTATTTTTCCTCCTATTTTATTTTAATTAGTTCCATTTGATGTAAAAGTGTGACATGTGTTTCACGCATTTTCCTGTATTCAGCTTTGGCATGCTATGTTATGCTTTGTAAAATAAGTGTATATATATCTCAGTGATCAATGTTTGTTAATACATGGTTCTCGACAGGGTTTTTAATTGTCAAGTTTGAATACATTATTTCTTTGCATGATTATATTAATATTACCAGGGGTTAATAATGAATTAATTAGCTTGTTGCCAATGAGATTGCTTTTTACCTTTTTTTTAAACACACTGTATGTGATTTAGGTCTATGATTACGGTCGCCAGCACCAAAACCTATCAGACCATTTTACTCTGGGCTGCACTCCCTGCTTAGAGTACAGCTTTGTCATTGTTTTGCAAACTTTTTTGACTTTTATCTTTTTGTACCAATAAAGTTTATATTTTTTATCTACATTTGGAATCGGGTCGCACTGGACTTTTGTTTATTGTTCTTAAGTAAGGAGTGTTGCTGTTAAATATAGGCCAGCAAGTATAAGCTCATTAATAAAAAAATAATTGATTAACTAAAAGAAACTCTAAGGTATTTTTAAACATCATGGGCCTGCATCACAGAATATTTTTAAACTAGTATTGGAAAGTTATTGACCAACACTGGCTAGCACTAGTTTGTACAAAATAAACTGGCAATATCTAGGAATGCAATCAAATTAGTCAACTATATATGGAAACTAGCTGTAAGTCAAAGGACACAAGTATAGTGGAGGGCCCTATGCAAAGGTCTGATTTATTAATGATCGGCTAGATTACGAGTTTTGCGTTATGTGCGGCTCGGTGCTAACTTGCAAGTTATTTCCACCGCTCACCTACCTATAGCGCTGCTATTGCAGGTTTGCAAGTTTGCAAAAACCCGGTGTTAGCAGGCAATATGGCAGCATTGAGCTCCATACCACACCCAAATACCAGCTACCAGCGCTGCTTTGAGCTGGTTTTACGTGCTTGTGCACGATTTCCCCATAGAAATGAATGGGGAGAGCCGGCTAAAAAAAAGCCTAACACCTGCAATAAAGGAGCGTAAAGCCTATTCCTATGGGGAAAGAAAAGTTATGTTTACACCTAACACCCTAACATAAACTCGAGTCTAAACACCCTTAATCTGCCGCCCCCAACATCGCTGCCACCTACATTACAGTTATTAACCCCTAATATGCCGCCCCCGTCATCGCCGCAACCTACCTACACTTATTAACCCCTAATCTGCGCCCCCAACGTCGCCGCCACTATACTAAAGTTATTAACCCCTAACCTTAAGTCTAACCCTAACGTAACCCTAACCCTAACACTACTAACTTTAACATATTTAAAATAAATCTAAATAAAAATTACAATGAATACCTAAATAATTCCTATTTAAAACTAAATACTTACCTGTAAAATAAACCCTAAGATAGCTACAATATAACTAATAGTTACATTGTAGCTATCTTAGGTTTTATTTTTATTTCACAGCTAAGTTTGTATTTCTTTTAACTAGGTAGACTAGTTAGTAAATAGTTATTAACTATTTACTAACTACCTAGTTAAAATAAATACAAATTTACCTGTAAAATAAAACCTAACCTGTCTTACACTAACACCTAACATTACACTTCAATTAAATCAATTACATTAATTAAATACAATTAACTAAATTACAAAAAATAATAAACACTAAATTATTAAGTATATAGATATTATCAAATATTTAAACTAATTACACCTAATCTAATAGCCCTATCAAAATAAAAAAGCTCCCCCCAAAATAAAAAAAACCCTAGCCTAAACTAAACTGCCAATAGCCCTTAAAAGGGCCTTTTGCGGGGCATGAAGACTTCTCCCGGCTTCGTTGAGGATGGATGTCCGGTCTTCAAAAACTGTAAGTGGATCTTCAGGGGTTAGTGTTAGTTTTTTTTTTTAAGGGTTTATTGGGTGGGTTTTATTTTTAGCTTAGGGTTTGGGCTGAAAAAGAGCTTAAAGCCCTTTTAAGAGCAATGTCCATCCAAATGCCCTTTCAGGGCAATGGGGAGGTTAGATTTTTTTAGATAAGATTTTTTTGGGGGGTTTCGGTTGTGTGGGTGGTGGGTTTTACTGTTGGGGGGTTGTTTGTATTTTTTTACAGGTAAAAGAGCTGATTTCTTTGGGGCAATGCCCCGCAAAAGGTCATTTTAAGGGCTATTGGCAGTTTAGTTTAGGCTAGGGTTTTTTTTTATTTTGGGGGGGGCTTTTTATTTTGATAGGGCTATTAGATTATGTGTAATTAGTTTAAATATTTGATCATTTCTTTTTTATTTTGTGTAATTTAGTGTTTGTTTTTTTTGTAATTTAGTTAATTGTATTTAATTAATGTAATTGATTTAATTGTAGTGTAAGGTTAGCTGTTAGTTTAAGACATGTTAGGTTTTATTTTACAGGTAAGTTTGTATTTATTTTAACTAGGTAGTTAGTAAATAGTTAATAACTATTTACTAAATAGTCTACCTAGTTAAAATAAATACAAACTTACCTGTGAAATAAAAATAAAACCTAAGATAGATACAACATAACTATTAGTTATATTTTAGCTAGCTTAGTTTTATTTCATAGGTAAGTATTTAATTTTAAATAGGAATTATTTAGGTATTAATTGTAATTTTTATTTAGATTTATTTTAATTATGTTAAAGTTAGTGGGTGTTAGGGTTAGGGTTTGACTTAGGGTTAGGTTTAGGGGTTAATAACTTTAGTATAGTGGCAGCGATTTTGGGGGCAGCAGATTAGGGGTTAATAACAGTAATGTAGGTTGCGGAGATGTTAGGGACAGCACATTAGGGGTTAATAATATTTAACTAGTGTTTGCGACGTGGGAGTACGGCGGTTTAGGGGTTAATATGTTTATTATAGTGATGGCGATGTCGGGAGCGGCAGATTAGGGGTTAATAATTTTATTTTAGTGTTTGCGATGCGGGAGGGCCTCGGTTTAGGGTTTAATAGGTAGTTTATGGGTGTTAGTGTACTTTTTAGAACTTTAGTTATAAGTGTTATGTTACGGCTTTGTAAAACCCATAACTACTGACTTTCAGTTTACGGTATGGATCTTGTACTTATAGGCTGTACTGCTCACTTTTTGGCCTCCCAGGCACACTCGTAATACCGGCGCTATGGAAATCCCATTGAAAAAGGACTTTTTGAAAGCTGCGGTAGTTACACTGCGTTACGGCCAAAAAAGTGTGCGGTACAGATATATCTGCAAAACTCGTAATACCAGTGGTAGTGAAAAAGAGCCATAACGCTGCTTTTTCACTCATAATGCAAAACTCGCAATCTAGCCGTATATTTTTAGTGATATTACTAGTTAGCTACATAGAAAGGTACTCCTTTTCATAGGCACAAAATGTTAAACTATACTGATACTATTGGCTGAGATAGCTAAATTAATGCGATATGAAACACAAAAAAATCTTTAATTATTCAGACAGAGCATACAGTTTCCAATTTGCATTTATTATCAAAGTTGCTTATTTAACATCATATTCAGTGTTAAAGAGATACTTTTGTAGGCATTTGGAGCACTGCATGGCAGAAACTAATGCCATATGGGGCTCCAGAAAAGGGCTGGGTCCTGAGCATACATCCCTGCTTTTCAACAAAAGATGCCAAGAGAACAAACAAATTAATCATAACCAAAAAAATAGAAAGTTGTTTACAATCTCATGCTATATCTGAATCATAAAATAAAAATGTTGGGTTTCATATCCCTTTAAGTGTGTAAGAATGAAAACAAGAATGGTCAGATTTATTTTAATTTAAAGTTTAGGTCTATAGAAGGCATAGAAACATTGCTTTTGACAGCAGATAAGAACCATAGGCCCTACAAGTCTACCCACATGTCCTTGTCTGGCAGGTATAGGATTTTTTGTTTTTTACACATCAATATACCACACAAGTGTAGGACATCATTAGAAAATTCAACTTTTAAAATCATTGCTAATCCCTAATCACTGTAGCGGATCATGTCCAAACGACATCGCTAAATGCTGACAGCATACGCTGTCAGCATTTAACATTGCACAAGCATTTCATGTGAAATGCTTGTGCAATGCTGCACATTCGGGGTATCAATCATCCCGATCGTATCTGATCGGGATAATTGCTGTCCCCCACCTCTTAGGACCGCTGCTTCTTAACTTACATTTCCAGCGAGCCAGAAGGCTCGCATGGAATAAGCAACATCCGCTGCTTCATAAATATACCCCCTAACGTAAAGTGTAAGGGTTAAACAAATTGTACAAAACACATCACAAACACATTAAAATATACTATTACACACATATTTACACCTTCTGATAAAAAAAAACCCAAAAAATATTAAGGGAAATGTTTTAAGGGTTAAAAGGGATATGGTATATGGCAAAGTATTTGACTGGGAAGAGCTATTATGTATTTATGTCTGAATATGTGAGTGTATGTATATACTGTATATATATTATATATATACATACATATAAACACATATTTAAATGTGTTTTTAATGGTTAAAATGTACACATATATACAATTTAAGTCTCACTACTATATACAGCAGACCACAGGCTCTGTGAGCCCTGGCTCTGTGGCCCTGTGCTCAAAGTGGCTCTGTATTACAAATGGCAGAGTTACTCACTGGAGTTATATCCACAATGCTTTTATTCAGAATTCTACAACACGAAGCACAGTTCTAACCCTACTTCATCTAATCTCTCTAAAGGTATGCTTCTCTGCACTCTTTGTCTACGTGGCTACTGTCCGAAGTCCCTTTAATTTGTTAGAATACTTTGGTATGCTTCTCTGCTCCCTTTGTCTTCCTGGCTGCTGAACCACATCCCTTTAATTTGTTAAAATACTTTGGTATGCTTCTCTGCTCTCTTTGTCTCCCTGTCTGCTGACCCAGGTCCCTTTAATTTGTTAGAATACTTTGGTATGCTTCTCTGCTCTCTTTGTCTCCCTGGCTGCTGACCCACATCCCTTTAATTTGTTAGAATACTTTGGTATGCTTCTCTGCTCTCTTTTTCTCCCTGGCTGCTGACTAGATTTGCTACCTTTTGCCCAGAAGATTCCTGGACACTTTTTAAATGGGGATGGAGAGGGTGTGTCCCCGGGGGTGTGACTTTGGGTGTGGCTTGGGTGTGGCTTCTCACGGCCTCAAATTCAATATGAAATCAAATTTATATATCTAAACGTGTGTATATATATATATATATATATATATATATATACTGTATATATATACAATATATATAATTCTCAAAAAAAGGATAAGCACAATCTTACAAATATTCATACAGCGGCCAGGGTGTACTTTAACTAGCATTTACCGTCCCATCAAAAAGGCACTCACTGGTCTTCATAAAAAGTAACTTTTATTTTAGTTCATCTTAAAAAAGACATAATGCCTAGATTTAGAGTTTTGCGGCCAAAGGGGTGTGTTAGCTACGCCTGCTTTTTTCTGGCCGCACATTTTAAATACCGCTGGTATTTAGAGTTCACAGAATGGCTGCGTTACGCTCCAAAAAAGGAGCGTATAGCATATTTAACCTCACACTTATTAACCCCTAATCTGCCGCCCCCGCTATCGCTGACCCCTGCATATTATTATTAACCCCTAATCTGCCGCTCCGTACACCGCTGCCACCTACATTATAGCTATGTACCCCTAATCGGCTGCGCCTAACACCGCCGACCCCTATATTATATTTATTAACCCCTAATCTGCCCCCCTCAACGTCGCCTCCACCTGCCTACACTTATTAACCCCTAATCTGCCAAGCGGACCGCACCGCTACTATAATAAAGTTATTAACCCCTAATCCGCCTCACTCCCGCCTCAATAACCCTATAATAAATAGTATTAACCCCTAATCTGCCCTCCCTAACATCGCCAACACCTAACTTCAATTATTAACTCCTAATCTGCCGACCGAATCTCGCCGCTACTGTAATAAATGGATTAACCCCTAAAGCTAAGTCTAACCCTAACACTAACACCCCCCTAAGTTAAATATAATTTAAATCTAACGAAATTAATTAACTTTTATTAAATAAATTATTCCTATTTAAAGCTAAATACTTACCTGTAAAATAAACCCTAATATAGCTACAATATAAATTATAATTATATTATAGCTATTTTAGGATTTATATTTATTTTACAGGTAACTTTGTATTTATTTTAACCAGGTACAATAGCTATTAAATAGTTAAGAACTATTTAATAGCTAAAATAGTTAAAATAATTACAAAATTACCTGTAAAATAAATCCTAACCTAAGTTACCATTAAACCTAACACTACACTATCAATAAATTAATTAAATAAAATACCTACAATTATCTACAATTAAACCTAACACTACACTATCAATAAATTAATTAAATACAATATCTACAAATAAATACAATGAAATAAACTAACTAAAGTACAAAAAATAAAAAAGAACTAAGTTACAAAAAATAAAAAAATATTTACAAGCATTAGAAAAATATTACAACAATTTTAAACTAATTACACCTACTCTAAGCCCTCTAATAAAATAACAAAGCCCCCCAAAATAAAAAATGCCCTACCCTATTCTAAATTTAAAAAGTTTAAAGCTCTTTTACCTTACCAGCCCTGAACAGGGCCCTTTGCGGGGCATGCCCCAAAGAATTCAGCTCTTTTGCCTGTAAAAAAAACACATACAATACCCCCCCCAACATTACAACCCACCACCCACATACCACTAATCTAACCCAAACCCCCCTTAAATAAACCTAACACTAAGCCCCTGAAGATCTTCCTACCTTATCTTCACCATGCCAGGTTCACCGATCCGTCCTCGGAAGTCTTGATCCAAGCCTCGGAAGTGATGATCCAAGCCCAAGCGGGGGGCTGAAGAGTGACGTCCATCCTCGGGTTGAAGTCTGGATCCAAGCGGCGGCTGAAGAAATCCATCATCGGGTTGAAGTCGGAAGTCCATCATCGGGATGAAGTCTTCTATCAAGCAGCATCTTCAATCTTCTTTCAGCCGATGCGGATCCATCCTCTTCTAACGACGACTACTAGCCGAATGACGGTTCCTTTAAATGACGTCATCCAAGATGGCGTCCGTCGAATTCCGATTGGCTGATAGGATTCTATCAGCCAATCGGAATTAAGGTAGGAAAATTCTGATTGGCTGATGGAATCAGCCAATCAGATTGAGCTCGCATTCTATTGGCTGATCGGAACAGCCAATAGAATGCGAGCTCAATCTGATTGGCTGATCGGATCAGCCAATCGGATTGAACTTGAATCTGATTGGCTGATTCCATCAGCCAATCAGAATTTTCCTACCTTAATTCCGATTCGCTGATAGAATCCTATCAGCCAATCGGAATTCAACGGACGCCATCTTGGATGACGTCATTTAAAGGAACCGTTATTCAGCTAGTAGGCGTCGTTAGAAGAGGATGGATCCGCGTTGGCTTGGAAGAAGATGGCTCCGCTCCGCTCCGGAAGAAAGAAGATTGAAGATGTTGCTTGATAGAAGACTTCATCCCGATGATGGACTTCCGACTTCAGCCCGATGATGGATTTCTTCAGCCGCCGCTTGGATCCAGACTTCAGCCCGAGGATGGACGTCACTCTTCAGCCCCCCGCTTGGGCTTGGATCAAGACTTCCAAGGCTTGGATCAAGACTTCCGAGGATGGATCAGTGAACCTGGCATGGTGAAGATAAGGTAGGAAGATCTTCAGGGGCTTAGTGTTAGGTTTATTTAAGGGGGGTTTGGGTTAGATTAGGGGTATGTGGGTGGTGGGTTATAATGTTGGGGGGGGGTATTGTATGTGTTTTTTTTACAGGCAAAAGAGCTGAATTATTTGGGGCATGCCCCGCAAAGGGCCCTGTTCAGGGCTGGTAAGGTAAAAGAGCTTTGAACTTTTTTAATTTAGAATAGGGTAGGGCATTTTTTATTTTGGGGGGCTTTGTTATTTTATTAGGGGGCTAAGAGTAGGTGTAATTAGTTTAAAATTGTTGTAATATTTTTCTAATGTTTGTAAATATTTTTTTATTTTTTGTAACTTAGTTCTTTTTTATTTTTTGTACTTTAGTTAGTTTATTTCATTGTATTTATTTGTAGATATTGTATTTAATTAATTTATTGATAGTGTAGTGTTAGGTTTAATTGTAGATAATTGTAGGTATTTTATTTAATTAATTTATTGATAGTGTAGTGTTAGGTTTAATTGTAACTTAGGTTAGGATTTATTTTACAGGTAATTTTGTAATTATTTTAACTATTTTAGCTATTAAATAGTTCTTAACTATTTAATAGCTATTGTACCTGATTAAAATAAATACAAAGTTACCGGTAAAATAAATATAAATCCTAAAATAGCTATAATATAATTATAATTTATATTGTAGCTATATTAGGGTTTATTTTACAGGTAAGTATTTAGCTTTAAATAGGAATAATTTATTTAATAAGAGTTAATTTATTTCGTTAGATTTAAATTATATTTAACTTAGGGGGGTGTTAGTGTTAGGGTTAGACTTAGCTTTGGGGTTAATCCATTTATTACAGTAGCGGCGAGATTCAGTCAGCAGATTAGGGGTTAATAATTGAAGTTAGGTGTCGGCGATGTTAGGGAGGGCAGATTAGGGGTTAATACTATTTATTATAGGGTTATTGAGGCGGGAGTGAGGCGGATTAGGGGTTAATAACTTTATTATAGTAGTGGTGCGGTCCGCTCGGCAGATTAGGGGTTAATAAGTGTAGGCAGGTGGAGGCGACGTTGAGGGGGGCAGATTAGGGGTTAATAAATATAATATAGGGGTCGGCAGTGTTAGGCGCAGCAGATATGGGGTACATAGCTATAATGTAGGTGGCAGCGGTGTACGGAGCGGAAGATTAGGGGTTAATAATAATAATATGCAGGGGTCAGCAATAGCAGGGGTGGCAGATTAGGGGTTAATAAATTTAATATAGGGGTCGGCGGTGTTAGGGGCAGCAGATTAGGGGTACATAAGGATAACGTAGGTGGCGGTCGGCAGATTAGGGGTTAAAAAAAATTAATAGAGTGGCGGCGATGTGGGGGGACCTCGGTTTAGGGGTACATAGGTAGTTTATGGGTGTTAGTGTACTTTAGAGCACAGTAGTTAAGAGCTTTATGAACCGGCGTTAGCCCAGAAAGCTCTTAACTACTGACTTTTTCCTGTGGCTGGAGTCTTGTCGTTAGATTTCTAACGCTCACTTCAGCCACGACTCTAAATACCGGCGTTAGAAAGATCCCATTGAAAAGATAGGATACGCAAATGGCGTAGGGGGATCTGCGGTATGCAAAAGTCGCGGCTGGAAAGTGAGCGTTAGACCCTTTCCTGACTGACTCCAAATACCAGAGGGCGGTAAAAACCAGCGTTAGGAGCCTCTAACGCTGGTTTTCACGGCTACCGCCCAACTCTAAATCTAGGCCATAATGTTTTGGTGTCTAACAACACCTTTGTCAAATGTCATATTAACAAATCCAGCCTCCAGAAAACAAAATCACAAAAAAGTGCACCAATCACACTTCAAATTCACCTGTGTTATATGCATACAAGTTAGTATCCGTTAACGCCACCTTGGTGTGGCATTATGACGTCATCACGCTCCGTATCTGCGTGTTACGTCACAACCAATCATGTTATCCCTTGTAACCATGGTGACAGATACACAAAACGTCTGTTACCATGCATATGTCATTTTTGTAAAGCATAACATTATTCACATTAGTCGGCTATTGTATAAATATGGCGAAAAAGCACAGGGTGTACCCATTGGCCATCATAAATATCTCCATAACCATCATGTTATACAAGGTGCCAGTCGCATTTGCCTTACAGAATAATACGGATCAGCAAGTGTTGCGCAATTTTTCTAAGAAAATCTAAAAACAATCCCCATATATACACATTTTAACTCTCTGTATCTGTACATAACCCCCATCAGGAGATAGAGAAGGAAAATTACAAAAAAAAAAACAAAAAAAACCTAATATCATACATAATTGCACTATATGGTACTACCCCCTTCATGCCACTTGGAGTATATATAGAAACCCGTGGGTACCCACTAGGACGATCATCCCTACGGATACACTTTGGGTAATGGTCTTCAAAGTTGTGGCGTTTCAGTCCCATTGTAACTATTTGGTATAGAACAGTCCGAAGTCAAGGACAGTGTTCATTTTTTTTTTTTTAAATCTTGCCAGCCACCAGTGGGAACTACAGCAGAGTGCTAATTGAGCATGGGAAATGTTATTACAAGGAGTAAAGTATTAGCATTTGAGAGGATTTCTGAGTGTGCACTAAACCACTATGCACAGTGTGAGACAGACTTGACACTTTGTTTGTACAGTGTTTGCCTGAGTCAGACAGCATTGCAGAGGAGGTAGGACTTACTTAGTAAATGTTTTTTATGTCTTTGTGCAATTTCGGATTGTAACTTCAGTCTGGTAGTAGTTGTACGGTGGGGCCAGAGGTCCTTAAAAACACATTTTTTTAGCAGCAGTGTATTTATGATTATTTGACAATGCTGTAGAAATTCTATATTTAAAGCCATGCAGAAATGTTTCCTCCTCAATACACAAATGGTAGGTGCCCTTTTGGCAGATATGCTTTTTTTTATTTATATATATATATATATATATATATATAACATTCCAGTTTACTGCTCCTTTATGCAAGGACTTTCCAGATGCAAGGAGGCATTTTATCTAAGATTTTTACATCTGCATAAAATGTTATACTCTCAGACTAAGATTGCTCAGTGTTTGAAATGAGACAGGTTAACTTAAAACTGTTCAGTTTGCACTACAGCTGACATTTTTGAAATACATACAAACAAGCCTAAATCCTGCATTTAACCAGATCTAATGGTATGAGTACCACAGTTTATGGTTCCACCAAGACCATATAGAGTACAGCATTTTAAAAATCCATAAGTACAGCTGACAGATGGGAACATTTGTACACTATATAAGTGGTGCTCTTGGTTGGGGAAAATGGGGGGAAAAAACAAACATATGTCAACCTTTTAAAAGTACTTTTCTTCATCTAGCCATCTACCCAGATCATTAATGTACAATTTTGAATTCACAGAATTATTTTTGTTTGCATATTTACAAATATGATTCTTTAAAAAGTGATTTCTTAAATTCTGCAATTTTTTTATCATGCATGTCACACACTGTTGATTTAGGGGATGCGATGTGCAGAAATGTTACTTCCTGTGAGTGTTTCTGTGGGTCTCTGTGTTTATGTCTTTGTGCTTTTGCTTGTGTCTCTATGAGTGTGTATGTTTTTTTGTGGGTCTCTCTTTGAGGGTGTGTGTATGTATGTCTTTGTGTATTTTCTCTGGATGCCTCTGTGAGGGTGGGTGTGTATGTCTCTGTGTTTTCTGTGGATGTCTCTGTGAGGGTGGGTGTGTGTATGTATGTTTGTCTGTGTTTTCTGTGGATGTCTCTGAGGGTGTGTGTTTTCTGTGGGTGTCTCTGTGAGAGTGTGTGTATGTCTTTGTGTGTTTTCTGTGGATGTCTCAGTGAGGGTGTGTATGTATGTCTTTATGTGTTTTATGTGATTGTCTCTCTGTGTGTGTATGTTTTTGTGTGTTTTCTGTGGGTAAGTGTGTATGTCTTTGTGTGTTTTCTGTGGATGTCTCAGTGAGGGTGTGTATGTATGTCTTTCTGTGTTTTATATGGTTGTCTCTGAGGGTTTGTGTTTTCTGTGGGTGTCTCTGTGAGGGTGTATGTATGTCTGTGCATTTTCTGTGAGTGTCTCTGTGAGAGTGTGTGTATGTCTTTGTGTGTTTTCTGTGGATGTCTCAGTGAGGGTGTGTATGTATGTCTTTCTGTGTTTTATGTGGTTGTCTCTCTGTGTGTGTATGTTTTTGTGTGTTTTCTGTGGGTGTGTGTGTGTATGTCTTTGTGTGTTTTCTGATGCTGTCTCTGTTGGTGTTTCCTTGGGTGTATGTGCAAGTTTGTGTTTGAGTTTGTGTGTGTGTCCATTGTCTGTTCCTTTTTAGGACATTTTTACCTTACTACTGATTATTCACATCTTTCTACAGACTTTGAGACTAATGAGACCTTTCTGGAAGTCACAAATCCAACAGTTAACCTTTAAATTATTGTTTAGGCAGGTCAGGGCCCTTCCTTTCAGCCACTGCATGCTGTTGTCATCATTTAGTAGGCATCTTCCTTGACAAAAAGATAATCAGAACTCATATTTTGTTTTGTAAATCTCCTTTTCTGACAAAACTGTTGTCTATTTCATTACTTGCCAGGTCAATGTAAACAAGTGCTGAGTGTCTGTGTCTGAGTGTGTTTGTGTGTTTCTTTGAGTGTCTGCTAGAGTGTCTATATGTGAATCCTTATGTGTGAGCGTGTGTGTTTCAGTGTATGAGTGTGTCTGTGTGTTTCTGTGTTTGTGTGTTACTACCTACTTAACAACATTTCCAAATTTGACTTCACTTAAGAATAAAGTGCATATACGTTTTAGTCACTTGGTCAAAAATTGCACATGTAAAGGGGGGGGGGCCTAATCAATGGTTAAGTCAGGGGCCCCAAAATTTCTTGTGGGCGGCCCTGTATATATATATATATATCAATATATATATTAAGTATATATATTAATATATTATATATTATTATATATGATATGTTATTATATATGATATATATATATATATTTTAATATATATATATTAACATTATATATATATATATAAATATATTAATGTATTCATATAGAAGAGAAAACGAAAATCCAGCCAGCACAGAAGTGTGTAAAAATTAACGGCTAGATTACAAGTTGTGTATTAGGGTAAAAAAGCAGAGTTAAGAGGTCCTAACGCTGCTTTTTTTACGCTTGCTGGTATTACGAGTCTTGAAGGTCTAGGGTCACCGCACACTTCTTTGGCCTTACCGCAAAACGACTTACGTAAAATTCGTAAAGTCTTTTTTCTATGGGACTTCCATAGCGCCGGTAGTTACGAGTTTGTCCTTGGAGGCCAAAAAGTGAGCAGTACAAAACCCTACCCCGTCAAGAGTCCTTGCGTTTTAAAAGTCAGTAGTTGAGTTTATGGTACAATGCCGCAACATAAAACTCATAATTAAAGTGCTAAAAAGTACACTAACACCCATAAACTACCGATTAACCCCTAAACCGAGGCCCTCCGCATTGCAAACACTATAATACAATTATTAAGCCCTAATCTGCCGCTCTGGACACCGCCGCCACCTTCATTATATTTATGAATCCCTAATCTTCTGCCCCCCCAACATCGCTGTCGACACCTACATTATATTTATTAACCCCTAATCTGCTGCCCCCAATGTCGCCGCAACCTACCTACACTTATTAACCCCTAATCTGCCGCCGCCCCCAACGTCGCCCGCCACTATAATAAACATATTAACCCCTAAACTGCCGCACTCCCGTCTCGCAAACATTAGTTAAATATTATTAACCCCTAATCTGCCATCCCTAACATAGCAGCCACCTACCTACACTTATTAACCCCTAATCTGCCGCCCCAACGTCACTGCCACTATACTAAATGTATTAACCCCTAAACCTAAGTCTAACCCTAACCCTAACACCCACCTAACACTACTACTAAATTCACTAAATTAAATACAAGTACCTAAATTAAATTAAATTAGATAAAGTAAAAAAAACACTAAATACAGAAAATAATAAACAAATTACAGATATTTTAAACTAATTACACCTAATCTAATAGCCCTATCAAAATAAAAAAGCCCCCCCAAAATAAAAAAAAACCTAGCCTAAACTAAAGCTACCAATAGCCTTTAAAAGGGCCTTTTGAGGGGCATTGCCCCAAAGTAATCATCTCTTTTACCTGTAAAAAAAATACAAACAACCCCCCCAACAGTAAAACCCACCACCCACACACAACAACCCCCCAAATAAAATACTATCTAAAAAAAAACTAAGGCTCTCCATTGCCCTGAAAATGGCATTTGGATGAGCATTGCCCTTAAAAGGGCAGTTAGTCTCTGTTGCAGGCCTAAACCCTAACCTAAAAATAAAACACACCCTATACACCCTTAAAAAAAACTAACACTAACCCGCTGAAGATCGACATCCATCCTCAAGAAGCGGCAGAAGTCTTCATCCAACCGGGCCGAAGTCCTCAATGAAGCCAGGAGAAGTCTTCATCCAAGCCGGGCGAAGTGGTCCTCCAGACAGGCAGAAGTCTTCAATCCAGATGGCATCTTCTATCTTCATCCATCCGACACGGAGCGGCTCCATCTTCAAGACATCCGACGCGGAGCATTCCTCTTCATCCGACGACTAACCGACGAATGACGGTTCCTTTAAGTGACATCATCCAAGATGGCGTCCCTTAGATTCCGATTGGCTGATAGAATTCTATCAGCCAATCGGAATTAAGGTGAAAAAATCCTATTGGCTGATTGCAATCTGCCAATAGGATGAAGTTTAATCCTATGGGCTGATCCAATCAGCCAATAGGATTGAGCTTGACTTCTATTGCTGATTGGAAACAGCCAATAGAATGTGAGCTTAATCCTATTGGCTGATTGGATCAGCCAATAGGATTGAAATTCAATCCTATTGGCTGATTGCATCAGCCAATAGGATTTTTTCTACCTTAATTACGATTGGCTGATAGAATTCTATCAGCCAATTGGAATCTAAGGGACGCCATCTTGGATGACGTCACTTAAAGGAACCTTGATTCATCGGGTAGTCGTCGGATGAAGAGGATGCTCCGCGTCGGATGTCTTGAAGATGGAGCCGCTCCGTGGATGAAGATAGAAGATGCCGTCTGGATGAAGACTTCTGCCCGTCTGGAGGACCACTTCACCTGGCTTGGATGAAGACTTCTCCCGGCTTTCGTTGAGGACTTCGGCCCGGTTGGATGAAGACTTCTGCCGCTTCCTTTATGATGGATGGTCCGGTCTTTAGAACTGTAAGTCGATCTTCAGGGGTGTTAGTTTTTTTTAAGAGTGTATTGGGTGGGTTTTTATTTTTAGGTAAGGGTTTGGGCCTGCAAAAGAGCTAACTGCCCTTTTAAGGGCAATGCCCATCCAGAATGCCCTTTTCAGGGCAATGGGGAGCTTAGTTTTTTTTAGATAGTATAATTTTTTTGGGGGGGGGTGTGTGGGTGGTGGGTTTTACTTTTGGGGGGGTTGTTTGTATTTTTTTTACAAGTAAAAGAGCAGATTACTTTGGGGCAATGCCCGCAAAATGTCCTTTTAAAGGGCTATTGGTAGGTTAGTTTAGGCTACAGGGTTTTTTATTTTGGGGGGGGCTTTTTTTATTTTGATAGGGCTATTAGATAGGGTGTAATTAGATTAAATATCTGTAATTTGTTTATTATTTTCTGTAATTTAGTGGGGGGGGGGGGTTTGTACTTTAGCTAATTTAATTTAATTAGGTAATTGTATTTAATTTAGTTAATTTATTTAATTATAGTGTAGTGTTAGGTGTTATTGTAACTTAGGTTAGGTTTTATTTTACAGGGTACTTTTGTATTTATTTTAGCTAGGTAGTTTTTTAAATAGTTAATAACTATTTACTAACGTATGTCTACCTAGTTAAAATAAATACCAACTTGCCTGTAAAATAAAAAAAAACCCTAACGCCTAGATTTAGAGTTTGGCGTTAGCCCGTCAAAACCAGCGTTAGAGGCTCCTAACGCTGGTTTTGGGCTACCGCTGGTATTTAGAGTTGTGTAGGTAAAAGGTCTAATGCTCACTTTGCAGCCGCGACTTTTCATACCGCAGATCCCCCTACGCCAATATGGGTATCCTATCTTTTCAATGGGATCTTTCTAAGCTGGTATTTAGAGTCTTGGCTGAAGTGAGCGTTAGAAATCTAACGACAAAACCACAGCTGCAGAGAAAAGCCAGGAGTTAAGAGCTTTCTGGGCTAACGCCGGTTCATAAAGCTCTTAACTACTGTGCTCTAAAGTACACTAACACCCATAAACTACCTATGTACCCTAAACCGAGGGCCCGCCCACATCGCGCCACTCTATTAAATTTTTTTAACCCCTAATCTGCCGACCGCACACTGCCGCCACCTACGTTATCCCTATGTACCCCTAATCTGCTGCCCCTAACACCGCCGACCCCTACATAATATTTATTAACCCCTAATCTGCCGCCCCCAACGTCGCTGCTATCTTACCTACAATAATTAACCCCTAATCTGCCGACCGGACCTCACCGCTACTATAATAAAGTTATTAACCCCTAATCCGCCTCACTAACCCTATAATAAATAGTATTAACCCCTAATCTGCCCTCCCTAACATCGCTGACACCTAAATTCAAGTATTAACCCCTAATCTGCCGACCGGGCCTCACCGCTACTCTATTAAATTTATTAACCCCTAAAGCTAAGTCTAACCCTAACCCTAACACCCCCCTAAGTTAAATATAATTTTTATCTAACGAAATAAATTAACTCTTATTAAATAAATTAATCCTAATTAAAGCTAAATACTTACCTGTAAAATAAACCCTAATATAGCTACAATATAAATTATAATTATATTGTAGCTATTTTAGGATTTATATTTAATTTACAGGGCAACTTTGTATTTATTTTAACCAGGTACAATAGCTATTAAATAGTTAAGAACTATTTAATAGCTACCTAGTTAAAATAATTACTAAATTACCTGTAAAATAAATCCTAACCTAAGTTACAATTAAACCTAACACTACACTATCAATAAATAAATTAAATAAAATACCTACAAATAAATACAATTAAATAAACTAACTAAAGTACAAAAAAATAAAAAAAAAGCTAAGTTACAAAAAATAAAAAAAATATTTATAAACATTAGAAAAAATATTACAACAATGTTAAGCTAATTACACCTACTCTAAGCCCCCTAATAAAATAACAAAGCCCCCCAAAATAAAAAATGTCCTACCCTATTCTAGAAATTAAAATAGAAAAGCTCTTTTACCTTACCAGCCCTTAAAAGGGCCTTTTGCGGGGCATGCCCCAAAGAAAACAGCTCTTTTGCCTGTAAAAAATAACATACAATACCCCCCAACATTACAACCCACCACCCACATACCCCTAATCTAACCCAAACCCCCCTTAAATAAACCTAACACTAAGCCCCTGAAGATCATCCTACCTTATCTTCACCACTCCGGGTATCAACCGATCGGTCCAGGCTCCGACCGTCTTCATCCAAGCCCAGCGGGGGGGCTGAAGAGGTCCATGATCCGGCTGAAGGTCTTGGCCCAAGCTGGGGGCTGAAGAGGTCCATGATCCGGCTGAAGTCTTCATCCAAGCGGGAGCTGAAGAGGGTCCATGATTGGATGAAGACTTCAGCCGGATCATGGACCTCTTCAGCCCCCGCTTGGGCCAAGACGTTCAGCTCAAACTGCCCCATTGTTTCCCTATGGGGGGAATCGTGCACGAGCACGTTTTTGAAGCTGGCCGCGTCCCGTAAGCACCGCTGGTATTTAGAGTTGCAGTGGCGGTAAATTATGCTCTACACTCCTTTTTTGGAGCCTAACGCAAGCCTTTCTGTGAACTCTAAATACCAGCGTTGTTTAAAAGGTGTGGGGGAAAAAAAAGCCAGCGTTAGCTACGCGGGTCATTACCGACAAAACTCTAAATCTAGCTGTAAGATAGCTACAATGTAACTATTAGTTATATTGTAGCTAGCTTAGGGTTTATTTTATAGTTAAGTATTTAGTTTTAAATAGGAATAATTTAGTTAATTATAGTAATTTTATTTAGATTTATTTAAATTATATTTAAGTTAGGGGGTGTTAGGGTTAGACTTAGGTTTATGGGTTAATACATTTAGTATGTGGCGGCGACGTTGGGGGTGGCAGATTTGGGCTAGTAAGTGTAGGGTAGGTGGCGGTGATGTTAGGGGCGGTGATGTTAGGGACGGCAGATTAAGGGGTTAATAATATTTAACTAATGTTTGTGAGGCGGGGTGCGGCGGTTTTGGGGTTAATATGTTTATTATAGTGGCGGCGACGTTGTGGGCGGCAGATTAGGGGTTAATAAGTGTAGGTAGGTGGTGCGACATTGGGGGGGCGGCAGATAGTGGGTTAATAAATATAATGTAGGTGGCGGCGATGTTGGGGGGCAGCAGATTAGGGGTCATAAGTACAATGTAGGTGGCGGCGGTGTCCCGGAGTGGCAGACTAGGAGTTAATAATAATAAATATAATGCAGGTGTCGGCGGATGTTGGGGGGCGGCAGATTAGGGGTTAATAAGTGTAAGATTAGGGGTGTTTAGACTCGAGGTTCATGTTAGGGTGTTAGGTGTAAACATACATTTTATTTCCCCATAGGAATCAATGGGGCTGCATTAGTGAGTTTTACGCTGCTTTTTTGCAGGTGTTAGGCTGTTTTTCAGCTGGCTCTCCCCGTTGATTCCTATGGGGAAATCGTGCACGAGCGCATATGACCAGCTCACAGCTGACTTAAGCAGCGTTGGTATTGGAGTGCGGTAATGAGCAAAATTTTGCTCAACACTCACTTCTTGTCTTTTAACGACGGTTTGTAAAATCTCGTAGTACCAGCGCTGCATGTAAGTGAGGCGGTGAGTGAAAACTGCTCATTAGCACCGCATAGCCTCTAACGTAAAAACTCGTAATCTAGCCGAAAGTTCCTTTATTTCATAATGGATTAAAAAAGCAAATTAGCAGCTCTCACAGATGAGTTGTTTAACATGTTTCGGGCCGTCAGGCCTTAATGATAAACATATATAGTATATTAATATATAAATCTCATATAAGGTAGAACATAAGAATTATTATTTGTTGTTTTTTAGACATTTGCAGCTAATAGATTTGTATTTTGTGTATATAAATATATTTCCATATCTTTGTTTTTGGTGTGATTGGATACCTCTGCTTATGTGGAATAGCTATTTAGGTATTATAGTTTGAGATGGATAGTGCTGGCTAAGGGAATCCTGTATTTTTCTGTCTTTTTCTTCTCTTATCTTATTTTTTACCTTATATGAGATTTATTCCAATAAAATGATTCCTCCGATGCACCCTGAGACTCATTATTGTTGAGGTCTCAGGTTTTTGCTGTACTAAATAATTAATTTGGGTAGTTCTATGAGCTGGTTTGATTAACTATTTTTAGATTTAATTATCTTAGAGTAATACACTTCTCTTTTCTTAAATCAAACTGTGCTCCCCAAAATATATAGATATTCACTACAGGTGCGGCGGGTGTTTGATCATACCAAGACTTTGATGATGGCTATTATAAATGAGGATGAATGGGAAAGTAGATATCAGAGACCTTTTCATTAGATATGGCAATTACTGCCTCTACTCAGGATGATGCTAATACTAATATTTATAAAGCATTTAAAAATTTATAAAAATCGTTCAACAAAACAGTTTGAGATTAAAACGGGAAATTTCTAGTCTAAATAAATATTTGGAATCTTAAAATGGTCCCGAGGGGTCTTAGATTCAAAAAGAGGCCAGGTAACAATTTGAAAGATCCATTATTGGATGGTTTCAATAAAAATACGGGGATGATCATTTATCAGATTGTTCATTTAATTTAATGCAACTAATAGTCAAAGAAAATGAATTGAGATTAGAGAAAGCGAAAAAAGAAATGGAAGAAAGTAACGCCTAGATTTAGAGTTCTGCGGCCAAAGGGGTGCGTTAGCTACGCATGCTTTTTTTTCCCACGCACCTTTTAAATACCGCTGGTATTTAGAGTTCACAGAATGGCTGGGTTTTCAGTGCATTAGGCTCCAAAAAAGGAAGCGTAGAGCATAATTTAACGCCACTCGCAACTCTAGATACCAGCGGTGCTTACGGACGCGGGCCAGCTTCAAAAACGTGCTTGTGCACGATTCCCCCATTTGAGCTGAAAAAAAACCTAACACCTGCAAAAAAGCCGCGTTCAACTCCTAACGCAGCCCCATTGTTTTCTATGGGGAAACACTTCCTATGTCTGCAGCCTAACACTCTAACATGTACCCCCGAGTCTAAAACACCCCTAACCTTACACTTATTAACCCCTATTCTGCCGCCCCCACTATCGCTGACCCCTGCATATTATTATTAACCCTAATCTGCCGCTCCGTACACCACCGCCACCTACATTATAGCTATGTACCCCTAATCTGCTGCCCCCCTAACACCGCCGACCCCTATACTATATTTATTAAGCCCCTAATCTGCCCCCCTCAATGTCGTCTCCACCTGCCTACACTTATTAACCCCTAATCTGCTGAGCGGGAACCGCACCGCTACTATAATAAAGTTATTAACCCCTAATCCGCCTCACTCCCGCCTCAAGTAACCCTATAATAAATAGTATTAACCCTAATCTGCCCTCCCCTAACATCGCCGACACCTAACTTCAATTATTAACCCCTAATCTGCCGACCGAATCTCGCCGCTACTGTAATAAATGGTATTAACCCCTAAAGCTAAGTCCTAACCCTAACACTAACACCCCCCTAAATTAAATATAATTTAAATTCTAACGAAATAAATTAACTCTTATTAAATAACTTATTCCTATTTAAAGCTAAATACTTATCTGTAAAATAAACCCTAATATAGCTACAATATAATTATAATTTATATTGTAGCTATTTAGGATTTATATTTATTTTACAGGTAACTTTGGTATTTATTTTAACCAGGTACAATAGCTATTAAATAGTTAAGAACTATTTAATAGCTAAAATAGTTAAAATAATTACAAAATATACCTGTAAAATAAATCCTAACCTAAGTTACAATTAAACCTAACACTACACTATCAATAAATTAATTAAATACAATATCTACAAATAAATACAATGAAATAAAACTAACTAAAGTACAAAAAATAAAAAAAGACTAAGTTACAAAAAATTAAAAAAGAATTACAAACATCAGAAAAATATTACAACAATTTTTAAACTAATTACACCTACTCTAAAGCCCCCTAATAAAATAACAAAGATCCCCAAAATAAAAAAATTGCCCTACCCTATTCTAAATTAAAAAATTTCAAAGCTCTTTACCTTACCAGGCCCTGAACAGGGCCCTTTGTGGGGGCATAGACCCAAAGAATTCAGCTCTTTTGCCTGTAAAAAAAACACATACAATACCCCCCCCACAACATTACAACCCACCACCCACAACCCTAATCTAACCCTAACCCCCCCCTTAAATTAAACTAGCACTAAGGCCCCTGAAGATCTTCCTACCTTATCTTCACCTAGCCGGTATCACCGATCGGTCCTGGCTCCGAAAATCTTCATCCAACCCAAGCGGGGGCTGGCGATCCATAATCCTGCGGCTGAAGATGGTCCAGAAGAGGGCTCCAAAGTCTTCATCCTATCCGGGAAGAAGAGGCGTTCCAGACCGGCAACCATCTTGATCCAAGCGGGCAATCTTCTATCTTCATCCGATTGGAGGAACGGCTCCATCGTGAAGACCTCCAGTGTGGATCAATCTTCTTCCTCCGACGTCCAACTGAAGAATGACGGTTCCTTCAAGGGACGTCATCCAAGATGGGCGTCCCTCCGAATTCCGATTGGCTGATAGGATTCTATCAGCCAATCGGAATTAATGTAGGAAAATTCTGATTGGCTGATGGAATAATTTTTTATTTTGGGGGCCTTTGTTATTTTTATTAGGGGGGCTTAGAGTAGTGTAATTAGCTTAAATTGTTGTAATATTTTTCTAATGTTTGTAAATATTTTTTTATTTTTTGTAACTTAGTTTTCTTTTTTATTTTTGTACTTTAGTTAGTTTATTTCATTGTATTTAGTTGTAGGAATTGTATTTAATTTATTTATTGATAGTGTAGTGTTAGGTTTTAATTGTAGGTAATTGGAGGTATTTTATTTAATTAATTTATTGATAGTGTAGTGTTAGGTTTAATTGTAACTTAGGTTAGGATTTATTTTACAGGTATATTTTGTAATTATTTTAACTATTATTATCTATTAAAGAGTTCTTAACTATTTAATAGCTATTCGTGACCTGGTTAAAAATAAAATACAAAGTTATCTGTAAAAATAAATATATATCCTAAAATAGCTATAATATAATTATAATTTATATTGTAGCTATATTTAGGGTTTATTTTACAGGTAAGTATTTAGCTTTAAATAGGAAAATAATTTATTTAATAAGAGTTAATTTATTTCGTTAGATTTAAAGTATATTTAATTTAGGGGGGTGTTAGTGTTAGGGTTAGACTAAGCTTTAGGGGTTTAATCCATTTATTACAGTAGCGGCGAGATACGGTCGGCAGATTAGGGGTTAATAATTGATGTTAGGTGTCGTCGATGTTAGTGAGGGCAGATTAGGGGTTAATACTATTTATTATAGGGTTATTGAGGCGGGGGAGTGAGGCGGATTAGGGGTTTAATAACTTTATTATAGTAGCGGTGCGGTTTGCTCGGGCAGATTAGGGGTTAATAAGTGTAGGCTGGTGGAGGCGACGTTGAGGGGGCAGGATTAGGGGGTTAATAAATATAATATAGGGGTCGGCGGTGTTAGGGGCAGCAGATTAGGGGTACATAGCTATAATGTAAGTGGCGGTGGTGTACGGAGCGGCAGATTAGGGGTTAATAATAATATGCAAGGGTCAGCGATAGTGGGGGCAGCAGATTAGGGGTTAATAAATATAATATAGGGGTCGGCAGTGTTAGGGGCAGCAGATTAGGGGTTCATAGGGATAATGTAGGTGGCAGCGGTGTGCGGTCGGCAGATTAGGGGTTAAAATTTTTTAATAAAGTGGCGGCGATGTGGGGGGGGCCTCGGTTTAGGGGTACATAGGTAGTTTATGGGTGTTAGTGTACTTTAGAGCACAGTAGTTAAGAGCTTTATAAACCGGCGTTAGCCCAGAAAGCTCTTAACTACTGACTTTTTTCTGCGGCTGGAGTCTTGTCGTTAGATTTCTAACTCTCACTTCAGCCACGACTCTAAATACCAGCGTTAGAAAGATCCCATTGAAAAGATAGGATACGCAATTGACGTAAGGGGATCTGCGGTATGGAAAAGTCGCGGCTGCAAAGTGAGCGTTAGACCCTTTAATGACTGACTCTAAATACCAGCGGTAGCCCAAAACCAGCGTTAGAAGCCTCTAACGCTGGTTTTGACGGCTACCGCCCAACTCTAAATCTAGCCGTAAATTAATAACAGATAAATGGTTAACTAATACAGAATATGAGCGATTAATGAATGGAGTAAAAACATAATTTATGTAAGAACTTACCTGATAAATTCATTTCTTTCATATTAGCAAGAGTCCATGAGCTAGTGACGTATGAGATATACATTCCCACCAGGAGGGGCAAAGTTTCCCAAACCTCAAAATGCCTATAAATACACCCCTCACCACACCCACAATTCAGTTTAACGAATAGCCAAGAAGTGGGGTGATAAGAAAAAAGTGCGAAAGCATATAAAATAAGGAATTGGAATAATTGTGCTGTATACAAAAAAATCATAACCACCACAAAAAAGGGCGGGCCTCATGGACTCTTGCTAATATGAAAGAAATGAATTTATCAGGTAAGTTCTTACATAAATTATGTTTTCTTTCATGTAATTAGCAAGAGTCCATGAGCTAGTGACGTATGGGATAATGACTACCCAAGATGTGGATCTTTCCACGCAAGAGTCACTAGAGAGGGAGGGATAAAATAAAGACAGCCAATTCCTGCTGAAAATAATCCACACCCAGAATAAAGTTTAATGAAAAACATAAGCAGAAGATTCAAACTGAAACCACTGCCTGAAGTACTTTTCTACCAAAAACTGCTTCAGAAGAAGAAAACACATCAAAATGGTAGAATTTAGTAAAAGTATGCAAAGAGGAACAAGTTGCTGCTTTGCAAATCTGATCAACCGAAGCTTCATTCCTAAACGCCCAGGAAGTAGAAACTGACCTAGTAGAATGAGCTGTAATCCTTCGAGGCGGAATTTTACCCGACTCGACATAGGCATGATGAAATAAAGATTTCAACCAAGATGCCAAAGAAATGGCAGAAGCTTTCAGGCCTTTTCTAGAACCGAAAAAGATGACAAATAGACTAGAAGTCTTTCGGAAAGACTTAGAAGCTTCAACATAATATTACAAAGCTCTAACAGCATCCAAAGAATGCAATGATTTCTCCTTAGAATTCATAGGATTAGGACATAATGAAGGAACCACAATTTCTCTACTAATGTTGTTAAAATTCACAACCTTAGGTAAAGAATTCAAAAGAAGTTCCCAGCACCGCCCTATCCTGATGCAAAATCAGAAAAGGAGACTCACAAGAAAGAGCAGATAATTCAGAGACTCTTCTGGCAGAAGAGATGGCCAAAAGAAACAAAACTTTCCAAGAAAGTAATATAACGACCAAAGAATGCATGGGTTCAAAAGGAGGAGCTTGAAGAGCCCCCAGAACCAAATTCAAACTCCAAGGAGGAGAAATTGACTTAATGACAGGTTTTATACGAACCAAAGCTTGTACAAAACAATGAATATCAGGAAGATTAGCAATCCTTCTGTGAAAAAGAACAGAAAGAGCAGAGATTTGTCTTTTCAAGGAACTTGCGGACAAACCTTTATCTAAACCATCCTGAAGAAACTGTAAAATTCTCGGTATTCAAAAAGAATGCCAAAAAAAAAAGATGAAAAAGACACTAAGAAATATAAGTCTTCCAGACTCTATAATATATCTCTCTAGATACAGATTTACGAGCCTGTCACATAGTATCAATCACAGAGTCAGAGAAACCTCTTTGACCAAGAATCAAGCGCTCAAACTCCATACCTTAAAATTTAAGGATTTGAGATCCTGATGGAAAAAAGGACCTTGCGACAGAAAGTCTGGTCTTAACGGAAGAGTCCACAGCTGGCAAGAGGCCATCCGGACAAGATCCGCATACCAAAACCTGTGAGGCCATGCTGGAGCTACCAGCAGGACAAACGAGCATTCCTTTAGAATCTTGGAAAATACTCTTGGAAGAAGAACTAGAGGCGGAAGATATAGGCAGGATGATACTTGTAAGGAAGTGAAAATGCATCCACTGCCTCCGCCCGAGGATCCCAGGATCTGGACAGATACCAGGGAAGTTTCTTGTTTAGATGAGAAGCCATCAGATCTATTTCTGGGAGTTCCCACATTTGAACAATCTGAAGAAATACCTCTGGGTGAAGAGACCATTCGCCCGGATGCAACGTTTGGCGACTGAGATAATCCGCTTCCCAATTGTCTATACCTGGGATATGAACCGCAGAGATTAGACAGGAGCTGGATTCCGCCCAAACCAAAATTCGAGATACTTCTTTCATCCAGAGGACTGTGAGTCCCTCCTTGATGATTGATGTATGCCACAGTTGTGACATTGTCTATCTGAAAACAAATGAACAACTCTCTCTTCAGAAGAGGCCAAGACTGAAGAGCTCTGAAAATTGCACGGAGTTCCAAAATATTGATTGGTAATCTCACCTCCTGAGATTCCCAAACCCCTTGTGCCGTCAGAGACCCCCACACAACCTAACCTGTAAGACTTGCATCTGTTGAGATTATAGTCCAGGTCGGAAGAACAAAGAAGTCCCCTGAACTAAACGATGGTGATCTGTCCACCATGTCAGAGAGTGTCGTATAATCGGTTTTAAAGATATTAATTGAGATATCTTTGTGTAATCCCTGCACCATTGGTTCAGCATACAGAGCTGAAGAGGTCGCATGTGAAAACGAGCAAAGGAAATCGCATCCGATGCGGCAGTCCTAAGACCTAAAATTTCCATGCAAAAGGCTACCAAAGGGAATGATAGTGACTGAAGGTTTTGACAAGCTGATATCAATGTTAAACTTCTCTTGTCTGAAAAGGACAGAGTCATAGACACTGAATCTATCTGGAAACCTAAAAAAGGTTACCCTTGTCTGAGGAATCAATTAACTGATTGGTAAATTGATCCTCCAACCATGATCTTGAAGAAACAACACAAGTCGATTCGTATGAGATTCTGCGAAAATGTGAAGACTGAGCAAGTACCAAGATATCGTCCAAATAAGGAAATACAAAAACCCTGTTCTCTGATTACAGACAGAAGGGCACCGAGAACCTTTGAAAAAATTCTTGGAGCTGATGCTAGGCCAAACGGTAGAGCCACAAAACTGGTAATGCTTGTCTAAAAAGAGAATCTCAGAAACTAAAAGTGATCTGGATGAATCGGAATATGCAGATATGCATCCTGTAAATCTATTGTAGACATATAATGCCCTTGCTAAACAAAAGGCAGGATAGTCCTACAGTTACCATCTTGAATGTTGGTATCCTTACATAACGATTCAATATTGATAGATCCGGAACTGGTCTGAAGGAATTGACCTTCTTTGGTACAATGAAGAGATAGAATAAAACCCCAGCCCCTGTTCCAGAACTGGAACTGGCATAATTACTCCAGCCAACTCTAGATCTGAAACACATTTCAGAAATGCTGAGCCTTTGCTGTGTTTACTGGGACACGGGAAAGAAAAAAAAAATCTCTTTGCAGGAGGCCTTAACTTGAAGCCAACTCTGTACCTTCTGAAACAATGTTCTGAAACCAGAGATTGTGAACGGAATTGATCCAAATTTCTTGAAGAAAATGTAATCTGCCCCATACCAGCTGAGCTGGAATGAGGGCCGCACCTTCATGAGTACTTAGGAGCTGGCTTTAGGTTTCTATAAGGCTTGGATATATTCCAAACTGGAAATGGTTTCCAAACTGATACCGCTCCTGAGGATGAAGGATCAGGCTTTTGTTCCTTGTTGTGAGGAAAGGAAAAAATGATTATTAGACCTAAATTTACCTTAGATTTTTTATCCTTTGGTAAAAAAGTTCCCTTCCCTCCAGTAACAGTTGAGATAATAGAATCCAACTGAGAACCGAATAATTCATTACCCTGGAAAGAAAGGGAAAGCAAAGTTGACTTAGAAGACATATCAGCATTCCAAGTTTTAAGCCATAAAGCTTTTCTAGCTAAAATAGCTAGAGATATATACCTGACATCAACTCTAATGATATCAAAAAATGGTATCACAAATAAAATTATTAGCATGTTATAGAATAATAATAATGCTATAAAATTATGATCTGTTACTTGTTGCGCTAAAGCTTCTAACCAAAAAGTTGAAGCTGCAGCAACATCCGCTAAAAATATAGCAGGTCTAAGAAGATTACCTGAACATAAGTAAGCTTTTCTTAGAAAGGATTCAATTTTCCTATCTAAAGGATCCTTAAATGAAGTACTATCTGCCGTAGGAATAGTAGTACATTTAGCAGGAGTAGAGACAGCCCCATTAACCTTAGGGATTTTGTCCCAAAACTCTAATCTGTCAGATGGCACAGGATATAATTGCTTAAACGTTTAAAAGGAGTAAATGAATTACCCAAATTATTCCATTCCCTGGAAATTACTTCAGAAATAGCATCAGGGAGATTAAACACTTCTGGAATAACTACAGGAGATTTAAAAACCTTATTTAAACGTTTAGATTTAGTATCAAGAGGACCAGAATCCTCTATTTCTAATGCAATTAATACTTCTTTAAATAAAGAATGAATAAATTCCATCTTGAACAAATACAAAGATTTATCAGCATCAACCTCTGAGACAGAAACCTCTGAACCAGAAGAACCATTATCAGTATCAGAATGATGATGTTCATTTAAAAATTCATCTGAAAAAAGAGAAGTTTTAAAAGACTTTTATGTATACTAGAAGGAGAAATAACAGACATAGCCTTCTTAATGGATTTAAAAATAAAATCTCTTATGTTATCAGGAACACTCTGAAAATTAGATGTTGACGGAACAGCAACAGGTAATGTAACAGTACTAAAGGAAATTTTATCTGCATTAATAAGTTTGTCATGACATGCAATACAAACAACAGCTGGAGGAATAGCTACCAAAAGTTTACAGCAGATACACTTAGCTTTGGTAGTTCCAGCACTAGGCAGCGATTTTCCTGAAGTATCTTCTGACTCGGATGCAACGTGAGACATCTTGCAATATGTAAGAGAAAAAACAACATATAAAGCAAAATAGATCAAATTCCTTAAATGACAGTTTCAGGAATGGGAAAAAAAATGCCAATGAACAAGCTTCTAGCAACCAGAAGCAAAGAAAAAATGAACTTAAATAATGTGGAGACAAAAGCGACGCCCATATTTTTTGGCGCCAAATAAAACGCCCACATTATTTGGCGCCTAAATGCTTTTTGGCTCCAATATATGACGCCACATCCGGAACGCCGACATTTTTGGCGCAAAAGAACGTCAAAAATGACGCAACTTCCGGCGACACGTATGACGCCGGAAACAGAAAAGATTTTTTGCGCCAAAAAAGTCCGCGCCAAGAATGACGCAATAAAATGAAGCATTTTCAGCCCCGCGAGCCTAACAGCCCACAGGGAAAAAGTCAAAAAAATTTTAAGGTAAGAAAAAATAATTGAATCAAGTGCATTATCCCAAATATGAAACTGACTGTCTGAAAATAAGGAATGTTGAACATCCTGAGACAAGGCAAATAAATGTTTGAATACATATATTTAGAACTTTATAAACAAAGTGCCCAACCATAGCTTAGAGTGTCACAGAAAATAAGACTTACTTACCCCAGGACACTCATCTACATGTTTGTAGAAAGCCAAACCAGTACTGAAACGAAAATCAGCAGAGGTAATGGTATATATATAAGAGTATATCATCGATCTGAAAAGGGAGGTAAGAGATGAATCTCTACGACCGATAACAGAGAACCTATGAAATAGACCCCGTAGAAGGAGATCACTGCATTCAAAATAGGCAATACTCTCCTCACATCTCTCTGACATTCACTGCACGCTGAGAGGAAAACCGGGCTCCAACTTGCTGCGGAGCGCATATCAACGTAGAATCTAGCACAAACTTACTTCACCACCTCCATAGGAGGCAAAGTTTGTAAAACTGAATTGTGGGTGTGGTGAGGGGTGTATTTATAGGCATTTTGAGGTTTGGGAAACTTTGCCCCTCCTGGTGGGAATGTATATCCCATACGTCACTAGCTCATGGACTCTTGCTAATTACATGAAAGAAATTGGAATTTAAAAAAAATCAGGATGAGACCAAATTTCATAAAAAAAGAAAATTCCAAAGGGATTATCAAGATTATCAGACTAACAAAGTCTATGACTTTGGAAGAGAATGCAGCACTGACACATCATCAGACACAGATAAATCAACTACGAGTGAGAGTAGTAGCAAACAAAGAAATCAAAATTATAGACACAATCAAAGGTCTTTTTTAGGCAAGAACAAGAACAAGGAGAAGGAAGGACAAATTATAATTCTAAAAGAAACAAGAGTCAAACAGATAAAAGAATCAGATTTATCACTACTTATAATAACAAATGGCAGGACATTAAGCAATACTCAATAAACATTGGGAGGTGCTATGTACTTATAATATAATAAAAAGTATAGAAGGCGAAAATCCCACAATGACCCCAAGAAGGGCACTGAGCCTAAAGGATAAACTTGTACATAGTCATTTTAAACAATCATTTTAAACAAAGAATTCATGGCTCTCTAAATATAAACAAAAGGATGGTAACTTTATATGTGGAAAATGTTGTATTTGTAAAAACATACAAAAAGGGTGTTATATACAAAACAAATTCAATCGCAACATATATAAAGTAAAAGGACACATAACATGTAATAGTGAAGGAGTAATCTATATTATTTCATGCTCATGTCCGGTTTTCTACATAGGAAAAATCTATAGGGAACTCAAAGAAAGAGTCAAAAAAGAACACAAAAGAGACATAGGGGCGCGATCAAATATACGGCGCAGGTTTCGGCGCAAACATTGGAACCCGTGCCGCCCATAATTTCACCTCGCATATCGGGGTATTACATATACGGCGCCGGCATTTCCTAAGTGCAGTAAGTCTGATAAACTAGCGATGTCCAGAAATGAGCGTAAATACAGATTTCTGGAGTCCCCAGTGACTTACGGCACTTTAGAAACTGGCGGCGCCTAAGAAAAGTAAAGAAAATAAAAAATCTCCCGTAAAAGTCTAACACGCCTCCCAAAAATAAGCCTGACACGTAAAAAACCCCTATATCCGCAACCCCCCCCTTTAATTTATACTTATTTTATTTTTATTTTTTTAAGTAGTGTTTTTTTGTAAATTTAATAGTAACGTTAGTATTTAGTAAATTAGGTAATTTTAGTTCATATAGGGGGTGTTAGGTTAGGGTAGGGGGGGTTAGGTTAGGGGTTAGGTTTATTGCATTGTGGGTTAATGGCGGATTAGGGGTTAATGGTTTTAATAGGTAGTTTGCGATGTTGGGGTTGGCGGATTTAGGGGTTAATAGACTTTATAAGTTATTGCGGTGGGGGGTTGCGGTTGACAGGTAGATAGACATTGCACATGCGTTAGGTGTTAGTTTATTTTTGCAGGCATTTTCGGGAGTTACGGAGCTTTTTTAGTCAGTGCAAGGGTTACTGCGCCAGCAATTTGTGGCGAGATAAGAATGGAGTCGATTCTGTGAATTCTGCGCACGTAAATCCTTACGCTGTATATTGGATACCAAATTGCGCGGCTGCTCTATGTTAGTATATTTCACCGTCGGACGGGTGAAATATACGTACGTAATTTGTATGCTACGCCATATATGTAATACCAAAATCGCGTAAAATCTGGCGACGGAAGATTTTGCGGGCGACGCTGCATATGTAATGGAGGCCAGAGAATAAAAACTTAAAAGATAGTAGTGTAGCCAGACACTTCTTTACTCATCATGGAAGCTGACATCAATGCTACAAATATAAATGCCATGATATTAGCTATACCTTGATGCTTAGTATTAATCTATGGACATTTATTTGTCTAGTGCATTTTTATGCTATGTCTTACCAACATATGTAAATGGTTGTGATGACCATATTACTATACTACTCCATAGTTATAAGGGCTTAGTAGCATAGATTGGTGGTATTAGAGAGACTGCAAATAATTCTATATACTAATTTCTCTCTTAATTAACCCTATAAGACGTCTTTTATTATTGCATATCTTCCTTTACCATGGCCATTGGTATATGTTTTAGCTAGTTTAAGGTGGAATAAATGTGTTTGTTGTTTTTTAGACATTTGCAGCTAATAAATTTGTATTTTGTGTATATAATCATGTTTTCCATATCTTTGTTTTTGGTGTGATTGGATACCTCTGCATATGTGGAATAGCTATTTAGGTATTATAGTTTGAGATGGATAGTGCTGGCTAAGGAATCCTGTATTTTTTCTGTCTTTTTCTTCTCTTATCTTATTTTCTACCTTATATGAGATTTATTCCAATAAATGATTCCTCCAATGTACCCTGAGACACATTATTGTTGAGGTCTCAGGTTTTTCTGTACTAAATAATTAATTTGGGTAGTTCTATGAGCTGGTTTGATTAACTATTTTTTTATATATATATATATATATATATATATATATATATATATATATATATATATATATATATGTATGTATATATATATATATATATATATATATATATATATATATATATATATATATACAGGGAGTGCAGAATTATTAGGCAAATGAGTATTTTGACCACATCATCCTCTTTATGCATGTTGTCTTACTCCAAGCTGTATAGGCTCGAAAGCCTACTACCAATTAAGCATATTAGGTGATGTGCATCTCTGTAATGAGAAGGGGTGTGGTCTAATGACATCAACACCCTATATCAGGTGTGCATAATTATTATGCAACTTCCTTTCCTTTTGCAAAATGGGTCAAAAGAAGGACTTGACAGGCTCAGAAAAGTCAAAAATAGTGAGATATCTTGCAGGAGATGCAGCACTCTTAAAATTGCAAAGCTTCTGAAGCGTGATCATCGAACAATCAAGCGTTTCATTCAAAATAGTCAACAGGGTCGCAAGAAGCGTGTGGAAAAACCAAGGCGCAAAATAACTGCCCATGAACTGAGAAAAGTCAAGCGTGCAGCTGCCAAGATGCCACTTGCCACCAGTTTGGCCATATTTCAGAGCTGCAACATCACTGGAGTGCCCAAAAGCACAAGGTGTGCAATACTCAGAGACATGGCCAAGGTAAGAAAGGCTGAAAGACGACCACCACTGAACAAGACACACAAGCTGAAACGTCAAGACTGGGCCAAGAAATATCTCAAGACTGATTTTTCTAAGGTTTTATGGACTGATGAAATGAGAGTGAGTCTTGATGGGCCAGATGGATGGGCCCGTGGCTGGATTGGTAAAGGGCAGAGAGCTCCAGTCCGACTCAGATGCCAGCAAGGTGGAGGTGGAGTACTGGTTTGGGCTGGTATCATCAAAGATGAGCTTGTGGGGCCTTTTCAGGTTAAGGAAGGTGGCTATATTGGTCACTGATTTGTTTTTGTTTTGTTTTTGAATGTCAGAAATGTATATTTGTGAATGTTGAGATGTTATATTGGTTTCACTGGTAAAAATAAATAATTGAAATGGGTATATATTTGTTTTTTGTTAAGTTGCCTAATAATTATGCACAGTAATAGTCACCTGCACACACAGATATCCCCCTAAAATAGCTATAACTAAAAACAAACTAAAAACTACTTCCAAAACTATTCAGCTTTGATATTAATGAGTTTTTTGGGTTCATTGAGAACATGGTTGTTGTTCAATAATAAAATTAATCCTCAAAAATACAACTTGCCTAATAATTCTGCACTCCCTGTATATATATATATATATATATATATATATATATATATATATATATATATATATATATATATATATATAAATTAGAAACAGAACAGCACTCTCCAAATAGTCTACAGTTTCCAGGGTGAACTTAAACAAAATTATGTAATATCCAAAAGATCAGGCACTCTCTGGTTTTAACTTCCACACGGCTAGATTTGGAGTTTTGTCGGTAACGACCCGAAAAACTAACGCCGGCTTTTTTCTGGCCGCACCATAAAAATAACTCTGGTATTGAGAGTCCACAGAATGGCTGCGTTAGGCTCCAAAAAAGGAGCGTAGAGCATTTTTAACGCAGCTTCAACTCTCGATACCAGAGTTGCTTACGCAAGCGGCCAGCCTCAAAAACGTGCTCATGCACGATTCCCCCATAGGAAACAATGGAGCTGTTTGAGCTGAAAAAAAACCAAACACCTGCAAAAAAGCCGCGTTCAGCTCCTAACGCAGCCCCATTGTTTGCTATGCGGTAACCCTTCCTACGTCTGCACTTAACACTCTAACATGTACCCCGAGTTTAAACACCCCTAACCTTACACTTATTAACCCCTAATCTGCCGCCCCCGCTATTGCTGACCCCTGCATATTATTTTTAACCCCTAATCTGCCGCTCCGTAAACCGCTGCTACTTACATTATCCCTATGTACCCCTAATCTGCTGCCCCTAACACCGCCGACCCCTATATTATATTTATTAACCCCTAATCTGCCCCCCACAACGTCGCCTCCACCTGCCTACACTTATTAACCCCTAATCTGCCGAGCGGACCTGAGCGCTACTATAATAAAGTTATTAACCCCTAATCCGCCTCACTAACCCTAAAATAAATAGTATTAACCCCTAATCTGCCCTCCCTAACATCGCCGACACCTAACTTCAATTATTAACCCCTAATCTGCTGACTAGAGCTCACCACTACTTTATTAAATGTATTAACCCCTAAAGCTAAGTCTAACCCTAACACTAACACCCCCCTAAATTAAATATAATTTACATCTAACGAAATTAATTAACTCTTATTAAATAAATTATTCCTATTTAAAGCTAAATACTTACCTGTAAAATAAATCCTAAAATAGCTACAATGTAATTATAATTTATATTGTAGCTATATTAGGATTTATTTTACAGGTAACTTTGTATTTATTTTAACCAGGTACAATAGCTATTAAATAGTTAAAAACTATTTAATAGCTAAAATAGTTAAAATAATTACAAAATTACCTGTAAAATAAATACTAACCTAAGTTACAATTAAACCTAACACTACACTATCAATAAATTAATTAAATAAAATACCTACAATTACTTACAATTAAACCTAACACTACACTATCAATAAATGAATTAAATACAATATCTACAAATAAATACAATTAAATAAACTAACTAAAGTACAAAAAATAAAAAAGAACTAAGTTACAAAAAATAAAAAATATCTACAAACATTAGAAAAATATTACAACAATTTTAAACTAATTACACCTACTCTAAGCCCCCTAATAAAATAACAAAGCCCCCCAAAATAAAAAAATGCCCTACCCTATTCTAAATTACAAAAGTTCAAAGCTCTTTTACCTTACCAGCCCTGAACAGGGCCCTTTGCGGGGCATGCCCCAAGAAATTCAGCTCTTTTGCCTGTAAAAAAAAACATACAATACCCCCCCGCCAACATTACAACCCACCACCCACATACCCCTAATCTAACCCAAACCCCCCTTAAATAAACCTAACACTAAGCCCCTGAAGATCTTCCTACCTTATCTTCACCCTGCCAGGTTCACCGATCCGTCCTGAAGAGCTCCTCCGATGTCCTGATCCAAGCCCAAGCGGGGGGCTGAAGAGGTCCATGATCCGGCTGAAGTCTTCATCCAAGCGGGAGCTGAAGAGGTCCATGATCCGGATGAAGTCTTCATCCAAGCGGGAGCTGAAGAGGTCCATGATCCGGATGAAGTCTTCTATCAACTGCATCTTCAATCTTCTTCCGGATCCATCTTGCAGACCTCCGACGCGGAACATCCTCTTCTCCCGACGCCTACTAGCCGAATGACGGTTCCTTTAAGGGACGTCATCCAAGATGGCGTCCCTCGAATTCCGATTGGCTGATAGGATTCTATCAGCCAATCGGAATTAAGGTAGGAATATTCTGATTGGCTGATGGAATAAGCCAATCAGAATAAAGTTCAATCCGATTGGCTGATCCAATCAGCCAATCAGATTGAGCTCGCATTCTATTGGCTGTTCCGATCAGCCAATAGAATGCGAGCTCAATCTGATTGGCTGATTGGATCAGCAAATCGGATTGAACTTGATTCTGATTGGCTGATTCCATCAGCCAATCAGAATATTCCTACCTTAATTCCGATTGGCTGATAGAATCCTATCAGCCAATCGGAATTCGAGGGACGCCATCTTGGATGACGTCCCTTAAAGGAACCGTCATTCGGCTAGTAGGCGTCGGGAGAAGAGGATGTTCCGAGTCGGAGGTCTGCAAGATGGATCCGGAAGAAAGAAGATTGAAGATGCCGTTGATAGAAGACTTCATTCGGATCATGGACCTCTTCAGCCCCCCGCTTGGGCTTGGATCAGGACATCGGAGGAGCTCTTCAGGACGGATCGGTGAACCTGGCAGGGTGAAGATAAGGTAGGAAGATCTTCAGGGGCTTAGTGTTAGGTTTATTTAAGGGGGGTTTGGGTTAGATTAGGGGTATGTGGGTGGTGGGTTGTAATGTTGGGGGGGTATTGTATGTTTTTTTTTACAGGCAAAAGAGCTGAATTCTTTGGGGCATGCCCCGCAAAGGGCCCTGTTCAGGGCTGGTAAGGTTAAAGAGCTTTGAACTTTAGTAATTTAGAATAGGGTAGGGCATTTATTTATTTTGGGGGCTTTGTTATTTTATTAGGGGGCTTAGAGTAGGTGTAATTAGTTTAAAATTGTTGTAATATTTTTCTTATGTTTGTAAATATTTTTTTATTTTTTATAACTTAGTTCTTTTTTATTTTTTGTACTTTAGCTAGTTTATTTAATTGTATTTATTTGTAGGAATTGTATTTAATTAATTTATTTATAGTGTAGTGTTAGGTTAATTGTAGGTAATTGTAGGTAGTTTATTTAATTAATTTATTGATAGTGTAGTGTTAGGTTTAATTGTAACTTAGGTTAGTATTTATTTTACAGGTAATTTTGTAATTATTTTAACTATTTTAGCAATTAAATAGTTCTTAACTATTTAATAGCTATTGTACCTGGTTAAAATAAATACAAAGTTACCTGTAAAATAAATATAAATCCTAAAATAGCTATAATATAATTATAATTTATATTGTAGCTATATTAGGATTTATTTTACAGGTAAGTATTTATCTTTAAATAGGAATAATTTATTTAATAAGAGTTAATTAATTTTGTTAGATGTAAATTATATTTAACTTAGGGGGGTGTTAGTGTTAGGGTTAGACTTAGCTTTAGGGGTTAATACATTTATTACAGCAGCGGCGAGATTCGGTAGCGGTGAGCTCTAGTCGGCAGATTAGGGGTTAATAATTGAAGTTAGGTGTCGGAGATGTTAGGGAGGGCAGATTAGGGGTTAATACTATTTATTATAGGGTTAGTGAGGCGGATTAGGGGTTAATAACTTTATTATAGTAGCGCTCAGGTCCGGTCGGCAGATTAGGGGTTAATAAGTGTAGGCAGGTGGAGGCGACGTTGAGGGGGGCAGATTAGGGGTTAATAAATATAATATAGGGGTCGGCGGTGTTAGGGGCAGCAGATTAGGGGTACATAAGGATAACGTAGGTGGCGGCGCTTTGCGGTCGGCAGATTAGGGGTTAATAAGTGTAGGCAGATGGAGGCGACATTGAGGGGGGCAGATTAGGGGTTAATAAATATAATACAGGGGTCGGCGGTGTTAGGGGGAGCAGATTAGGGGTACATAAGGATAACGTAGGTGGCGGTCGGCAGATTAGGGGTTAAAAAAAATTATTCGAGTGTCAGCGATGTGGGGAGACCTCGGTTTAGGGGTACATAGGTAGTTTATGGGTGTTAGTGTACTTTAGAGTACAGTAGTTAAGAGTTTTATAAACCGGCGTTAGCCCAGAAAGCTCTTAACTACTGACTTTTTTCCTGCGGCTGGAGTTTTGTCGTTAGATGTCTAACGCTCACTTCAGAAACGACTCTAAATACCGGAGTTAGAAAGATCCCATTGAAAAGATAGGATACGCAATTGACGTAAGGGGATCTGTGGTATGGAAAAGTCGCGGCTGAAAAGTGAGCGTTAGACCCTATTTTGAGTGACTCCAAATACCGGCGGTAGCCTAAAACCAGCGTTAGGAGCCTCTAACGCTGGTTTTCACGGCTAACGCCAAACTCCAAATCTAGGTCACAGTTTCTTTATTTGTGACGATTCGGGGTCTTTAGCCCCTTCCTCAGACTCAAAAAAACATATAACCCCGAAACGTCACAAATAAAGAAAATGTGGAAGTTAAAGCCGGAGAGTGCCTGATCTTTTGGATATTTTATATATATATATATATATATATATATATATATATATATATATATATTAAAATATATATATATATATATATATATATATATATATATATATATTAGAGCACTCACTTATCTATACAATATAAACTCACAGTTCCCATGTTTACACTGGCAGAAGTGGGTAAAAAAGGTATACCTTTTGAACTGTCCCATACGGTTAACCAATCCAACAACCCCTCCTACTTGCCCTGGATTCGGTTACAAACTGACCGGTTGTGCTAACATCACAAATCTCCATACTCACTCACACCAAAGCACTGCCAGGCACAGGAAATTCAAACAACAGTCACGGAGCAAACTGCTAGTGCATCTGGGAGCTGTAGTCTTTTGCCTCCGGCTCCAGGGAAAAGATTAAGCTGCAATTAACTCAACCCTGCTCACGGCACCCCGCCCCCGGGCTAAGAGCTCTCCTGGTCAGCTAATTTTTTTAATCTCTGTTCACTGCTGCTTACTGCCAGGGGAGCTCTTAGCCCGGGGCATTTGAGGGTAGTTCCGGGACAGGGGACATATAGTCCCAGACCGGGACTGTCCCGGTGATACTGGGGCGGGTGGCAACCCTACTGCTGACCCACATCCTTTTAATTTGATTGAGTACTTTGGTATGCTTCTCTGCTCTTTTTGCCTCCCTGGCTGCTGACCAATGTCAATTTAATTTGTTAGAATACTTTGGTATGCTTCTCTGCTCTCTTTGTCTCCCTGGCTGCTGAACCACATCCCTTTAATTTGTTAGAATACTTTGGTATGGTTCTCTGCTCGCTTTGTCTCCCTGGCTGTTGACCCACATCCCTTTAATTTGTTATAATACTTTGGTATTATTATCTGCTCTCTTTTTCTCCCTGGCTGCTGACCCACGTCCCTTTAATCTGTTAGAATACTTTGGTATGCATTTATTCTGTTTTCTGTATTTTGGCTATTTGTAATTATCTTGTCAGATACGCTGTATAATTTCAGTGCATCCTGCCATTTGTCTCCACCCCCAATCTAATTTGCATGGGTGTGTAACTCCCGTCTAGCTAGCTAGACTGTTTGTAACCAGCTGCTTTGAATCAGATCATTACAACTTAGATTTCACTGCTATATACAGCAGACCAGAGGCTCTGTGAGCCATTTGCTCAAAGGGGCTCTGTGTTACAAGTGTTAATTACTGGAGTTGGAAACTGGAGGGGGAAACTGCAGTCCCCCTAAAATTTAAACATCACTAACTCTACACCTGCACAATGATGTCCATGTCTTTTCTGCCCTTTCTGTCTGCCCTTCTCCCAAAACTCACTGCATGTCCCTATAACAATAACAACACCCACACTATCCATATCTCACCCTCCATTCTCTCATCCCCTATGGTGTCCTCTCATGAACACTTCCCCATGTAGCTCTCCTGTGTATAATCACAACCGCTCCTACAAGCCTCACCCTCACCTCTTGTCACTCACACTCCTACTACTGCTTGCTGCTGGCGACGTCTCCCCTAACCCTGGCCCTGCAGTGATTACCAAACTTCCACACTCTCGCACAGTCTCCCACTGCAAAAACTCTAGGACACGCAATACTAACAATCTCATCTTCATTAAAGCTCACTCTGTCTGTAACAAACTTACAAATGTTCAAGACCTGTTTGTTTTCAAAGCTTTCGACCTTTTAGCAATTACTGAAGCCTGGCTATCTTCCTCTGACACTGCTTCCATTGCTGCTCTCACACACAATTGTCTCTACTTTAGCCACACACCTAGGCCAGGTGAGAGACATGGTGGAGGTGTTGGTATCTTACTTTCCTCCTCCTGCTCATATCAGTACTTATCTACTTTTCCATCTATCTCCTTTTCTTCCTTTGAAGTCCACTGCATTCATTTGTTCTCCCCCCTCTCTCTCAGAGTGGCAGTTATCTATTGCCCCCTTGGACCCACCTCAACAAATTTGTTGCCTGGCTTCCTCATTGTCTCTCTACAAATACACCTACTCTAATTCTGGGGGACTTCAACATCCCCATTGATAACCCATCTGCGCCTGCTACATCTTAAATTCTCTCACTCACTAACTCCTTCAGCCTCTCATTATCAACCCTATTCCCTACTCATCACGAAGGACACTCGATTGATCTGGTATTCTCCTATCTCTGCTCTCTCTCTCTGATGTTGCATGTCACCCATTCCCCATCTCAGACCACCATCTGCTTACCTTTAATCTTAATATACAGGCTAAACTGACTTCTCCCCCTCGCCCCTGCACCTGTAGAAATCTGCACACTGTGGATCCTCTCCAACCTTCCAACCTTATTCAAAAATGCCTCCCACACACTTCCACAATATCCTGCCCCGACCTTGCTACAACCCACTATAACAATACTCTCTCCTCTGCACTTGACACTCTTGCTCCTCCCCAAATACGCAAAGCCCCACGTCGTCATCTCCAGCCCTGGCACTCTCAGCAAACACGACACCTGCAAAAATGCTCCCGCACTGCTGAACGTGCCTGGAGGAAATGCCGCTCTGAACCTGATTTCATCAACCATAAGTTAATTCTTTATTCTTACCCCTCTGCTCTTCACATAGCTAAGCAAACCTACTTCTCTTCTCTTATATCTACTCACTCCTCAAACCCTAAACAACTCTTCTCCATTTTTAACTCTCTCCTCTACCCACCTGCACCATCCCCTTCATCTGCCTTTAGTGCTCAAGACCTGGCTGACTACTTTTTCAATAAAACACTTACCATCCGAAGCAACATCCCAACACAAGCCTGCAATCTCCCAAATTTGCTCCCAGTCACCCCCTTTATGACTCTATGCACCCTCCCCCCAAACCACTAAGAGTGAAGTGGGTTCCTTATTGTCTTCCTCACACCTCACTACCTGCCCACTTGACCCTATTCCTTCACATCTAATACCTTCTCTGTCTTCCACCCTCACTCCAGCTCTTACTCACATATTTAACATATCCCTTTCTACTGGTTCATTCCCATCTTCCTTCAAACATGCAAAGGTCACCTCCATCCTCAAAAAACCCTCCCACGACCCTAACTCTCCTGCAAAATACCGCCCCATATAACAGCTTCCGATAGCTTCAAAAGTCCTTGAAAACTAGTTTTTGATCCCCTAAACCACTTCATGTCCTCCAACTCATTGCTTGACCCCCTGCAATCTGGCTTCTGTCCCCAGGAGACTGCCTTCACCAAGGTTACTAACAATCTCCTTTCTGCTAAAAACAATGGCTACGACTCTATAATCATCTTACTAGACCTCTCTGCTGCCTTTGACACTGTTGACCATCACCTTCTCCTATGGACTCTCAGCTCTCTTGGGCTCTGTGACACTTCCCCTCTACTGGATTCACTCTTATCTTTCTAACAGATCCTTCTCTGTCTCTTTTGCTGGTGACTCCTCCTCTCCATTGCCTCTGTCTGTTGGAGTACCACAAGGCTCTGTTCTGGGTCCCCTACTTTTCTCTATTTACACTTCTTCACTGGGTACACTTATCAACAGCTATGACATTAACTATCACCTCTATGCTAATGATACCTAGATCTACCTATCCACAGGTGCACTCTCTCTTTCTGTCAATTCTCACATCAGCAACTACTTATCTGGCATTTCCTTCTGGATGGCTTCTCACCACCTAAAAATAAACATGTCCAAGACCGAACTACTTTTAATCCCCCCTCTAATTCTACTCCAGTTTCTAATTTTTCTATTACTGTTGGCGGCACCACTAATTCTTCATCTCCCTAAGTTTGCAGCCTTGGAGTCACACTTGACTCAAATCTGTCCTTCATTCCCCACATCCAAATGCTCCAAAATTTGTCCATTTCTGAGTGCTGAAACTACTGAACAGCTAATCCACTCCCTGGTAATTTCCAGACTTGACTTCTGTAATAACCTACTAACTGGCCTCCCTCTTTCCCACCTCTCCCCCTTTCAATCCAACCTAAATGCTTTTACCAGGCTAATCAACCTCTCCCGACTCTCAGTATCTGCTGCACCTCTCTGTGAGTCCCTACACTGGCTCCCTATTCACAGCAGAATTAAATTCAAACTTATAACCCTGACCTACAAAGCCCTCACCAATTCTGCCCCACCCTACCTGTCCTCCCTCATCAACAAATATACTCCACCTTGCCCCCTAAGATCCAACATGACCTGCTCCTTGCCTCCTCTACCATCACCTCCTCCCATGCTAGACTATAGAAGCAACCCTCTGGAACGCACTTCCTGCCTGGCTCAATTAATGTATAAGAAGATTATTCTCATTGTTTCTAAGATACCTGCTTCAGTGGAACTTGCTCAAACCGTAACTAACTATTCAGCTAACTGCTGAAATTCAGCCGTTCTGTCCGGAGGTGTTTCACTCTCAATGTGTAACGGATTCCCTTCTAAACAGCTGATCTCTCACTGCTTTCTCGAAGCAGCCTCGTTCTCACCTCTGCTCTTGCTGATCTCGGAAGCCGCAGGGATTGTGGATACAGATACAGCCGCGGTTGCAACCTCTCTCCACCTCGTCTCTCAAATGGTAAGTACCGGTCTTACTCGCTACTCCTAAATGTTATGTTGACCGCAGACGGCTAATCTATCTAATCTCTTCCTGTCTTATATGCCTATAGCATTCGCTGGGTTCCCAGACCTCCCATATTGTCAATACAGAGTTACGGTCTCTAATAGTTAAAATGTGAGTACAAATGTTAATAAGGTAGCAATTGTTACATTCTAACAGCTGGTGGCCTTGGGAAGTTTTCCTTCGTTATATTCCTAAGTAAACTATTTATGCTGTTATATAAATTAAAAGCTACTTTACAAGTGCTGTATATTAATTTAATATTACTGTATTTGTATCCAGCAACAATCTATATGAAATATAAGTAAAATAATGAGGTTTTGTGTTGTATAATTAAGAAAACTATTCACTCCATTATTCTGCAAAAACAGATCCCATTCCTGAAATCGAATCATTACATATTACCAAGCCTAACCATGGATCCTGCAGAACTTGCAACACATGTACACAATTTGTCTCAGAGGGTTGGACCAATTAGGCCAAGGTTTAAGGGAACGGTTTAAGGGAGCTACAAATTCAAAACGAAACTTTAAGAGCTGTTCTTAAAGACACAGTTTCTGCTAAAACTATAACAGCAGACTCACACAGTGACCCATTTGTTAGTCCCCCCTGACAAGTTTTATGGGGATAGATCCCAATTTCGAAATTTCACCAATTCATGCTATTTGATGTTTGACCTGAAACCCAAATCCTACACTACTGATAAACAAAAGGTCCTCACTGTTATTTCTTTTTTACGTGCAGACCTAGAGCATGGGCTAATTTCTTATTATGAAACAAATGACCCAATATTAAATTCATTAGATTCCTTTTTTGCTGCCATGGCACATCTGTATGATGATCCCTTAAAACAACTTACTGCAGAGAATAATATGCGTGCATTTAAAACAACTTAAACGTCCAGTAGAGGATTACATCTCTGATTTTAAGAGGTGGTCCATGGATAGTGAATGGAATAATATTTCTCTAAAAAAACACTTTAGGTTGGATTGTCAGAAAGCCATAAAAGATGAGCTAGCCCGTACTGATATACCTGACACTCTAGAAGAGCTCATGACTCTCTCAATTACTATTGATAGACCGTTGCGAGAAAGGAAAAAAAAAAGGGGTAACACAGAAGTAGTTAAATACAAACATTATACCTATGCCCCCTTACCCACCACTAAACCCTCTAAGGAGCCTATGGAAGTTGGTGCTGTCAGGGGACCACTGTCCTTGGAGGAAAAAGTAAGAAGAAGATTCCACAACCTCTGTCTCTATTATGGAGCAAAAGGGACATGAGATCAAAGACTGCCCCCTTTTGGCAAGAAACAAAAAAGGTAACTCTAAACATATCTCAATATGAATTCCCATATTGTTACCTCCCATTATTGTTGTCTCTCTGTTCTCTTACAGTGGGAACATCACCAGATTAAAGTAAACTCCATTGTTGAGTCTGGCGCTTCAGGAGTTTTCATGGATAAGTCTATTGTCACTAAGCATAAAATAGCCACTGTTAAAAAATCAAATCCAGTTGTTTTGCGAGTTTTTGATGGTACTTCCTCTTCTTATGGTCCTATTACTACACACACTATACCTCTATTGGTAACCACACATGAACATCATAAAGAATATTTATCGTTTGATATCACAAGCTCCCCTCTATTTCCAATTGTTTTTGGAGTAAAATGGTTGCAGTTACATCAACCTCTTGTACAGTGGGCAGATCTTTCTATCAGTTTCAAGTCTAACTATTGTAAGGAGAATTGTTTACCCCAGACTACCTTAGCTCAAACCTCAGATGAAGTTATACCAAAAAATTATGCAGATTATAAAGATGTTTTCAGTAAAAGGGAGGCAGAGACACTCCCTCCACATAGAACCTATGATTGCCCTATTGAACTCCTTCCCGGATCCCCCATTCCGGTAGGTCATATATATCCCTTATCTCAGCCTGAACTAAAATACCTAAAAGAATACCTTGATGAAAACCTCAGGAAGGGTTTCATAACCCCCTCAAGGTTCACCTGCTGGTGCGGGGATGTTCTTTGTTAGAAACAAAGACGGAACTTTAAGACCCATTATAGATTATAGAGCACTTAACAAAGTAACTAAGAAAAATAGATATCCTCTACCGCTCATCCCAGAACTTATAGAAAGATTATCCTCTGCCAAAATCTATACTAAGTTAGATCTTAAGAGGCGCATATATAGTCTGGTAAGAATACGTAGCGGTGACGAAGTGGTTAACGGCATTCCGTACTCGTTATGGGCTCTTTGAGTATAGAGTCATGCCTTTTGGGCTGTGCAATGCCCCTGCCACTTTTTCAGCTCTTTGTGAATGATGTTATTCCATGATTTATTAGATGTGTTCATGATAATATATCTTATGACATATTCATTTATTCAGAAACCCCTAGAACAACACATACAACATGTTAAGATTGTACTCGATAGACTAAGGAAACATCATTATTTGCAAAACCGGAAAAATGTATTTTTCATACAACAAATTTATCCTTCCTTGGATATAAAATTAGTCCCCAGGGAATCCAAATGGGAAGACAATAAGGTATCTACGATTACTAACTGGCCAATTCCAACTTCTAAGAAGCTTGTACAAAAAATCTTAGGTTTCTCAAACTTCTATCATAAGTTTATTAAAGGTTTTTCTTCCATTGTAAAACCACTCACCAAATTAACAGGAAAAAACACCAAGTTCGTCTGGAATCAAGAAGCACAAAAGGCCTTTGAGTTAAAGCTGAAATTCACCTCTGCACCTATCTTACATTTTCCAGACCATAATCTACAATATGTCTTGGAGGTGGATGCCAGTGAATACGCAGTTGGAGCCATTCTTTCCTCAAAAAGAGTCTCTTGATCTACCTCTACATCCTATTGCTTTTTTTTCCAGAGCTATGACCACATCGGAACTTAATTACCCAATAGGTGAAAAGGAACTCCTTGCTATAAAAACCTCATTGGAACACTGGAGACACCTATTGGAAGGCACAAAAAAAACGATTATGATATATACCGACCACAAAAACCTGGAATATTTACAAACCAATCGTACCCTTTCCGCCAGGCAGGTTCGCTAGAGTTTTTATTTTGCTAGGATTCCACTATATCATTTATACATCGTCCTGGTTCACAAAACGGAAAGGCAGACGCACTTTCACGACTACCCTCTCCTCCAGCACACCCACCTAATCCTACCACCGTTATACCAAGACAACATATAGTAGCTGTAACCTCCTACTCTACAGGAACAACTTAAGGTAAGCACAACAGAATGATGTTAAGTTACCTCAACACTTGTTAACCAAACAAGCAGATAATCTATATTATCATGATAACCAACTTTATGTACCCCCATCAGAACAACAGGCCATTCTTCTGTTTGGTTCATGATTCAGTTCTTACTGGACACCCAGGAATAAAAAGAACATTGGAACACCTCCAACGACCTTTTGGTGGCCAAAGATGGCCGAAACAGTCACTAACTACATAGCATCATGTCCCACGTGCATTCAAACCAAACCTCAAATTCAGAAACCATATGGATTTTTATTATCTCTCCTATACCAACGCAGACCATGGTCTGAATTGCCATGGATTTTATAGTTGAGCTGCCTAAATCTTCTAACCATACCACTGTACTAGTAGTGATAGATCAGCTCACAAAGATGGCACACTTATCCATCACAGAAATTACCTACCGCTTCTTTGACTGCACAATTATTTCTCTCTAACATTGTGAAGTTACATGGTTTGCCTAAAACCATAACTACCGACAGAGGTAGTCAGTTCACCTCTATGTTTTGGAAAGAACTATGTGCACGTTTGCACATCACCCAAAACCCTCAGCACAGCCTATCACCCTCAGTCAATGGCAAACAGAAAGGGCAAACCAATGCCTTGAACAATATCTCAGAGTGTATTTTTCTTCTCAACAAACCCATTGGGTTGATTACTTACCATACGCTGAATATGCATACAATAATGCACCGATGCTTCCACCAAATATTCACCCTTTTTTGCCAACTACGGCTATAACCCCACTTTCCATCCATTTCCTGATCATTGTTCCAGTTCACCTACTGTTCAAGATCTAACTAACACTTTGTCATAAATCCAAGAAGTCCTAAAATCCAAAATTGCTGAGTCTCAAGCCGCCCAAAAACACTATTATGATCTCAGACGTCGTACACCACCAGACTATAAGCCTGGTGACAAAGTTTGGCTTTCAACCAAACATTTGAAGTTACATACCCCCTGCAGGAAACTCTCAACCTTATTCATTGGACCTTCTGTGATCTCTAAAATAGTGAACCAAAATGCGGTCACCTTGGTTCTACCTCAAGAACTGTGTTCACCGACTTTTCATGTTTCACTGTTGAAACCCTATCAGCAAATTAGAGGAGATCCTATACCTCTGACCCGCATCTCCATTTCAGATCAACCATAATATGAGGTGGCTGAAGTCCTTGACTCTAGACGGCACGGACGAATTCTAGAATACCTTATTCATTGGAAGGGTTATTCACACGACGAGGACTCTCGTGTCCCTGTTTCATAGCAGGCATCCGGACCGACCTGCGCCTTGAAACCCTGTGGGTTCCCTTTTGTGTGGGGGTAATGTCATGCCATATATCTTTAAGAAGGGGAAGGACTTCTAACTCCTATCTGCCCTATAAAAGCCTCCTTCACCTGTACTTAATTGCTTGGTAATTTTTTCTGTTTGCTAGCAATCCCCAGTATTGCTCTGCTGCCTGGCTCAATTATTGTATAAGAAGATTATTCTCATTGTTTCTAAGATACCTGCTTCAGTGGAACTTGCTCAAACCATAACTAACTATTCAGCTAACTACTGAAATTCAGCCGTTCTGTCCGGAGGTGTTTCACTCTCAATGTGTAACGGATTCCCTTCTAAACAGCTGATCTCTCACTGCTTTCTCGAAGCAGCCTCGTTCTCACCTCTGCTCTTGCTGATCTCGGAAGCCACAGGGATTGTGGATACAGATACAGCCGTGGTTGCAACCTCTCTCCACCTCGTCTCTCAAATAGTAAGTACCGGTCTTATTCGCTACTCCTAAATGTTATGTTGACCGCAGACGGCTAATCTATCTAATCTCTTCCTGTTTTTATATGCCTATAGCATTCGCTGGGTTCCCAGGACCTCCCATATTGTCACTACAGAGTTACGGTCTCTAATAGTTAAAATGTGAGTACAAATGTTAATCAGGTAGCAATTGTTACATTCTAACAGCTGGTGGCCTTAGGAAGTTTTCCTTCGGTTATATTCCTAAGTAAACTATTTATGCTGTTATATAAATTAAAAGCTACTTTACAAGTGCTGTATATTATTTTAATAATATTACTGTATTTGTATCCAGCAACAACCTATATGAAATATAAGTAAAATAATGAGTTTTTGTGTTGTATAATTAAGAAAACTATTCACTCCATTATTTCTGCAAAAGCAGATCCATTCCTGAAATCGAATCATTACACCTGTCCTCCTTTAAACGCTCCCTAAAGACCTTTTTGTTCAGGGAAGCTTGTTAAATATAGGAACTACACAGACTGATGCGCAAAGGTTTGCTAGTGAGCTGCACACAGGAACAATTACCAAGAAAAGAGGATTGACCTCACAACAAATTAATCTAAATATGATGCAGCCACAAAAGCAAGCAAAAGTCTGAGTGGTGACCAGAGCTATAATATAAACAATTAGAGGTTGCTGGAATCAGAGGATACGCCTGATGTGCATTTTGCCGACACGCGGCTTTCTCAAAGGCTAACCTGAGTTGGATAAGCCCCTATACCTAAATGCCCATATTGTGACCAATCAGGGGAAGGAATTGTGACATATCCCTCTTTTGAGCCTATCACATAATCTTTAATATAATTGGCTGACCAAATCATCATGTGATTATACACCGACATAACAACCAGTCGTGTCAAACCAAAGCGTTATAATGTAAACAGAAGTTCCTCCTACTATTACGATCAGCATGAGCTTCACAACAAAGAAAGAAAATAATACCAGGTAAATAAGCTCAAATTGTTGCTATTTGTTATTGCATATGTACATCACAACAAATTTCCATGACTGAAGCCATTGGGATATAACTGGCAGTGGTACTTATATGATGAAGACATTGTGGCCCCTTGTTTCTGGCGAGCCTTCAGGCTCACCAGAAACACAAGTTATGTAGCAGCGGTCTAAAGACCGCTGCTCCATAACCTGTCCGCCTGCTCTGAGGAGGCGGACAGCGATCGCCAGAAATCAACATGAACAAATACAATTGGGTTGTTTGACACCCCCTGCTAGTGGCCGATTGGCCGCAAATCTGCAGGGGGCGGCGTTGCACCAGCAGTACACAAGAACTGCTGGTGCAATGCTGAATGTGGAGAGCGTAATGCTGTCCGCATTCAGCGATGTCTGTCAGACATGATCCGCTGATCGGATCATGTCGGACAGACATTTGATAAATGGGCCCCATTAACCATTAAAGATCCCAAAAAACTCTATCTTATCAATATAGAATCAGCACTACTACATAAATCAATGTTATATGGGACTACATGGTAATTCTCCAATGTAATAATAAACCTTGCACTGATATTAATTTATCAAATTGTACTATACAGGAAAACATACTATCGTGCTAGCAATAATCTCTGCTATTAAGTTATAACCATATCATATTATTATTATTATTATTATCGGTTATTTTTAGAGCGCCAACAGATTCCGCAGTGCTATAAACAAAGGCGGAATACAACAAAACAATTATAGGGATCAAATGGGTAGAGGGCCCTGCCAAGAGTTGCACTGTTGTAGTCAGCTCTTAAGAAGGTGATCTACAAACAGCTGGACTCTTAGGCTTACATGCTAAGGGGGTTCAGGGGATAGCAATGGAGGAGAGGAATTGGTATAAAGAAAGGTTAGCGTAGGTTGTATGCATCCCTGAACAGTAAAGTCTTTAGGGAGCACTTGAAGCTTTTAAAACTAGAAGAGAGTCTTGTGGAGCGAGGCAGAGAGTTCCACAAGATGGGAGCCAGTCTGAAGAAGTCCTGTAAATGGGAATGTGATGAGGTGACAAGAGAGGAGGAGAGTAGGAGGTCGTGAGCAAAGCGAAGGGGACGGGAGGGAGAGTATCTGGAGACAATGTCTAAGATATAGGGGGGAGCAGTGCAGTTGAGGGCTTTGTATGTCAGAATGAGAATTTTGTGTTTGATCCTAGAGGCAAGAGGAAGCCAGTGAAGGGATTGGCAGAGAGGTGCAGCAGATGAAGAGCGACGTGTAAGGAAGATGAGTCTGGCAGAGGCATTCATTATGGATTGTAAAGGAGCTAGGCGGCAGGTGGGGAGACCAGAGAGGACAGAGTTGCAGTAATTGAGGCGGGAAAGAATGAGAGAGTGGATTAAAATCATAGTTGTATCTTGTGTAAGGAAGTGTCTAATTTTAGAGATTTTTTTAAGGTGGAAGCGGCAGGCTTTAGCCAATGACTGAATGTGAGGAGTGAAAGAAAGATCTGAGTCAAATGTGACCCCGAGACATCGGGCATGCGGGGTAGGGGTAATGATGGAGTTGTCGACAGTTATAGAGAGATTGGGGGTGGAGAGTTTAGAAGAAGGGGGATATAAGGAGCTCAGTTTTGGAGAGATTTAGCTTGAGGTAGTGAGAGGACATCCAGTTAGAGATGTGAGAGAGACAGTTAGTGACACGGTTAGCAAGGAAGGAGATAGGTCTGGTGCAGAGAAGTAGATTTGGGTATCGTCAGCATACAAATTATATTGTAAACCGTGGGACTTTATTAGGGAACCTAGTGATGATGTGTAGATTGAGAAGAGAAGGGGACTGAGGACAGAGCCTTGCGGTACTCCGACAGAAAGTGGTGACAGGGCAGAGGAGGCCCAAGAGAAGGCTACACTAAAGGTACGGTTTGACAGGTAGGAAGAGAGCCACGAAAGGGCTGTGTCACAGATGCCAAAGGATTGGAGGGTTTGGAGCAAAAGAGGGTGGTCAACAGTGTCAAATGCTGTGGACAGATCAAGGAGGATAAGCAGAGAGAAGTGGCCTTTTGATTTTGCTGTAAGTAGGTCATTGGTAACCTTAACAATTGCTGTCTCTGTGGAGTGATGGGGACGAAATCCAGATTGCAATGGGTCAAGGAGGGAGTTTATTGTAAGGAAATGGGATAGGCGTACATAAGCTAGTTTTTCGAGAAGCTTTGATGCAAGAGGGAGGAGGGAAATAGGGCGGTAGTTGGATGGGGAGGTAGGATCAAGGGAAGGTTTTTTGAGGATAGGTATGACCAGTGCATGTTTCAGTGATGAGGGAAATATACCAGTGCTGAGGGAGAGGTTGAAAGTGTGTGTGAGTATAGGGGTAAGGGTGGCAGAGAGGGAGGGGAGTAGCTGTGAAGGGATAGGGTCAAGGGGACAAGTAGTGAGGTGAGAGCGCAGTATAAGTGCCGAAACTTCTTCCTCACTAACAGGGGAGAATGAGCTAAGTTTAAGGTTATGTGGGTTGTGGTTGATTGAGAGCATTTGAGGGGGTGAGAGAATGGAATTATGTTGAGAGCTGATTTCATTTCTGATGGAGTCGATTTTGTTATTGAAGTGGTTGGCAAAGTCTTGAGCTGACAGGGAAGTTGTATTAGGAGGTGGGGGATGGCGGAGAAGAGTATTGAAAGTGGAGAACAAACGTTTTGGGTTTGAAGAAAGATTAGAATTAAGAGTAGAGAAGTAGTGTTGCTTGTGGAAATTAAGGGCAGAGTAGTAGGAGTTCAAGATAAATTTGTAATGTTGAAAATCAGCTGAACTCCTAGATTTTCTCCAGTGCCACTCAACAGTACGGGAACATCTACGTAGGTATCGTGTCAGAGGAGTATGCCAGGGCTGAGGATGAGTGTTTGATTTCCGAGCTATGGTAAGAGGGGCAAGATTGTCAATGACGGATGTAAGGGTGGAATTATAGTGGCAGATAGATTGGTCAGGGCAAAAAAAGGAGGAGAAGGATGAGAGGAGAGGTTTGAGGGAATTAGAAAGCTGTTGTTGATCTAATGACATAATGCTTCTGTGAAGTTTGGTGAGAGGAGCAGAAGGAGGGAGAGTTGTAGGGAAGCAGGCTAGGATTAAGGCAGACGCCGAAACCGGTCAGCCGTTTTTGTTCTCTGTTTATTGTTTTCTGTTTTCACACTCTTACCCTGGGGTTAATTAACCCTCATGTTTAAATTAATAAATTTTGCTTTTTCACTTGCTTTTTGGTGCTCCTAACTGTTTTCGTTTGAGAGATTTTGTGGCCATTGTGAGCACACACAGCGAGTTGAAAACACTTTTTAAATCCCCTATTGCGGAGGCTTGGCATTTCCCAGCTTGGATACTCACCAGCAGCAAAGAGGAGTATCACAACAGTATCAACAGCACCGCAAGGACACATGAGACAGATCAACCTGAAACAGGACTGTGGTGAGTCTGTTTATGATATATACATATGTGATACCATTTGAACTGCATTGGAGAGTTCTATACATATATTGAAGACATCTTTATTCCTATCTTGCTATTGTCAGGGGACATTGGGGTGGACCCATGGACATAGCATGACCATGAACTCTTGTCTGTATAACCAGGCTGGTTATGTAATGTGATTCATCATTAAATTCACATATGAAAGTTTACACCACGTACACACCCAACCACAGCACCCCTTCTTTTCTCTGACAGAGTTGTAGGGAGGGATGATATGTTGCAAGTAAGGAGATGGTGGTCAGAAAGAGGAAAGGGGGAGTTTGTGAAGTTTGAGAGAGTGCATTGATAGCTAAAGATCAGGTCAAGGGAGTGACCATCTTTGTGAGTGGGAGATCAGTCCATTGTGACAAACCGAAAGAGGAAGTGAGTTGCAGAAGTTGTTTTGCAGAGGAGGCAGTGGGATTGTCAAGAGGGATGTTGAAGTCACTAAGAATGAGCAAAGGGGTGTCTGAGGAAAGGAAATAAGGTAGCCAGGCAGCCAAGTGGTCTAGAAATTGAGTTGAGGAGCCAGGAGGACGGTATATGACTGCAGCATGTATAGAAAGAGGAGAGAATAAGCGAATCATGTGGGTTTCAAATGAGGAAAATGTGAGGGAAGAGATGGGATGCATTTGTTGAAAGGTGCAATGAGAGGAAAGTAAAATACCTAAACCACCTCCTTGTCTATTACCAGATTTAGGAGTGTGGCTTAAGTGTAGAACCCCATGTGACAGAGCAGCAGTGGATGCTGTGTCTAGGGGAGAGAGCCAGGTTTCTGTTAGGGCCAGAAGGTTGAGGGAGTGGGAGATAAAGAGGTCATGTTTAGAAGTGAGTTTGTTGCAAACAGAGCGAGAGTTCCAGAGTGCACAAGTGAAAGGGGTAGTGGCTTTTGATGCAAGAGGAATGTGAGTAAGGTTGTCAGAGTTTTGTTTTTTGAGTCTGTGGGATGGTATACATGGATGTGCATGGCTAGGCAGTTGTTGGGGACCAGGATTAGGGGAGATGTCACCAGCAGTTAGTAATAGCAAGAGGGAGAGTGACATGAGATGAGATACAGATTTGTAGTAATGAGACTGCTTTTGAGACAAGGTGCAGGGGGGAGAGAGAGTGTTTAGGAATTGGTTCAGCTAGAAATTTTAGCACGTCCATATAATTAGAATCCCTCAATCCATATAGTAGTATCCATAATTCTCTAGTATGGACAATACATGTAATTCCCTAAACACTAGATATTCCATAAAAGTGGCAATATAGCTCATAGCCACAAATAGAGACCATAACCATCTCAGAAAAAAAAAGATCTTAGGTATACTAAATATCCTGATTTGTACTTAAAAGTATAAAAGTCCAGGATATAATCCAAGTGTATTCATATTCAAATTAATATATAGCATAGTGCTGATTAAGATGGTTTATCAGTATAGATGGAAATATGATTAAATGAGTAGTCTATAGACTCCAAAATGATCTGATACAAGAGGAATAATTACCATAATTAGGGTAATATTAATATGCTATAAAAAAGAACCATACCCATCCTGTTTATTTAAACCTGCCGGTGTGAGAGTATTTAGCAAAAAAATCCACCTACATTCAGCCTGTAGTAGCATAGGTTCTATATTACCACCCCTTATAGCAGGTTAAATAACCTGTAGAATGGATACTTTTAATGCCAGTTTTGTTCCATGTAGTTTAAGGTAATGCCTGGCTACAGCAGTCAGATTTTTGTCTTTCTTCTTGTCATTCTCACAATTTTTAATGCTGTTTACATGTTCGCCTAATCTAGTACGCAATTTGTGCGTGGTGATTCCTATATATCTTTTTCCGCAAATGCAGGACAGGCAATACACCACATTCCTAGTTCTACAATTGGCGAATCTGTACAATTTCTTAGTTCCACCTATAAGAGATAAACACAGAGGCGCCCAATGGCCTAATACCAAAAGGATTTGATTAGGCAGAAAAATGAATACTCACAAACATATTGCACCCAAAAGTGCAGAGTAAGCAGACTGGAACCTCACAGTTGCCCAGCAAACTGGTAGAACGCAGTCAGAAGTTGAAAGAGGAATCCTTGCCAGAGAAGTCCAGGATTGTCCTAAAATGAGAGAAGCAGAGCCAACATTACCCAGCAAAATTCGGCATAAAAGTGTGTATGTAAGGGAAAAGGCACACTTACAAATCCCAAAGCACCTCCAGGTGCAGAACACACAGGCTGGAACTTCTCAGCCGCCCAGCTGACTGATTCCAAAGGTATCAGCAAATGCAGAAATGATTCCTAGCGAGTATCAGAGATGATGTATCCCCAAATAAGATGCAGCAGCAAGTGTATAAATTAAAAATAAACTTTATTTAAAAGTAACGCGTTTCTCAGGGCTGTTTCCTCAGGCTATAATAAAAAATAATGAAAATACACTTGCTAAATACACTGTGTGCAGAATTATTAGGCAAATTAGTATTTTGACCACATCATCCTCTTTATGCATGTTGTCTTACTCCAAGCTGTATAGTCTCGAAAGCCTACTACAAATTAAGCATATTAGGTGATGTGCATCTCTGTAATGAGAAGGGGTGTGGTCTAATGACATCAACACCCTATATCAGGTGTATACAAAAACAATGGGGCTCTACTATATCTAAGTAGTGTGTCCAGAAATAAGGTGCGCCTAATTTATGCTATTTCAAAAAAGTGATAATATGGATAGATCCTAAGTTTTATATCTTACAAAAAATAAACAATATGAACTGTATAATTATAAATACAAATACATAACAATAGTCACCACAGTCATATGGTTAGGAAATATACATCCATAGATGCAAGTGAAAGTCCCAATATAGAGTGATGTCCAATCTGGAAATGATGTCCCAAACGATAGCTGCTCTCTCCAAAGATGTTGAAAAAGAGATGACTGCGTTCTGTATAGAAACAAAAAAAAAAGAAGAGGCGCTCTGGTGCAGATGATCCTTGGCTACAAATGATTCTAAACTAACAGTTCAGAGTAATACTCACAAAGATGTTTGCACATGCAGTGCAATAACAGGTGAGCCGAAGCTTCAGAGCCGCTCGGCTGACTCGCTAGAGGGTGAAATCAGCTGTTCACTGGGTAATCACTTCACCAACGATGTGGGGAAAAAAGATACAAACGGAGTTGCACAAGCAGTGCAATATCAGGCGTGCCGAATCTTAAAGAGCCGTTCGGCTGACTCCCTGAGGCCTGTACAGCTGCTCACTGGCTCAAAAAGCTTTTCACCCCACGTATAATGCCACTAAACCAAGTTGTAGCGAGCCCGGGCACTGAGTCCTGTAGCTATCTGAGAGCTGTCCTAGTACTACTGGTGACACCAGTAGTACTAGGACAGCTCTCAGATAGCTACAGGACTCAGTGCCCGGGCTCGCTACAACTTGGTTTAGTGGCATTATACGTGGGGTGAAAAGCTTTTTGAGCCAGTGAGCAGCTGTACAGGCCTCAGGGAGTCAGCCGAACGGCTCTTTAAGATTCGGCACGCCTGATATTGCACTGCTTGTGCAACTCCATTTGTATCTTTTTTCCCCACATCGTTGGTGAAGTGATTACCCAGTGAACAGCTGATTTCACCCTCTAGCGAGTCAGCCGAGCGGCTCTGAAGCTTCGGCTCACCTGTTATTGCACTGCATGTGCAAACATCTTTGTGAGTATTACTCTGAACTGTTAGTTTAGAATCATTTGTAGCCAAGGATCATCTGCACCAGAGCGCCTCTTCTTTTTTTGTTTCTATACAGAACGCAGTCATCTCTATATCAGGTGTGCATAATTATTAGGCAACTTCCTTTCCTTTGGCAAAATGGGTCAAAAGAACGACTTGACAGGCTCAGAAAAGTCACAAATAGTGAGATATCTTGCAGAGGGATGCAGCACTCTTAAAATTGCAAAGCTTTTGAAGCGTGATCATCAAACAATCAAGCGTTTCATTCAAAATAGTCAACAGGGTCACAAGAAGCATGTGGAAAAACCAAGGCGCAAAATAACTGCCCATGAACTGAGAAAAGTCAAGCGTGCAGCTGCCAAGATGCCACTTGCCACCAGTTTGGCCATATTTCAGAGCTGCAACATCACTGGAGTGCCCAAAAGCACAAGGTGTGCAATACTCAGAGACATGGCCAAGGTAAGAAAGGCTGAAAGACGACCACCACTGAACAAGACACACAAGCTGAAACGTCAAGACTGGGCCAAGAAATATCTCAAGACTGATTTTTCTAAGGTTTTATGGACTGATGAAATGAGAGTGAGTCTTGATGGGCCAGATGGATGGGCCCGTGGCTGGATTGGTAAAGGGCAGAGAGCTCCAGTCCGACTCAGATGCCAGCAAGGTAGAGGTGGAGTACTGGTTTGGGCTGGTATCATCAAAGATAAGCTTGTGGGGCCTTTTCGGGTTAAGGATGGAGTCAAGCTCAACTCCCAGTCCTACTGCCAGTTTCTGGAAGACACCTTCTTCCAGCAGTGGTACAGGAAGAAGTCTGTATCCTTCAAGAAAAACATGATTTTCATGCAGGACAATGCTCTATCACACGCGTCCAAGTACTCCACAGCGTGGCTGGCAAGAAAGGGTATAAAAGAAGAAAATCTAATGACATGGCCTCCTTGTTCACCTGATCTGAACCCCATTGAGAACCTGTGGTCCATCATCAAATGTGAGATTTACAAGGAGGGAAAACAGTACACCTCTCTGAACAGTGTCTGGGAGGCTGTGGTTGCTGCTGCACGCAATGTTGATGGTGAACAGATCAAAACACTGACAGAATCCATGGATGGCAGGCTTTTGAGTGTCCTTGCAAAGAAAGGTGGCTATATTGGTCACTGATTTGTTTTTGTTTTGTTTTTGAATGTCAGAAATGTATATTTGTGAATGTTGAGATGTTATATTGGTTTCACTGGTAAAAATAAATAATTGAAATGGGTATATATTTGTTTTTTGTTAAGTTGCCTAATAATTATGCACAGTAATAGTCACCTGCACACACAGATATCCCCCTAAAATAGCTATAACTAAAAACAAACTAAAAACTACTTCCAAACCTATTCAGCTTTGATATTAATGAGTTTTTTGGGTTCATTGAGAACATGGTTGTTGTTCAATAATAAAATTAATCCTCAAAAATACAACTTGCCTAATAATTCTGCACTCCCTGTATAACACAATGTGTAAGCTGATTGGGAGATAGTAATGAATGTCATATGTATCCATCCTTATTAGCTAAATTGCTATGGAAACCCTGATACACATATAGAATATTGTTAACAATGATTCTATGTTTGTCTATACATAAAAAAAAATAATTTTATATATTATATATATATATATATATATATATATACACAGTTTCATAATATTTGTGCAATAATTATACAATAATGTAAAATATTGATGTATCCAGATCCCTCATATATTATATATTCCAAATTTTGCAATGTTTGTCATCTCCATATATGCATTGAGCTTCATATTATAATGTAGTCCCACAAACACAAATGAAAACCCTAACAATCGTAGTCCCACAGATATAGGAAAAGGGTTAGATCAATATGCGACCAAACTACAGCAAGATCCCCCCCCCCTTTTATGTTTCCTCCCCAACCCCCTCCCTTCATTCGTAAAGAAAAAATAATCATTGGTAGATGCCAATCATATAATACTATCAATGGTACGTATTTGCGCAAATCACAGTATTGTGACATCTCACCGGTGTATGGTGGTATTTCAGTACCGTGTCTGTATAATTGATGTGGTTAATGTCTATTCATACCACCTATCACTCGATGATGCATTCACGAAGCAGCCGCCATCAGATGACTAACGGGTGCCGAAGAGCCTCCCACAGGCGTGTCAGAAAAAATACTGACCAATAGCGGTTTCATCAGGAGCCCGTGTCAAATGACAGCGCCTGCTATCATGTGAAATCGTGGCATGATAAAAATGTTACAGTTATCCTATGATGAACGCTTTATACATCTAACAGCTAAAACACTAGTGATTCTTCGTATTGAGACTTACTTAGGTGTTAGTAGAAACCCTAAAAGTGAGATCACAAAACCAATGATAGGTACCTAATTCAAATGTCATAGGTGATATTCATATTTCCTAAATGTATTAATATGAATATGCAATAAAAGAATGTTTCATTTGCAATAACAAATGAAATCTCACAGAAATAGAAATATTGAACTATAAAAGATCCATAATATTAAAAGATGCCCAAAATAGTGTATAACAATGTGTAATAAGATAGTATTAGTATGATGACAGTGTGAACAAAGGTGATGTGCTGAATGCATCTAAAGAAATGTATCTAGGATGCCAATATAATGTATATTATAATCTAAATCTAATGTATATTATAATCTAAAATGTGTGATGTGATGACATATCTTAATGTAAATTAGAAATGTACAAATGGTTGTGTCGGTATACGTGCAAATGAATAAATGTGCTATTAAAAAGTGATTTGAACCTTTCTACATCTCAAAGTATATAAAGGATGTATATCTAGGGTGCCATTGCAAATGTATTAGAATCTGGGTCTGATAAAATCCTAATCTTAAACATTATGTGAAATAATGACAAAATAATATTAATGTAAATAAATATTCTATAATGTGTGTCAGGTATAAATACAAGTGTTACTATGTGATATCAAGAGAAACATTCAGATCTTAGTGTCTGTAAATGTGTATGCATTTACAAAAAAGTATAGAAAAGTTATAGAAAAATCTTATAAAGAACTATTAATAATAATTAACTTCTTTGACCCATCAAATGAGTTCTTATGTAAATGTGATATATGTTCCTCATATGAATATGAGTATCAGTTGGATAACAGCATTCAAGTATAATATCTTATTATAGACTGTCATTGCTATAGTTCATATACTAAATGTCAATCCATTACATAGCTAGATTCCCATTCTATAATTCATGTACTTGATGTTTATCTATTGTATATATAAATATGATATTTTCCTAGATAAAAGCAGCCATATCTAGATTCTCGTTAAGTCCCTCTGGTTGTAGTGTCCTTAACTTATTGATCCAGAAGGATTATCTGCGTCTAAGGGTGAGAAAGGCATTAGGTTGGGATCTACTTATTTTTTCTATAGGAATAATTGTTATCATATTATGATTTTTATTCCCTTTGTGTACAAGGGCACAGTGTTGGGATACACTATGGGAAGTAATCTTTCTCTTGATGTTATACGCATGTTTGCTCCACCTCCTTTTTACCTTTCTACAGGTGCACCCAACATACTGGATTCCACATTGGCAGCATAGTAGATATACGACAAACGTGGATTCACATGTCATATAACTCTTAATAAGAAATTGTTCATCTGTTATATGTGATTTAAATGAAGAAGTCCCATGTGATATATGTTTACACATACTACAACGTTTTTTAAAACATTTGAACAACCTGTTCTTAATTCGATTTTTTGTTATAATAAGATGTAATGTTGTTCAATTTTTAATCTTTTACTATCTTACTAGGCGCCAGTGTGGTTTTTAATGTGCGTGCCCTTCTGTATATCACTTTGGGCTTTCGGCCAACTATCTCTCAAAGTATAGGGTCACTTGTTCGAACTGACCAGTGTTTGCATAGAATTTTATGTATTTCTCTATGATTCGAATTATATTTGATGATGAATAAAGGGGGATTTAGTTCCTTAAATGTTTCTTGTTTTACTTTATCTTTATCTTTGATAAAGAATCTATCTCTATCCTCTTCTCTAACTTTTTTAAGATTCCTTTCTATCAGAGTACCAGGATAGCCCTTTTCCAAAAACCTGTTCCCAATCACCTTTAGCCTGTTCATCATAGTCCTGGATGTTGGAACAGTTTCTTCTAATTCTCCTAAATTGTCCATAAGGAACATTATTTTTCCAACAGCTGTAATGATTGCTCTCATAGTGTAGAAAACTGTTGCAATCCACACTTTTAAAATAAGTTTTAGAAGAAACCGTTCCGCCAAATGACCTTCCCAGTAAAAGGTCTAAAAATTCAATGGAGTCTTTCTGGATAGTGCAGGAAAAGGTGATACCAAAGTTATTAAGATTAAGATGCTCAATGAACTTCATTGCCTGTTCATGAGAGCCTCTAAAGATAAACAACAGGTCATCAATGTAACGGCCATAGAACACCAGGCTCGCTGCAAACTGGGAATCATATATATATATATTGCTATTCAAAAATTCCCATAAATAAATTTTCAAAGCTTGGAGCGAACCTGGTTCCCATGGCCATTCCCTTTATCTGAAGTTCAATCCGATTGGCTGATCCAATTAGCCAATCAGATTGAGCTTGCATTCTATTGGCTGTTCCGATCAGCCAATAGAATGCGAGCTCAATCTGATTGGCTGATTGAATCAGCCAATCAGATTTTTCCTACCTTAATTCCGATTGGCTTATAGAATCCTATCAGCCAATTGGAATTCGAGGGACACCATCTTGGATGACGTCATTTAAAGGAACCTTCATTCGGCGAGTAGGCGTCGGTTGAAGAGGATGGATCCGCGTCGGCTGGGAAGTAGATGGCTCCGCTCCACTCTGGATGGATGAAGATAGAAGATGCCGCTTGGATGAAGATGTCTGCCGGTCCGGATGTCCTCTTCTGCCCGGATAGGATGAAGACTTCTGCCGGTCTGAATGTCCTCTTCTGCCCCATCGGATGAAGACTTTGGCCCAGCTGGGTGAAGACGACTCAAGGTAGGGAGATCTTCAGGGGGGTAGTGTTAGGTTTATTTAAGGGGAGTTTGGGTGGGTTAGAGTAGGGGTATGTGGGTGGTGGGTTTTAATGTTGGGGGGGTTGTATTTTTTTTTACAGGCAAAAGAGCTGATTACTTTGGGGAATGCCCCGCAAAAATCCCTTTTAAGGGCTGGTAAAAGAGCTGATTACTTTGTAATGTAGAATAGGGTAAGGACTTTTATTATGTGGGGGTTTTTTAATTTTATTAAGGGGCTTAGATTAGGTGTAATTAGTTTAAAATTCTTGTAATATTTTTTTTTTTTTTTTGTAATTTAGTGTTTGTTTGTTTTTTGTATTATAGAATAGTTTATTTAATTGTATTTAATTGTAGGTAATTGTAGGTAATTTATTTAATTAATTTAATGATAGTGTAGTGTTAGGTTTAATTGTAACTTAGGTTAGTATTTATTTTACATGTAATTTTTGTAATAAATATAAATCCTAAAATAGCTACAATATAATTATTTGTTATATTGTAGCTATATTAGGGTTTATTTTATAGGTAAGTATTTAGTTTTAAATAGGAATACTTTAGTTAATAAGAGTTAATTTATTTAGTTAGATTCAAATTATATTTAATTTAGGGGGGTGTTAGGGTTAGGGTTAGATTTAGCTTTAGGGGTTAATACATTTATTATTGTAGCGGCGAGGTCCGGTCGGCAGATTAGGGGTTAATACTTGAAGTTAGGTGGCGGCAACGTTGGGGGGGGCAGATTAGGGGTTAATAAATATTATGTAGGTGTCGGCGATGCTGGGGGCAGCATATTAGGGGTTCATAGGGATAATGTAGGTGGCGGCGGGGTCCGGAGCGGCAGATTAGGGGTTAATTGTGTAATGCAGATGTCAGCGATAGCGAGGTCGGCAGATTAGGGGTTAAAAAGTATAAGGTTAGGGGTGTTTAGACTCGGGGTTCATGTTAGGGTGTTAGGTGCAGACTTAGAAACTGTTTCCCCATAGGAAACAATGGGGCTGTGTTGGGAGCTTAATGCTGCTTTTTTGCAGGTGTTAGGGTTTTTTTAGCCCAAACTGCCCCATTGTTTCCTATGGGGAAATTGTGCACGAGCACATTTTGCCAGCTTACCGCTACCGTAAGCAACGCTGGTATTGAGGGTTGAAGTGGCGGTACCCTTTTTGGAGCCTAACGCAACCCTTCAGACAACTCTAAATACCAGCGTTGTTTGGAAGCAGCGGTAGGAAAAAAAGCTGCGTTAGCTACGCGGGTCTTTACCGACAAAACTCTAAATCTAGGCGTAAGATTGGATACACATGATATTCATTACCATCTCCCAATCAGCTTACACACTGTGTTATATTTAGCAAGTGTATGTTCATTATTTTTTATTATAGCCTGAGGAAACAGCCCTACAGAGTCTGAGAAACAAGTTGCTTTTGAATAGTTTATTTTTAATTTATACACTTGCTGCTGCATCTTATTTGGGGATACCTCATCTCTGATACTCGCTAGGAATCATTTCTGCATTTGCTGATACCTTTGGAATCAGTCAGCTAGGCGGCTGGGAAGCTCCAGCCTGTGTGTACTGCACCTGGAGGTGCTTTGGGATTTGTAAGTGTGCCTTTTCCCTTACATACACACTTTTGTGCCAAATTGTGCTGGGCTATGTTGACTCTGCTTCTCTCATTTTAGGACAATCCTGGACTTCTCTGGCAAGGATTCCTCTTTCAACTTCTGTGTTCTACCAGTTTGCTGAGCAACTGTGAGGTTCCAGTCTGCTTACTCTGCTTACTCTGTTCTTTCGGGTGCATTATGTTTATGAGTATTCATTTTTCTGCCTAATCAAATCCTTGTATCTTTTGGTATTAGGCCATTGGACGCCTCTGTGTTTATCTCTTACAGACCATTTTGATCATCAGGATTATGACCCCCCCTATGACCGAGAGCTGACCATCTTATCTTTTGTGAACTGCATTCACACTTTGGACATTATTGGTTGTATGGACTACCATTTGCTGCACTGATATATGTATATTTTCTGTTAAATAATTGTTGTTGCTTATATCACTATCACATAATCACTTAGAGCACCCCCTGAAGGATTGGTGTGTTTTTACACACTTTACCTTTTCACTTAGTTCCACCTATAAGTGTACTAAATTCTCTCTCATTGATGATGTATTTACAGAAGCTGCACGAACCACATAGGTACGTGCCACAAATATTTTTATTAATGATTTTTTTCCTTACAAAATGACTCCTGACCAGTTTATTGCCGATCGTAGGAGCTCTTCTCCAGCTGGTATGATTCCTATCTCCCACAAATTCGGATAAGTCTTTATCAGATTTGAGAATACCATTATGTCGATTCAGTATTTCACTTATAACTTGATGTTCTGCATTAAACATACTGACAAATCTCACTTTCTCATCTGCATTATTGGTTTTCTTTTTAGGTATCAGTAGTTGGTCCCTCGGTGTTCGGTTTGCTCTTTGAAAGGCTTTACAAATTACTTGATGTGTATAACCTCTCTCTTTTAAACGTAATGTGAGTTCTTTGGCTCTTTCATCTCTTTCATCTTCTCTCTTTCATCTTCTCTCTTTCATCTTCTCTCTTTCATTCTCTCTCTTTCATTCTCTCTCTTTCATTCTCTCTCTCTCTCTATCTTCTCTCTTTCATCTTCTCTCTTTCATTCTCTCTCTCTCTCTCTTTCTCTCTCTCTCTCGTCTGTATAATTAAAATCCCTCAATCCATATAGTAGTATCCATAATTCTCTAGCATGGACAATACATGTAATGCCCTAAACACTAGATATTCCATAAAAGTGGCAATATAGCTCATAGCTACAAATAGAGACCATAAGCATATCAGAAACAAAAAAATGATCGTAGGTATCATAAATATCCTGATCTGTACTTATAAGTCCAGGATATAATCCAAGTGTATTCATTTTCAAATTTATATAGCATAGTGCTGATTAAGATGGTTTATCAGTATAGATGGAAATATGATTAAATGAGTGGTCTATAGACTCCAAAATGATCTGATACAAGAGAGGAGTAATAATTACCATAATTAGGGTAATATTCATATGCTATAAAAAACTACCATACCCATCCTGTTCATTTAAACCTGCCGGTTTGAGAGTATTTAGCCAAAAAATCCACCTACATTCGGCCTGTTTACCAGGTTTAATAACCTGTAGAACGGACACTTTTAATGTTGGTTTTATTCCATATAGTTTAAGGTAATGCCTGGCTACAGGAGTAAGATTTTTGTCTTTCTTCTTGTCATTCTCACAATTTTTAATGCTGTTTACATGTTCGCATAATCTAGTACGCAATTCGCATGTGGTGATTCCTATATAAATTTTTCTGCAAATGCAGGACAGGCAGTACACCACATTCCTAGTTCTACAATTGGCAAATCCATACATTTTCTTAGTTCCACCTGTAAGTGTACTAAATTCTCTCTCATTGATGATGTATTTACAGAAGCTGCATTTTACCTTATAAAATGACTCCTGACCAGTTTATTGCCGATCGTAGGAGCTCTTCTACAGCTGGTATGATTCCTATCTCCCACAAATTGGGATAAGTCTTTATCAGATTTGAGAATACCAGTATGTCGATTCAGTATTTCACTTATTACTTGATGTTCTGCATTAAACATACTGACAAATCTCACTTTATCATCTGCATTATTGGTTTTTGTTTTTTTTTGTTTTTTTTAGGTATTAGTAGTTGGTCCCTTGGTGATCGTTTTGCTCTTTGAAAGGCTTTACGAATTACTTGACGTGTATAACTTCTCTCTTTTAAATGTCATCTGAGTTCTTTAGCTCTGTCATAGAAAACAGTATCGTCTGAGCAATTTCTCCTGACCCATAAGAATTCCCTTGTAGGTATTGCTCTTTTTTTCACTGGCTCCCCATTCAAAGCAGAATTAAATTCAAAATTCTTACCCTTACCTACAAAGCCCTCACCAATGCTGCCCCATCCTACCTGTCCTCCCTCATCAACAAATATACTCCAGCCAGCCCCCAAAGATCCAACATGACCTGCTCCTTGCCTCCTCTACCATCACCTCCTCCCATGCTAGACTATAGGACTTCTCTCGTGCAGCATCAACCCTCTGGAACGCACTTCCTCGAGCTGTCAGACTTTCCCCTAACCTGTCCTCCCTTAAACGCTCCCTAAAGACCTTTTTGTTCAGGGAAGCTTATCACCCAACTCACTAACAAATTAATTTCCCTTAACCAACAGTTGCCCTCATCTAACTCCTCACTAACATCATTCTCACCTTTGCAGTTCCCATCCTCCTACACATCTAGATTGTAAGTTCCCATAAGAATAGGGCCCTCAATTCCCCCTGTATTTGTCTGAAAAATGTTGTCTTATATTGTATTGTTTCACTGTTGTACTTATATCTTCATACGCATGGACAGCGCTGCTAAATCTGTTGGCGCTTTATAAATAAAGAATAATAATAATATACACATGTATATACATATATGTATTTACACTTTTGAACCCTTTCCAGCTAAATACTTTGAAACATGAAATATTTTTATTCAATTTTATTATTTATGTTGTGTTTATTGTGTTTTGAATATAAATATGTTACACATATATATATATATATATATATATATATATATATATATATATATATATATATATATATATATTGTATATCTATACCTGTATAAATTTATATAGATATTTAGGTATAGATATATATTGTACAAAAACATATATATTATATAGTCGCGCTCTAACTTTTTACTTTCAATCAAGTATTTGCATTCGTCTTTTATCGCCGAAAATATGGTATTTTCAGCGTTAAAACAGCAACGCAGCCATTACAAGTCTTGTCGGTGTAGCTGTACCTTAAGCCTTTTAGCCTGTAAGGCAACGACAAATCCGCGTTACAGCCTAAAACCACAAGATCTGTACCACCATCTAAAGTCAGTAGTTATGAGTTTTACGCTACAAAGCTGTAACATAAAACTCATAACTAAACTGCTACAAAGTACACTAACACCCATAAACTACCTATTAACCCCTAAACCGAGGCCCTCCCACATCGCAAACACTATATTACATTTATTAACCCCTAATCTGCCGCTCCCGATATCGCCGCCACTAATAAAATGTATTAATCTCTATTCTGCCGCTCCCCAACATCGTCACCACTATACTAAAGTTATTAACCCCTCCCGCATCTCAAACACTATTTAAATATTATTACCACCTAATCTGCCGTCCGCCCACATCGCCCCCACTATACTAAAGTTATTAAGCCCTACACCGCTGCAACTATTATAAAGCTATTAAATTTTAAATTACAGTAGCATTAGGGCACAGGTAATTAGTAGGCAGGCAAACAGTCCAATGTGGATCGGTGCTAAAGTATTAAACAGAAATAAAAAATAATATTAAAGACCAAAATTGTACTAATAGACGCACTCTTGCCTCACACCTTATAATGAAAAATAAGAAGAATAATAAAAATGTATATATTCTTCCTTATTGGTAAAAATCAACATCCAGAAACAGTGGATTGAGGTGTCCAAATTTTATTATATAACAAGTATAGTAATTTTGAATTTAGGCCTAAAATGTATCACAGTAATTAAATGTGAAAATACAATACAGTGTACGTGTACCAGAAAAAACAAATCCCTGAGAATTATAGACCAAGCAACAAAAAGTCCTTAGTAAAAAGTTTACCACTTCAAAGTCAGCGGAATAAGCAGTCCTACAAAATCCCCAATCAGAAGAATGAAATACTGTGGTTTTAAATAGGTTAGTTTATTCTGGTATACGTAAACTGTATTGTATTTTCACATTTAATTACTGTGATACATTTGAGGCCTCAGTTCAAAATTACTATACTTGTTGTTATATATTAAAAAAAAAATTGGACACCTCCAGCCACTGTTTCTGGATGGTGATTTTTGCCAATAAGGAAGAATATATACATTTTTACTCTTATTCTTATTTTTCATTATAAGGTGTGAGGCAAGAGTGCTTCTATTAGTACTATTTTGGTCTTTAATATTATTTTTTAATAAACCTATTAACCACTAAACTGAAAGCCCCCTCCCACAACGAAATGTAATAAATTAAACTATTAACCCCTAAACTGAAAGTCCCCCACATCGCAATAAACTAATTTAAACTAGTAACCCCTAAACCTAACCCTAACATAACCGTAGCCCTAACATAACCTTGACCCTAACACCCTAACCACCCCCTAACTTTAACATAATTAAAATAGAGCTAAATTAAACTTACAATTATTAACTAAATAACCCTATTAACCCCTAAACTGCCAGCCCCCCACATCACAACAACCGCAAATTAAACTATTAACCCATAACCCTAACGTAACCCTAACCCTATCACCCCCTAACTTTAACATAATTAAAATAGAGCTAAATTACAATTATTAACTAAATAAACCTATTTAAAACTAAATACAAACTTATAAAACCTATACTAGCTACAATATAACTAATAGTTACATTGTAGCTAGCTTAGGTTTTATTTTTATTTCACAGGTAAGTTTGTATTTATTTTAACTAGGTAGACTAGTTAGTAAATAGATATTAACTATTTAATAACTACCTAGTTAAAATAAATACAAAATTACTTGTCAAATAAAACCTAAGCTATCTTACACTACAAACATAAAATTACAATAAATAAAAAAAACTACTATTACAAAAAATAAAAAAAACCTACCATTACAAAAATAATTATCCAAAAAAAAAAAAAATTATTCCTATTCTAATACCCTTTAAAAAAAATCACCCCAAAATAAAAAAGCCAAATCTAAAATAAACTAAAGAGGGGAAGATTAGTGCGCGCTAGAGGATGGTATTACTAAACACTACTCTAAAGATACAATCTCTGATTTGTATCAACCACAAGTTAAAAACCAGTAACGAAGCCTAAGCTTCAAGATAGAAAAGTGCGCTAATAAGCTAAAAGTATACACACCATATAGAAATTATTGTTCGAATTTAATGAACATACTTAGACAAAATACACAAAAAATTTACATACAACTAGATATAGGGACGTCTCCCTGTAGAGTGAAAAAAACTCAGCTAAAAATCCTGATTAAAAATGCAAGTGTAATCCTATAAAGGCTAAACAAAAAATTGCAGATGACATTTGATAATATATGATATCATGGAAATATTAAAATGTATGGCATAACACTGATGTTAAAAATATCACTTAAAAACAAAAGGAATGGATAAAATGATATGCACCAAGTTCATAGGTATAGTCACAGTGCAGGAGGCCGTATGCAAATTGGCATAGGTATTGAAACACTTGTAAGAACTAACGGCTTGGATTCGTATGCTAAAAGCTTGTGCCACAAACAGATGCAAGGTACTGTACCGTAAGTTCAGAGGGTGTTCAGAGGGTGTTACCGAGGAAAAGAAAAATCCTTGGGTCAAAACTCAGACCGCGGCTGCAGTAACTGCCGTTCCTGGGGATAGAAGTGTGCAGACCTCTGCACATGTGAGTCGGCGTCTGACGTCACAGACTTTCCATCCGCTCTTCTCAGGTTGTTATTCGCTGTTCCAGCAGCGTGAAGGGAAAACAGCTGATTGCTGTGTCCTGATGGAAACTCACTGTAAAGGCAGATTTGCCTGCTGTAGATGTACTTTGTTGGTCCAGTAGAATGGTGGGGCACAGGTTCTCCCACACCTTAGGATATATAAAGATGCTGTTAACCCGGATTAAAGTTGCAGTGCAAAAAGCATTGGAATGTCCTTTTTTCAAAGTCACAGTGTCACAGATGCAAGCGACGCGTTTCGCCCTCCCTTGGGCTTTATCAAGACCTATGCCGATTTGCATACGGCCTCCTGCACTGTGACTATACCTATGAACTTGGTGCATATCATTTTATCCATTCCTCTTGTTTTTAAGTGATATTTTTAACATCAGTGTTATGCCATACATTTTAATATTTCCATGATATCATATATTATCAAATGTCATCTGCAATTTTTTGTTTAGCCTTTATAGGATTACACTTGCATTTTTAATCAGGATTTTTATCTGAGTTTTTTTTCACTCTACAGGGAGACGTCCCTTTATCTAGTTGTATGTATATTTTTTGTGTATTTTGTCTAAGTATGTTCATTAAATTCGAACAATAATTTCTATATGGTGTGTATACTTTTAGCTTATTAGCGCACTTTTCTATCTTGATGCTTAGGCTTCGTTACTGGTTTCTAAAATAAACTACCAAGGGTCCTTAAAAGAGCCTTTTGGGGGCCCTTAAAAGGGCCTTTTGTAGGGCATTGCCCTAAGTTAAACAGCTCTTTTGCAACAAAAAAACAAACACCCCTAGCAGTATACAAAACCCCCACTCCCAAACTACCAAGGACCCTTAAAAGGGCCTTTTGTAGGGCATTGCCCTAAGTTAAACAGCTCTTTTGCTACAAAAGAAAAACACCCTTTAAAAAAATACATTACACAGAATAACAAATTATTAAAAAATAATAAAAAATTATTCCTATTCTAATACCCATTAAAAAAACACCCTATTCAAATCAGCCAATAGAAATTCAGTAGCTCTCATCCTATTGGCTGATTTGAATTTCAAAAATCAAATCAGCCAATAGGAATGCAAGGGACGCCATTTTGAAACGGCTCCCTTGCATTGAAGATTCAGTGTACGGCGGCAACCATATGAAGAGGATGCTCAACCCCGGATGTCTTGACGGATAGACCCACTTCGTGCCACCGGGATGAAGATAGTAGATGCCATCTGGTTGAAGATAGAAGATGCCACCTGGATGGATGAAGACCTCGCCACCTGGATGAAGACTTCTCTCTGCCTGGATGTTTGGACTTCAAAAATTGTAAGTAGATCTTCGGGGTGTTACGTTTTTTTAAACTTTTTTTGGGTGTTTTTTTTTAGATTAGGGTTTGGGCTATCTTAAAAGAGCTAAATGCCCTTTTCAGGGCAATGAAAAAGAGCTTAAAGGGCCACTAAACCCAAATTTTTCTTTCATGATTCAGATAGAGAATACAAATTTAAACAACATTACAATTTACTTCTATTGTTTATTTTGCTTCATTTTTTAGATATCCTTAGTTGAAGAAAAAGCAATGCACATGGTGAGCCAATCACACGAGGCTTCTATGTGCAGCAACCAATCAGCAGCTACTGAGCATATCTAGATATGTTTTTCAGCAAAGAATATCAAGAGAATAAAACAAATTAGATAATATAAGTAAATTAGAAAGATGTTTAAAATTGCATTCTCTTTCTAAGTCATGAAAGAAAAAATGTGGGTTTCATGGCCCTTTAATGCCCTTTTAAGGGCAATGCCCATGCAAATGCCCTTTTCAGGGCAATGGTTAGCTTAGGTTTTTGTTAGAGTTAAGTTTTTTATTTTGGGGGGTTGGTTGGGTGGTGGGTTTTACTGTTGGGTGGGGTCTTTGTATTTTTTGTCAGGGAAAAGAGCTGATTTCTTTAGGGCATTTGGTAGTTTATTTATTTTTTGTAATTGTAGATTTAAATTATTTTAGTAGTGTTAGGTCTTTTTAATGTGTAATTTAGTTTATTTAATTTGTAGTTATTTTAATTTTAGTATAATAGTAATGTTATTTTAATATATAGTTTAAACTTTGTTTTTTTTATTTCATAGGTAACTTTGTATTTATTTTAAGATAGGGATATTGTAATTTTAATATAAAGTTAGGGGGTTGTTAGGTTTAGGGGTTAATAGATTAATTTCATTTTTTGTGATGTGGGGGGCTGGCGGTTTAGGGGTTAATAGGTTTATTTAGTGGCGGTGATCTGGGAGGCCAGAAGTTTAGGGTTAATAACTTTATTTAGTGGCAGCGATGTTGGGGGTGGCGGAATAGGGGTTGATATCTTTATTATAGTGTGGGCGATGTTGGGGTGTGGGAGAATAGGGGTTAATAACTTTATTATAGTGGCGGTAATGTCGGGGAGCAGCAGTTTATGGGTAGTTAGTGTACTTTGTAACACTTTAGTTATGAGTTTTGTGCAACAGTTTTGTTGCGCAAAACTCATAACTATTGGTCTCAGATTATGGAACTTGTAATGGCAGCACTATGAAAATCCCCCACAAAAACTTCATTTTTTTGAGTGGGGGACTGCCGTTACATTACAGGCTAAAATGCTTGTCGTACAGCTATACCGACAAAACTCGTAATGGCTGCATTCCAGTTTTTATGCTGAAATAGCCATTTTTTCAGCGTTAAAACCGGAACGCAAAACTTGTTATCTAGGTGAATGTGGATTTTTCGAAGGAGTTTCACAGACCTTCACAGAAGCAAAAAAAAAATGTCGACAAAGCGAAAGCAAAATATGGTGGTTAATTGATTCAGTGTTGTTAATGGAAAACTAGTATTTTTAAATGCATTTTTTACTTAAAGGGACAGTCTACACCTTACTCATCATAAAGTCTTACCTTAGATTAAGCTGAAAATAGCCTCCTGCTTCACTAGTTACAAAAGACTCACTATTTGGATTTAACAGACTGTCAATGCTATTCAGCAGAGTGCATAGATGCAGCTCTGATTGTGATGTCATCAGTGGGCGGAGCTTGGCAGCCATTTCAAAGTGACCAGAAACAATATTCCTTTTAAAATAACTTTTTTACTGTAACTGCTGTATGATATAGAAAGGGGTGCAGCAGGAGGCTATGTACAGCTTAATCTAAAGTAAGACTTTAAGATGACTAAGGTGTAGACTCTGTCCCTTTAAAGGACCATTTAATACAGTAGATTTGTATAATCAACAAATGCATGATAAAAAGACAATGTAATAGCACTTTGTCTGAACTTCAAATGAGTAGTAGATTTTTTTCTGCCATTTTCAAAGTTATGTCTATTTCCACTCTTCCTATATCATGTGACACTCATCAGCCAATCACAAATGCATATATGTATATATTCTATTAATTGTTGCACATAAAGTGGAGCGTTATTAAACACTCCCGCTCACCCACTAACTCAGCAAAAAATTAAGGATTTTGCGCATCGGGTAGCACTCGTATTACAGTAAAAAGTTTTCACTCGCGCGCTAACCCAATGTGCCCAAAAAGCCAAACTTTGAATATCGTAATTGCATTAAAGTATTAACCCCTAAAATTCAATGAAGCAAAAAACACCCTACTCGCATGCAAACCTGATCATATATTTTCAAGTGCGCTAAACCGACATGAAAATATAAAAATATGAAAATATGAATATTTCACATTACAATGTTCTTCACATAGAAGAATATGTTCTATGTATTCATAAATACACATTTCTACATATATATGATGGTATTTTGGTACAATATACAGTATATCTATACCAATATATATACATGAGTAACACAATATTCACACACACAAAAAGAAAAAACTGAGAAATTAAGTTTGAAAAAATAAAAAAGAATGTTCATGAGGTTGGGGCTGTTGAATTAAAGATTAAAAAAAAAAATATTTGAGAAGTTGCTATAGAAGTGTTTTCTAATTGACTTGAATATCACCACTAAATGTTCTCAAAAGGCACCATTTATCAAATCTTGGACTAACAAGGTTATCACATAGAACATGACCACTTGTGTTTGAGGCTTGCAAGGTCTGTGCCTCTTATTTGACATTGCATAAGAAATTGCTTGTGCAGCCCCACCCCCTGCTCAAACACAGCCAATTGCACAAGAGCAAGGTAGTCCATTAGCCCCAGTAGTGCATGGATGAATCATCATGACAAAGGCTCCAAAGCTGCAACCAGAGCTTGATAAATGGAACAGGTATCAATGATGATAACTTTGTTCAAAGCCACAAGATAACTGGGTTTTCTAATGTTTTTCTAAGGAACTGGAATTGTCTTGATTTTGAAAAACTCTCCTCTCTGCTGATACCATCTTTCCTACACTTTTGGCTTCTGACTCTGTTTATTTGCTTCATTTACCCTTTGTTTAATATCTCTTCCTCTAGATAGCTAGCTTGAGAGACTTTTAGCTTGTAGTGCTCTTTGTATAAAAGAGTAATTTACTATTGATTGTGGCTCAAGGCCAATGTCTTCTTTTCCCATTATTTCTGCTATGAAATGTACTGTTGTTGTTCCATATATGTAATAGACCACTTTAAAGGCCTGCTTAAAATGTTGCCACTTTATAAAATATAATCGTTTTTACATTTAGACAATGAAAAAGTCAAAATTATTATTATTTGAATAGGAAAAGCTATTAGCAGCAAGAAAAGAGAGCTATGAGAGTCTAAGATACATTTTTATAGAAAAGACTACATTCTTTTTATCTGTTTTACTAGAAGCACCGGTGCAAAATGGATGACAAAAAATGACATGTTAAATGATTTAATAAAGATCAAGAGAGAGACATTCTTTAGGGAACATATAACCTGATGTAGAAGAGAAAATATGTAAAAGTAATTTGCTAATATACACATAGATTCTTAGTTTTGCGCTAAACAGTGTGCGAAACTAACACCAAAAAAGTTTGGTTATTTCACTCTCCATAGTGCTGCCATTACGAGTTACTGAAAAGCCTCCTTGTGTGTGCGATATGGTGGTGTTAAGCTCCATATCGCGCAAAATCCAAGGGCTGATTTGACATGCTAGTGCACGATTTCCCCCATAGTCATCAAAGGGGAGAGAGTGTTAGAAAAAAAACACCTGAAGTGTGGAATGGGGATCGTCGTAAAGCAACAGCATTGATGCCTATGGGGAAAAAAAAAACACCCAAACATAAACCTCAAGTCTAAACACCCTTAATCTGCCGCCCCCGACATCACTGACACCTAAATAAAGTTATTAACCCTTAATTCACTGCTCCCCGACATCGCCACCACTAATAAAAGCTATTAACCCTTAATCCGTCACTCCCCAACTTCGCCGCCACTAAATAAAATGGTTAACCCCTAAACCTCTGGCCTCCCATATTGCCGTTACTAATAAAACCTATTAACCCCTAAGCCTCTGGCCCCTTCACATCGCTACTACTAAATAAAACTATTAACCCCTAAACCTCTGGCCCCCCACATCGGCGCTACTAAATAAACCTATTAACCCCTAAACCGCCAGCCCCCCACATCACAAAACACTAAATTAAACTATTAACCCCTAAACCTAAAACCTCTCCTTACTTTAAATTAAAATTACAATATAACTATCTTTAAATAAATAAAAACTTACCTGTGAAATAAATATAAACCTAACATAAAACTATAAATTAACCTAACCTTACTATTCTAATAAAATAAAATAAACTACAAATTAAAATATTGAAATTACAAATTTTAAAAAAACTAACACTACGAAAAAAATTAAAAATATATATTACAACTAAAAAAAATCAAATCTTATGAAAAATTTAAAAAAATTAAGTTTACCAAAAATAATAAACATTAAAATTACGAAAAATAAAAAACACTAAGATTACAAAAAAATAAACGAAATTATCAAAAATAAAAACAATTACACCTAATCTAATAGCCCTATAAAAATAAAAAGGCCCCCCAAAATAAAAACACCCCTTAGCTTACAATAAACTACCAATAGCCCTTAAAAGGGCCTTTTGTACGACATTGCTCTAAAGAAATCAGCTCTTTTAACCCCTTAACCTCCAGCCTCCCAAATCTCCACCACTAAATAAACCTATTACCCCCTAAACCACTGCCCCCCATCGCAAAACACTAAATGAAACTATTAACCCCTAAACCTAACTAACCTAACTTTAAATTAAAATGACAATATAATTATCTTAAAAAAAATAAAAATAAACTAACATTAAACTATAAATTAAACTAACATTACTATTCTAATAAAATAAAAAATACTACCAATTAAAAACCTAAATTACAAAATTAAAAAATCTGTCAGTACGGAAAAAAATAAAAAATTTTAAATTACAAACACTGAATTACGAAAAATAAAAAACACTAAGCTTACAAAAAATAATAAACAAAATTATCAAAAATAAAAACAATTACGCCTAATCAAATAGCCCTATAAAAATAAAAAAGCCCCCCAATGCCTTTTGTAGGCAATTGCCCTAAGTTAAAAAGCTCTTTTACCTGTAAAAAATTCAAAGTCCCCCCAACAGTAAAAACCCACCACCCAGCCAACAGCCCAAAATAAAAAAAAACTAACTCTAAAAAATCCTAAACTACCCATTGCCACTAAAGGGGCATTGTATGGATAGTGTCCTTATAGGGAATTCAGCTCTTTTTCACTAAAAAAAACACCACCCAAAAAAAAAAATAACACTAACCCCAGAATATCTACTCAAGGTTCCTGAACTCCAGACATCCATTTTTAGTAGCTCTCATTCTATTGGCTGATTAGAATTTGAAGAATCAAGCCAATAGGAGTGCAGGGTACACCATTTAGAAATGGCTACCTTGCATTCAACTTCAGTGTACGGTGGCGACCTTATGAAGAGGACGCTCTGCGCAGGATAGAATCCACTTCCAGGATAGCTCCTCTCCGCTGCCGGGATGAAGATAGAAGACGTCCCCGAGATGGATGAAGGTGTCGCCACCTGGATGAAGATGGATGTCCGGACTTCAGGAACCGTGAGTAGATATTCTGGGGTTAGTGTTAGTTTTTTTTTTTGGGGGTGAGTTTTTTTTTTTAATTAGGGATGGGCACTAGGAAAAGAGCTGAATGCCCTTTTAAGGGCAGTGACAAAGAGCTGAATGCCCTTTTAAGGGCAATGCCTATGCAAATGCCCCAATTTTTTAAAGAGTTATGTTTTTTATTTTTAAAAAATCACAAATAAAGAGTCCATAACTAAAATACATAGACCGACTATATTAGACTTCAGTACTCTGTTTTTATGTTGGAATACCCAAAGTGCATTAGTCTAGAGTCCCTAAAAATGAAAGGGGACCTTTGTCACCAGCATATAACGAAAGCCACAAACAGGTGTGCTATATTTACTTATACCAGGAATCTTTGTGGTTATCCTTCACTCAAACAAAAAAGTCTCCTCTGCTTTTCCTTACAGCATCCTCGCTTGTTGTTTACTATATGAGTTAATTTCACCCAAGTGTGGCAATGTTCCATACACAAACAGCCCTTACCATTGTTTGAAAATGGAGAGTTAGCTCTGCTATTCAGCTATGGATGCCTAGAATGGTCGCAAAAAGAGAAACGCGTTTCTGTAGTACAACTGACTTTATCAAGATCTAGAACTTAATTACGATCTAACATATTTATTACTATCCCTCTTAAAGTGATATACACTTCAGTAAATCATACGATAAAATTCAAATTAAAAAATAGCGATAACACCACCTCTAGATCCACTAATAATATATGATCCTCTTAATATAATTTGGTATATATGTTGCCTGGCAAAAAATACATAAAACAAATATAGATTGCTATATATATTCTTAATACAGAAAGTAGCATAAAACACATTAATATTACTGCCTATAATCTAATTTAGAGAGTGTATAGAGCCTAACTTTTCAAGTCTAATTGTGTAAAAATCCATTTACATCAAACTCCTGATTAAGATCTTTTGGAGTAAGGGTACAGAGTTCAAAAATCCATTTCCCTTCAAGCATCCCCCTCTCCAACTCTTCTGCATTGTAGCTAACCCAGTGTAACTGTAATGTTTCAGATTAACCCCATTTGGCAAAATGCTGTGCTACAGATAAATATTTATTCCTCTCTTGTTTACAGTGTTCTATCAGCAGAATGTGTTCACAATGACTGTGGGATCCTACCAGGATTCGGAAGGTGTTCTCTATGAAGCCCAATGAAATAAGAAAGATGTACTGTATACAGTTGCAGTGTTACAGATTGTCTTTGTTAGCATGACCGGGGGCATATACACCTACACTGGATAGGAGTTTTAAATATGGGGTATGTGTAACAAAGTAAAGCAACTTGATGTGGGGATTGTTTTTTTATTTCTTATTTTGTACACAGATAAATATTATTATATGTGATTAGACTTCTCTGATGTTTGTTTGAAACAGTTTTAAAAGATCAACAAAAAAATTTAGCTTTTTAAAGGACCTGTGAGTGCCCTCAAGCTATTTATTATATGCACTTACATATTTAAACATACAGTATAAACACATGTATACACATATATACATACAAATATATGGACATATATAAATTTTTGAGCCCTTCCCAGTTAAACACATTGACATATACTATTGCCCTTTAAAACCCTTTTCAAACATTTGTATCAATAATAAACATATTTTATATGTAATATGTTTCAATATGAGTGTAATACTTTCAAGTTGAGATAACTTTTTTAGAGTTGTTATATATTGCGGTCAAAGATCTGTTGGCATCTCTCTCCTTTCGGGAGATATTTGATTGAACATACGTATGGCCTGTGACAGTATGGTTAATTCTTCTAAAACTCTTGACAAACACCATGTTTCACAAGTAGTAAGAAACATGGAGGTGATAAATATTTCATCCTACATATCTAGCAAGATTAAGCTAAAAGTACTTGGCTATGGACTAGGGATGGGCGAATGTGTTTATATTCAAATTCGAATGTTAGAACGAATGTTATTGTAGAAATTCGATTTACATAATAGAATGTTGATAAGAACGAATATTCTTAAAAATTCGATTTTCGAATGTTATTTACCGTTTTCGAATGTCACATTCGAATTCGAATGTCACTTTCAAATTCGAATATTACATTTATAAAACACAATTGTAGACTAGAAACACTATTTCGAATTCGAATGTCACATTCGAATCGAATATCACATTCAAATCGAATATCACATTCGAATTTGAATATTACATTTATAAAACACAGTATTAGACTAGAAATACTATTTTGAATTTGAATGTCACATTCGAATCGAATATCACATTTGAATCGAATATCACATTTATTAAACACAGTTGTAAACTAGAAATACTATTTCGAATTCGAATGTCACATTCAAATTCGAATATACCATTTAAAACACAGTATTAGACTAGAAATGCTATTTCGAATTTGAATGTCACATTCAAATTCGAATATTACATTTTGAAATTGAATGAATACATAGCTAAACATTCTATTATTCAAATTAATATTTTCCAATTTTATTGAAAAATTTGAAAACGAAAATTCGAAAATAGAATGTTAGAATGTTATATAAACATTTGAAATTCGATTTGAATGAACGAATGTATCAATATTCGTTTTAAATTTTGAATTTTTAGAAACATTCGGCCATCCCTACTATGGACTTAACTTTTGTCCCACAAGGAATTTTGACCTGTTCCAGACCATTCTCGACGTCAACAAATTTGTATGTCAACTTACCAGAAACACATTTAGTGGGTGATGTCAAGACTGGCCTGGAAGGTTTGCATACATTGAACTTTGAAGACATTTGTAGTTTGCTTACTTTGAGATCACTTGACAGTAGTAATACAGTGGACACACTATATAAGCGAATGACAAGGAATATAATTAGGCCTAAATCTAACTTTTATCCCATCCATACAAGAGGCAAACAATTATTAAATATACTGTCACAAGACAATATGTATGTTCAATGAAATATCTCCCGAAAGAAGAGAGATGCCATCAGACCTTTGCAATCCAATAAAAGATTGGTTATTAAAAATTCAGATAAGGGAGGCAGTGTTGTAATAATAGACAGAAGTGATTACATTTCTGAGGCCTTAGGCCAACTAAGTGACCCTAATGTTTATTTACGATTAAGTAGTAATCATACTCGTAAATTTCAGAATGATCTTGTGTCCCTGTTAGATGATGGTTTGGAAATAGGCATAATTGACCAAAAGACTGCTAATATTCTGTATGTTAATGAACCAGTACTGCCTATTTTCCACCATCTACTGAAGGTATACAAGGGACTTGAAAATGTAAAGGGCCGCCCTATAGTTTCAGGTATTGGTTCTTTGTTAGAACCAATCTCTGAATGGTTGGACACATTTTTACAACCATTGGTTAATAGACTCCCCAGTTATATCAGGGATACAACACATGTTTTGAAGTTGTTGGAAGAAGCTACATGGCTAGGGGGCTATAGTTGGCTCACTGTCGATGTGGTCTCCCTGTATACCTCATGGTATGGGACTCCGAGCTATATCTTTTTTTCTTGATTCGGAAACAGATTTGAGTAGCACTTTCAAATAATACCTTGTTGGAGTGGTTTAATTCCTCCTTAGTCATAACTACTTCCTGATTGAGGGGGTTTTCTATCTGCAGAGATGTGGGACAGCCATGGGGGCCAAATTTGCCCCATCCAACGCTAATCTGCTTATGGGTTGGTGGGAGCTATCCCACGTCTATGCGGAAGAAAACCCATTCAGGAGTCAGATTTATTTTTATAGGAGATTCATAGATAATCTCTTGTATATCTGGATTGGAGATTAAGTTTCAGATAAAGAATGTGTTGAATACCTTAATTTGAATGACAAAGGTATTGGATTCACCCAAAGATGGAATCCCAAAGAGACCATCTTTTTTTACCTCCTACTTACGTCCAATATAGTTACCAACAAAATAGAGACATCCCTCTATCGAAACCCATAGCAGGTAATAGCTTTCTTTATGCACAGAGCAGTCACCCACATCATGTGTTCAAATGGATAGTAAAGGAACAATTCCTCAGAGCAAAAAGAAACTGCACAGAAGAAGCTGTTTTTTTTCAAGGAGGCAACAGATTTGAAAAAATGGTTTAAGGAGAGGGATTATAATGGATGGTAGACAGATTGTCTACACAAGTCACAACTATGGATAGAAAATCCCTTTTAATCCAAAAGAGAAGTAGAACTGATCATAAAGGTCTTAAGTTAATAAGTAAATATTTTAATCAGTTTCCTGGAGTTTGCAATATCATTAAGAAATTTCTTCCAATCCTGTATGGAGATGATACCCTTAAACATATAATTGGACAGGGCTGTGGATTTGTTTAATCTAGAAACTTGACCCGTGGCAATATGCTTTCACCCAGTATGCTATCTAAACAAAGTAAACTCAGCTCATGGTTGAATGTAGTAGGTACTTACAGATGTGGTAATTCCCGCTGTAAGGCCTGCTCTTACCTTAAACAGGGGGAAAACTTTACATCTTATGTTACAGGAGAGATATTCACCACACAAAGTTGTATCAAATACTCCACCACATACGTGGTTTATTGATTGAATGCTCTGAGCATCTAAAACAGTATGTGGATTTAACAACCAGAGATGTCCACACTCGCATTAAAGAACTAGACTATATTGCTAACGATGTACAATGTTCAGCTCTCTCCTAACATTTCATACAGAGACATAACAAAAACGTTGAAAGCGTCAGATGGAATGTGATTGAAGTGGTGTTCATGCTACATAGGGGAGTGAATAAACAGAGAATTCTGCAAAGACAGATAATTTATTGGATACACAAATTGAAGACCTTGGTTCCAGAGGGATTGTATTTCCAGTTTGATATAATTAATTATTGGGAATTAACCGAAAAGATCTTAAAGATCTGTGTATCCTATATACTTGGGAGATCAATAGAGTTATTTATGAATTCATGTTAACACAAGTGTAGTCATCCTTATACTTAAGTCCCATCACGGGCCCAAATCCGATATGCAGCGGTCGCCCGCAAAAGCCGGTGACGCCAAATTTTGCGCTGGTTTGGTATCACATATACGGTGTAACCTAGAAGTTACGCTCGTATATTTCTCCCTTCGGCCATAGTTTTTGGCCCATAGAGTGATATACCAAACCCGCGCAGGTTTGGTATCCAATAGTACAGCGTAAGGACTTACGTGGCGAAAATGGAGGAAAATCTTACTCCATTTTCACCTCGCGACAAATGCAGGCGTAGTAAGCCTTACGCTGAGTATTGGAGCCCCATAACTCGCTAAACTACCTGCAAAATAAATACCTAACACCTAATGCATTGCGCAATGTCTATCTACCTGTCAACCGCAATCCCCTGCCGCAATCCCTAATAAAGTGTTTAACCCCTAAACCCGCCGCCACCTACATTATACTATATTACCCACTAATCTGATCCCCTACACCGCCGCAACCTATATTAAATTTATTACCCCCTAATCTCATCCCCCCTACACCGCTGCCACCTATATTAAATTTAGTACCCCCTAATCTGAGTCCCCTACACCGCCGCCACCTATATTATATGTATTACCCACAATGTGAGCCCCCTACCCCGCCGCCATCTGCATTAACTATATTAACCCCTTAATCTGAGCCCCCTACCCCCACCACCTATTTTAACTATTTTAACCCCAAATCTGAGCCCCCCTACACCACCGCCACCTACATTAACTATTATTAACCCCTAATCTGAGCACCTACACCGCCGCCACCTATTTTAACTATAGTAACCCCTAATCTGAGCCCCCTACACCGCCGCCACCTATTTTAACTATATTAACCCCTAATCTGAGCCCCCTATCCCGCCGCCACCTATTTTAACTATATTAAACCCTAATCTGAGCCCCCTACCCCGCCGCCACCTATTTTAACTATATTAACCCCTAATCTGAGCCCCCTACCCCCGCCACCACCTATTTTACTATATTAACCCCTAATCTGAGCCCCCTACACTGCCGTCACCTATATTAAATATATTAACCACTAAACCTAAGTCGAACCCTAACAACTCCTAACTTAATTATTATTCTATATAATAATAAATATATATTCTATAAAACTAAATACTTACCTATAAAATAAACCCTAACGCCTAGATTTAGAGTTCTGCGTTAGCCGTCAAAAGCAGCGTTAAGGGCTCCTAACGCTGCTTTTTACCGCCCGCTGGTATTTAGAGTCAGTCAGGAAAGGGTCTAACGCTCACTTCCAAGCCGCGACTTTTCCATACCGCAGATCCCCTTACGCCAATTGCGTATCCTAATCTTTTCAATGCGATCTTCCTAACGCCTGTATTTAGAGTCTTGGCTAAAGTGAGCGGTAGAGGCCTCTACCGACAAGACTCCAGCCGCAGGAAAAAGACAGTAGTTAAGAGCTTTCCTGGGCTAACGCCGGTTTATAAAGCTCTTAACTACTGTGCTCTAAAGTACACTAACACCCATAAAACTACCTATGTACCCCCTAAACTGAGGTCCCCCACCATCGCCGCCACTCTAATAAAATTTTTAACCCCTAATCTGCCGACTGCACACCGCCGCCACCTACATATACCTATAAACCCCTAATCTGCTGCCCCTAACATCGCCGACACCTACATAATATTTATTAACCCCTAATCTGCCATCCCCCAACGTCGCCGCTACCTACCACACTTATTAACCCCTAATCTGCCAACTGGAGCTCGCCGCTACTCTAAATAAATGTATTAACCCCTAAACCGCCTCACTCCCGCCTCAAAAACCCTATAATAAATAGTATTAACCCCTAATCTGCCCTCCCTAACATCGCCGACACCTAACTTCAAGTATTAACCCCTAATCTGGTGACCAGACCTCGCCGCTACTTCTAATAAATGTATTAACCGCTAAAGCTAAGTCTAACCCTAACCCTAACACCCCCCTAAATTAAATATAATTTTATTCTAACGAAATAAATTAAATATTATTAAATAAAGTTTTCCTATTTAAAACTAAATACTTACCTGTAAAATAAACCCCTAAACTAGCTACAATATAACGAATAATTATATTGTAGCTATTTTTAGAATTTATATTTATATTACAGGCAACTTGTATTTATTTTAACTAGGTAACAATAGCTATTAAATAGTTATTTACTATTTAATAGCTACCTAGTTAAAATAATTACAAAATTACCTGTAAAATAATCCTAACCTCAGTTAAATAAAACCTAACACTACACCTATCAATAAATAAATTACATCAATTAACTACAATTACCTACAATTAAATAAACTAAACTAAATTACAAAAACCAAAACACTAAATTACAAAAAATAAAAAGATTACAAGAATTTTAAGCTAATTACACCTTACTCTAAGCCCCTAAATAAAATAACAAAAGCCCCCAAATAAAAAAAATTCCCTACCCTAATCTAAATTAAAAAGTTAACAGCTCTATTACCTTACCAGCCCTTAAAAGGGCTTTTTGCGGGGCACGCCCCAAAGAAATCAGCTCTTTTGCCTGTAAAAAAAACACAATACCACCCCCCAACATTACAACCCACCACCCACATACCCCTACTCTAAACCCAAAACCCCCCTAAATAAACTAACACTACCCCCCTGAAGATCTCTCTACCTTGAGTCGTCTTCACCCAGCCGAGCCCCGATGGACAAAAGAAGACAACCGGAGTGCAGAAGTCTTCATCCTATCTGAGCAGAAGAGGCATCTGGACCGGTAGACATCTTCATCCAAGCGGCATCTTCTATCTTCATCCATCCGGAGCGGAGCCATCTTCTTCCAGCCGACGCGGATCCATCCTCTTCTACCGATGCCTACTCGCCGAATGAAGGTTCCTTTAAATGACGTCATCCAAGATGGCGTCCCTAGAATTCCGATTGGCTGATAGGATTCTATCAGCCAATCGGAATTAAGGTAGGAAAAATCTGATTGACTGACTGAATCAGCCAATCAGATTCAAGTTCAAATGTTCCGATCAGCCTATAGAATGCGAGCTCAATCTGATTGGCTGATTGGATCAGCCAATCCGATTGTCCTTGAATCTGATTGGCTGATTCAATCAGCCAATCAGATTTTTCCTACCTTAATTCCGATTGGCTGATAGAATCCTATCAGCCAATCGGAATTCGAGGGACGCCATCTTGGATGACATCATTTAAAGGAACCTTCATTCAGCGAGTAGGCGTCGGTAGAAGAGGATGGATTCGCGTCGGCTGGAAGAAGATGGTTCCACTCCGGATGGATGAAGATAGAAGATGCCGCTTGGATAAAGATGTCTACCGGTCCGGATGTCCTCTTCTGCCCGGATAGGATGAAGACTTCTGCCGCTCCGGAGTCTTCTTTTTGGTCCATCGGTGCTCGGCTGGGTGAAGACGACTCAAGGTAGGAAGATCTTCAGTGGGTAGTGTTAGGTTTATTTAAGGGGGGTTTGGGTTAGAGTATGGAAATGTGGGTGGTGGGTTGTAATGTTGGGGGGTGGTATTGTGTTTTTTTTACAGGCAAAAGAGTTGATTCTCTAATTTTAATTTAGATTAGGGTAGGGTATTTTTTTTATTTGGGGGGCTTTGTTATTTTATTAGGGAGCTTAGAGTAGGTGTAATTAGCTTAAAATTCTTGTAAACTTTTTTATTTTTTTTGTAATTTAGTGTTTTGTTTTTTTTGTAATTTAGTTTAGTTTATTTAATTGTAGGTAATTGTAGTTAATTGATGTAATTTATTTATTGATAGTGTAGTGTTAGGTTTAATTGTAACAGGTTAGGATTTTTTTTACAGGTAATTTTGTATTTATTTTAACTAGGTAGCTATTAAATAGTAAATAACTATTTAATGAGCTATTGTACCTAGTTAAAATAAATACAAAGTTGCCTGTAAAATAATATTAATTCTAAAATAGCTACAATATAATTATTCGTTATATTGTAGCTAGTTTAGGGTTTATTTTACAGGTAAGTATTTAGTTTTAATATGGAATACTTTATTTAATAATATTTAATTTATTTCATTAGAATAAAATTATATTTTAACTTAGGGGGGTGTTAGGGTTAGGGTTAGACTTAGCTTTAGGGGGTTATACATTTATTAGGAGGTAGCGGCGAGGTCTGGTCGCCAGATTAGGGGTTTAATACTTGAAGTTAGGTGTCGGCGATGTTAGGGAGGGCAGATTAGGGGTTAATACTATTTATTATAGTGTTTTTGAGGCGGAAGTGAGGCGGTTTAGGGGTTAATACATTTATTAGTGTAGCGGCGAGCCTCCGGTCGGCAGATTAGGGGTTAATAAGTGTAGGTAGGTGGCGTGCGACATTGGGGGGCAGATTAGGGGTTAATAAATATAATATAGGGGTCGGCGGTGTTAGGGGCAGCAGATTAGGGGTACATAGGGATAATGTAGGTTGCAGCGGTGTACGGAGCGGGCAGATTAGGGTTAATTTGGTAATGCAGGTGTCAGAGATAGCGGGGGCGGCAGATTAGGGGTTAATAAGTGTAAGGATAAGGGTGTTAAGACTCGGGGTTCATATTAGGGTGTTAGGTGCAGACTTAGAAACTGTTTCCCCATAGGAAACAATGGGGCTGCGTTAGGAGCTTAACTCTGCTTTTTTGCAGGTGTTAGGTTTTTTTTCATCCCAAACTGCCCCATTGTTTCCTATGGGGGAAATCGTGCACGAGCACGTTTTTCCAGCTAGCCGCTACCGTAAGCAACGCTGGTATTAAGAGTTGAAGTGGCAGTAAATTATGCTCTACGCTCCCTTTTGGAGCCTAACACAGCCGTTCAGCGAATTCTAAATACCAGCATTGTTTAAAAGGTGCGCGGGGAAAAAAAGGAGCATTAGCTACGCGGGTCTTTACCGACAAAACTCTATGCCGTTATGTATTTATTTTAACTAGGTACAATAGCTATTAAATAGTTAATAACTATTTAATAGCTACCTAGTTAAAATAATTACCAAATTACCTGTAAAACTAAATCCTAACCTAAGTTACCATTACCACCTAACACTACACTATCAATAAATTAATTAAATAAACTACAATTATCTCAACTAAAATACAATTAAATACACTAAACCTATATTACAAAAAAACAAACACTAAATTACAAAAAATAAAAAAAGATTACAGGTATACCCCACTCATACAGCGGGTTAGGAGACCGGAGCCCCGCTGTAAAGTGAAAACCGCCTTAAAGTGAGAACAGGGCAGTTTTCGCTTTTATCACTTGCCAGTGTGTTTTAAAGACTTTAAAAAATGTTTGAACTAACATACAGGGAGAGCAGAATTATTTGGCAAGTTGTATTTTTGAGGAATTAATTTTATTATTGAACAACAACCATGTTTCTCAATGAACCCAAAAAACTCATTAATATCAAAGCTGAATAGTTTTGGAAGTAGTTTTTAGTTTTTTTTTAGTTATAGCTATTTTAGGGGATATCTGTGTGTGCAGGGTGACTATTACTGTGCATAATTATTAGGCCAACTTAACAAAAAACAAATATATACCCATTTCAATTATTTATTTTTACAGTGAAAACCAATATAACATCTCAACATTCACAAATATACATTTTCTGACATTCAAAAACAAAACAAAAACAAATCAGTGACCAATATAGCCACCTTTCTTGCAAGGACACTCAAAAGCCTGTCATCCATGGATTCTGTCATGTGTTTTAATCTGTTCACCATCAACATTGCAGCAGCAGCAGCAACCACACGCCTCCCAGACACTGTTCAGAGAGGAGTACTGTTTTCCCTCCTTGTAAATCTCACATTTGATGATGGACCACAGGTTCTCAGATGGGGTTCAGATCAGGTGAACAAGGAGGCCATGTCATTAGATTTTCTTCTTTTATTACCCTTTCTCGCCAGCCACGCTGTGGAGTACTTGGACGCGTGTGATGGAGCATTGGTCCTGCATGAAAATCATGTTTTTCTTGAAGGATGCAGACTTCTTCCTGTACCACTGCTTGAAAGAAGGTGTCTTCAGAAACTGGCAGTAGGACTGGGGGAGTTGAGCTTGACTCCATCCTCAACCCGAAAAGGCCCCACAAGCTCATCTTTGATGATACCAGCCCAAACCAGTACTCCACCTCCACCTTGCTGGCGTCTGAGTCGGACTGGGGCTCTCTGCCCTTTACCAATCTAGCCACGGGCCCATCCATCTGGCCCATCAAGACTCAACTCTCATTTCATCTGTCCATAAAACCTTAGAAAAATCAGTCTTGAGATATTTCTTGGCCCAGCTCTTGACGTTTCAGCTTGTGTGTCTTGTTCAGTGGGGGTCGTCTTTCAGGCCTTTCTTACCTTGGCCATGTCTCTGAGTATTGCACACTTTGTGCTTTTGGGCACTCCAGTGATGTTGCAGCTCTGAAAATTATGGCCAAACTAGTGGCAAGTGGCATCTTGGCAGCTGCATCGCTTGACTTTTCTCAGTTCATGGGCAGTTATTTTGCACCTTGGTTTTTCACACGCTTCTTGCGACCCTTGTTGACTATTTTGAATTAAACCGCTTGATTGTTCGATGATCACGCTTCAGAAGCTTGGCAATTTTAAGAGTGCTGCATCCTCTGCAAGATATCTCACTATTTTTGACTTTTTGTAGCCTGTCAAGTCCTTCTTTTGACCCATTTTGCCAAAGGAAAGGAAGATTGCCTAATAATTATGCACACCCTGATATAGGGTGTGTTGATGTCAATAGACCATACCCCTTCTCATTACAGAGATGCACATCACCTAATATGCTTAATTTGTAGTAGGCTTTCGAGCCTATACAGCTTGGAGTAAGACCAACATGCATAAAGAGGATGGATGTGGTCAAAATACTCATTTGCCTAATAATTCTGCACTCCCTGTATATTAGGGGTGCATTAGTGCTACGTTTTAGTTTAAAACTAGCAGAGCACAGTATTCAATTAGTATTCAATAAAATACTGTACCTGTAAAATAGTGACATTTAACTGTAGTAAAATTTGCCAGACTATAGCACTGAGGCACACAAGATTGCACTGTAATGCCTGTAAACAGAGTGAACTAAGCATAGGAAAATGGTAGCCAGTAACTTTTCTTGCAATCTCACATATGAGTACAGCACTGTTTTCAAAATCCTTGGAGGCTGAACCTCAGCTCCACAGAGAGCTGTATTAGCGAATCGCTGTAAAGTGAAGCGCTGTAAATTGAGGGTATACCTGTACAAGAATTTTAAGCTAATTACCACCTAATCTAAGCCCCCTAAAAAATAAAAAAGCCCCCCCCAAAATAATAACTTTCCCTACCCTAAACTAAATTAAAAAAGTAATCAGCTCTATTACCAGCCCTTAAAAGGGCCTTTTGCGGGGCAATTGCCCCAAAGTAATCAACTCTTTTACACTGTAAAAAAAAAAGAACAACCCCCATTACAACCCACCACCAACACACCCCCTACTCTAAAACCCACCCGATCCCCCCCTTAAAAAACCCTAAGTCTAACCCCCAAGTGGTCCTTACCTGTCCTGAAGGACCGGCGGAGAAGGTCCTGTTCCAGGCGGAGAAGTCTTCTTCCAAGCGGCGACATCTTCTTCTTCCAGGAACCAGCCAGCGCGAGAGCGGAGGAGTTGAAAGAACCGATGACCGCGGAGCTGAAGACCGTCCCACTCTGGAAACTGAAGACCGGCAATGCTGGAACTGAAAGATCGGCGATGCTGGAAACTGAAGACCGGAGACATGGAGCATGGAGGATCCTCTTCACAAGAATCTCTGCCGTACACTTGAATAGGAATTCAAGGTACGCGATTAAAAATGGCGTCCCTTGAATTCCTATTGGCTGATTTGAGCCTTCAAATTCAAATCAGCCAATCGGATGAGAGCTACTTTAATTCTATTGGCTGATTTGAAAAGCCAATAGAATAAGAGCTACTGTAATTCTATTGGCTATTCTAATCAGGTGTAATGGTAACTTAAGTTAGGATTTATTTTACAGGTAATTTGGTAAATATTTTAACTAGGTGGCTATTAAATAGTTATTAACTATTTTATAGCTATTGTACCTAGTTAAAATAAATACAAAGTTACCTGTAAAATAAATATAAACCCTAAAATAGCTACAATGTAATTATTAATTATATTGTAGCTATTTTAGGGTTTATTTTATAGGTAAGTATTTAGTTTTAAATAGGAATAATTTAGTTAATAATATTAATATTATTTAGATTTATTTCAATAATAATTAAGTTAGGGATGTTAGGGTTAGACTTAGGTTTAGTGGTTAATATATTTAATATAGGTGGCGGCGGTGTAGTGGGATTAGATTAGGGGTTAATACATTTAATACAGGTGGCGGCGGTGTAGGGGGATCATATTAGGGGTTAATATATTTAAAATAGGTGGCGGCGGTATAGGGGGCTCAGATTAGGGGTTAATATAGTTTAAATAGGTGGTGGCGGTGTAGGGGGCTCAGATTAGGGGTTAATATAGTTAAAATAGGGGGCTCAGATTAGGGGTTAATATAGTTAATGTAGGTGGCGACAGGGTAGGGGGCTCACATTAGAGGTTAATATAGTTAATGTAGGTGGCGGCGGGGTAGGGGGCTCCCATTAGGGGGTAATACATATAATATAGGTGGCGGCGGTGTAGCGGGATCAGATTAGGGGGTAATACATTTAATGTAGCTGGCGGCGGGGTCCAGGAGCGGCGTTTTAGGGGTTAATATATTTATTATTAGGAGTGAGAGGGGGGATTGCGGATAGAGGGGTATACGTGTTGGGATGATGTTTGGGAGGCGTGTTAGACAGTAACGGGAGATTTTATACTTTAGTCAGTTTTTTTTATGCAGCGGCAGTTTCTAAAGTGCCGTAAGTCACTGGCGACTCCAGAAATTTGTACTTACGCTGATTTCTGGACATCGCTAGTTTGTCCAACTTACGGCACTTTAGCAACTGCCGGCGCCGTATATGTTATAGGTCGCTGTGCGAGGTGAAACTACGGGTGGCGCAGGTTTCCACGCTTGCGCCGAAACCTGGGCCGTAAATCGGATCGAGCCCCAGTTGCTTAGTTAGCAAGCAACTTATCTATTTATTTATTTACTTTGTTGAGAGTCTTAGAATGATCAGCCTTGTTACCTGTTATATATAATATATTTAGAAATGTGTATATATGTGACCATTTTTCAGGCTGACACACAATGTATTCTTATGTATTTATTACATAATGTTATTGTATATTTGCAAAACTTGATCTGTGTTATGCATGTACTATATCCTTATATATTTGCAGGCAGTGTAACGGTTAAATTATTTTATACTTTCAAGTGGGCGGTGATATGCCCTATATAAACACACCTTCGTTATGAAGGTATCAAGTCTATGATTACGTCCGACATGGCCCAAAACGCGTAAAACAGTCACCTAGATTACGAGTATTGTGTTGCAGCTTTTAAAGCTGAAAAAAATGGCAATTCCAGCTTAATGGCCAGGAACGCATATTACGAGTCGTGGCGGTATAGCTATACCGCAAGCATTTTAGCCTGTAATGCAATGTCAATCCCACACTCAAAAAAAATTAAATTTTTGCATGGGATTTTCATAGCGTATTAGAGGTTGTGCAGTGAGGCTAAAAAGCTTGCGTTACAGCGTATAGCGACACAATCCATACCACCATCTGAAAGCAGTAGTTATGGATTTTGTGGAACAAAAATGTTTCACAAAGCTCATAACTAAACTGTTACAAAGTACACTAACACCCATAAACTACCTATTAACCCTTAAACCGCTGCCCTCCAGCATCGCAAACACTATATTAAACCTATTAACCCCAATCTGTAGCCCACCCACATTGCAAGTATTAAATAAAGTTATTAACCCCTAATCTGCTTCCCACCCACATAGCCAACACTATTTAAATATATTAACCCCTAAACCACTGCTCCCCAACATTGCCGCCACTATAATAAAGTTATTAACCCCTATTCTACTGCTCTCTGACATTGCCGCCAATAAATAAAGTTATTAACCCCTAAACCTCCGGCCTCCCACATCTCCACCACTAAATAAACCTATTAACCCCTAAACTGCTTATCCTTAAATAAATAAAAACTTACCTATGAAATAAATATAAACCTAACATTAAACTATAAATTAACCTAACCTTACTATTCTAATAAAATAAAATAAACTACAAATTAAAATATCGAAATTACAAATTAAAAAAATACTAACACTCTACGTAAAAAAAATAAAAAATCTAAATTACAACTAAAAAAAATCAAATCCTGCTGCCACCAACATCGCCGCCACCTACATTATATTTATTAACCCCTAATCTGCCGCCCTCAATGTCGCCGCCACCTACCTACACTTATTAACCCCTAATCTGCCGCCCCTAACGTCGCCGCTACTATACTAAATGTATTAACCCCTAAACCTAAGTCTAACCCTAACACCCCCTAACTTAAATATAATTACAATAAATCTAAATAAAAAAAATCCTCTCATTAACTAAATTATTCCTATTTAAAACTAAATACTTACCTATAAAATAAACCCTAAGCTAGCTACAATATAACTAATAGTTACATTGTAGCTATCTTATGGTTTATTTTTATTTTACAGGCACGTTTGTATTTATTTTAACTAGGTGCAATAGTTATTAAATATTTATTAACTATTTAATAATTACCTAGCTAAAATAAATACAAAAGTACCTGTAAAATAAAACCTAACCTAAGTTACAATAACACCTAACACTACACTATAATTAAATAAATTAACTAAATTAAATACAATTACCTACATTTAAATTAAACCACACCACACACACAATTCAGTTTAATGAAAAGCCAAGTAGTGGGGTATTAAAATAAGGAGTAAAAAAGCATGCAAAAAAGAGGAACTGGAAATTGTGCTTTTATACAAAAAATCATAACCACCAAAAAAAGTTGGGCCTCATGGACCAATATGAAAAGAATTTATCAGGTAAGTTCTTACATAAATTATATTTTCTTTCATGTAATTGGCAAGAGTCCATGAGCTACTGACGTATGGGATAGAAATACCCAAGATGTGGAAGTCCACAGAAGAGTAACTAGAAAGGGAGGGATTAAATAAAAACAGCCATTTTCCGCTGAAAAAATTAAATCCACAAAAAATAAGTTTTTCTCTTAAATTGAAAGAAAAAAACTTAAATTTGACTCCTATTATCAAATTGTTTTCATTCTCTTGGTATCTTTATTTGAAATGCAAGAATGTAAGTTTAGATGCCGGCCCATTTATGGTGAACAAACTGGGGTGTTCTTGCTGATTGGTGGATAAATTCACCCACCAATAAAAAGGTGCTTTCTATGGTTCAGAACCAAACAAATAAAGAAAGCAAGAGAATGAAGAAAAATTGATAATAGGTGTAAATTAGAAAGTTGCTTAAAATTGCATGCTCTATCTGAATCATGGAAGAAAACATTTGGGTTCAGTGTCCCTTTAAAACATTAGCAGAAGAATCAAACGGAAACAGCTGCCTGAAGAACTGCTTCCGAAGAAGCAAATACATCAAAATGGTAAAATTTAGTAAATGTATGCAAAGAAGACCAAGTTGCTGCTTTGCAAATCTGATCAACTGAAGCTTCAGTCTTAAAACCCCAAGAAGTGGAGACTGATCTAGTAGAATGAGCTGTGATCCTCTGAGGTGGGGACTGTCCCACATCCAAATAAGCTTTATAAATCAAAAGCTTCATCCAAAATTCCAAAGAAATGGCAGAAGCTTTATGCCCTTTCCTAGAACCAGAGAAGACAACAAATAGGCTAGAAGTCTTTCTGAAATCTTTAGTATCTTCAACATAATATTTCAAAGCTCTTACAACATCCAAAGAATGCAAAGATCTTTCAAGAGCATTCTTGGGATTAGGACACAAGGAAGGAACAACAATTTCCCTACTAATGTTGTTAGAATTCACAACCGTAGGAAGAAATTTAAACAAAGTCTGCGAAACAGCCTTATTCTGATGGAAAATCAGAAAAGACTCATAAGAGAGAGCAGACAATTCAGAAAGTCTTCTAGCTGAAGAGATAGCCAAAAGAAACAACTTTCCAAGAAAGTAGTTTAATGTCTAAAGCATGCATAGGCTCAAAAGGAGGAGCCTGCAAAGTCTTCAAAACCAAATTAAGACTTGAAGGAGGAGAGATTGATTTAATAACAGGCTTTATATGAACCAAAGCTTGAAAAAAACAGTCAATATCAGGAAGCTTAGCAATCTTTCTATGAAATAAAACAGAAATATCAGAGATTTGTCCCTACAAAGTACTTGTAGACAAACCTTTATCCAAACCATCCTGAAGAAACTGTAAAATTCTTGGAATTCTAAAAGAATGTCAGGAGAATTTATGAGAAGAACACCATGAAATATAGGTCTTCCAAACTTGATATTAAATCTTTCTTGAAACAGACTTACAAGCCTGTAGCATAGTATTAATCAGTGAGTCAGAGAAACCTCTATGACTAAGCACTAAGTGTTCAATTACCATACCTTCAAATTTAACGATTTGAGATTCTGATGGAAAAAGACGAGACAGAAGGTCTGGTCTTAGAGGAAGTGGCCAAGGCTGGCAACTGGACATCCGAACAAGATCCGCAAACCAAAACCTGTAAGACCACGCTGGTGCTATCAGAAACACATACGATTGTTCCATAATGATCTTGGAGATCACTTTTGGAAGAAGAACTTGAGGCGGAAAGATATAAGCAGGTAGGTAAATCCAAGGAACTGCTAAAGCATCCACCATCTTCGCCTCAGGATCACTGGACCTGGACAGGTACCTGGGAACTTTCTTGTTTAGATGAGAATCAATCAGATCTATTTCTGGAAGATCCCACATCGGTACAATCGGACAAAATACATCTGGATAGAGATACCACTACCCCCGATGTAAGGTCTGACGGCTGAGATAATCCACTTCCCAATTGTCTACACCTGGGATAATCATCGCAGAAATTAGACAAGAGCTGGATTCTGCCCAAGAAAGTATCTACTGTGATCACAGTCCAGGTAGGACGAACAAAAGAGGCCCCCTGAATTAAACGATGATGGTCTAACCACCAAGTCAGAGAGAGTTGAATGGTGGGATTTAAGTATATCAATTGTGATATCCGAGTATAATCCCTGCACCATTGATTCAGCATACAAAGCTGTAGAGGTCTTGTGTGAAAACGAGCAAAGGGGATTGCGTCTGATGCTGCAGTCATGAGACCTAAAACTTCCATACACATAGCCACTGAAGGGAATGATTGAGACTGAAGGTTTCGACAAGCTGAAACCAATTTCATTCATCTCTTGTCTTTTAAGGACAGAGTGGACACTGAATTTATCTGGAAACCTACAAAAGGTGACTCTTGTCTGAGGAATCAAGAAACTCTTTGATAAATTGTTCCTCCAGCCACCATGTCTTTGAAGAAACAACACTAGTTGATTCGTGTGAGATATGGCTAAATGTAAAGACTGAGCTAGTACCAAGATATCATCCAAATAAGAAAACACCGCAATACCCTGTTCTCTGATTACAGATAGAAGGGCACCGAGAACCTTTGAGAAGATCCTTGGAGCTGTCGCTTAGGCCAAATGGAAGAGCGACAAATTGGTAATGCTTGTCTAGAAAAGAGAATCTCAGAAACCGATTGTTGGTCTGGATGAATCAGAATGTGAAAGCCATCCTGTAAGTCTATCATGGACATATAATGACCATCGCTGAACAAAAGGCAAAATAGTCCTTATAGTCACCCTCTTTGAAAGTTGGGACTCTTACAAAATGATTCAAAAACTTTAGATCCCAGAACTGGCTGAATGAATTTTCTTTCTTTGGGACAATGAAAAGATTTGAATATAACCCCAGACATGTTCCTGAAACGGAACTGGTATTATTACCCCTGAAAGCTCTAGATCTGAGACACCACTTCAGAAAAGCCTGAGCATTCACTGGATTTGCTGGAACGTGGAGAAACAAAGAATCTTCTCACAGGAGGTCTTACTCTGAATCCTATTTGATACTCTTGAGAGACAATACTCTGAATCCACTGATTTTGAAACAGAATCTGCCCAAATGTCTTGGAATAATTTTAATCTGACCCCCACCAGCTGAACTGGATCGAGGGCCCCACACCTTCATGCAGACTTGGGGGCTGACCTTTGGTTTCTTAAAAGGCTTGGATTTATTCCAACTTGAAGAAGTTTCCAATTGGAACCAGAGTCTGTATGGAATGATTGGTTTTCTGTTTCTTATTCTGTTGAAAAGAAACAAAATTACTTAGAACCTATAGATTTACCCTTAGATCTTTTATCCTGAGGAAAAAAAACTCCCTTCCCCCAGTGATAGTTGAAATAATTGAATCCAACTGAGAACCAAATTGTTACCTTGGAAAGAAAGAGATAGTAATCTAGACTTAGATACCTGTCAGCATTTCCAAGATTTGAGCTATGAAGCTCTTCTAGCTAAAATAGCTAAAGACATAGATTTAAACATAAATTTTGATGATATCAAAAATAGCATAACAGATAATATGCTAGATTTTTTTCCCAAAACTCTTAATCTAGCCGCAGGCAAAGGATACAACCCTTTTAAACCTAGAAGAAGGAATGAAAAGAAGTACCTAGGGCTTATTCCATTCCTTAGCAATCACATCAGAAATAGCATCAGAACTGGAAAAACCTCAGATTAACACCAGGCGGTTTAAAAACAGAATTTAAACGTTTACTAGGCTTTGAGAATCAAGAGGACTAGACTCCTCAATATCCAAAGTAACCAACACTTCTTTTAATAAGGAACGAATATACTGAATGTCTGAAGGTAGAATCTTCTGAATCAGAGAGATCCTCATCAGAGGAGGATATTTCAGTATGTTGTCGGTCATTAGAAATTTTATAAATTTTATGAGAAAGTTTTAAAAAAACCTTTATACGTTTATTAGGCGGGATAGCAGACAAAAGCCTTCTGTATCGCATCAGCAATATAATTTTTAATATCAGCAGGGATATCATGTACATTAGATGTTGAAGGAACAACAGAAACTGTACTAGTACTGATGGAAACGTTTCTGCAATGCAAAAGCTTATCATGACAACTGTTACATACATAATCTCAGCTAATTTTACAAACAGATACACTTAGCTTTGGTAGAACTGTGATCATGCAGCAGGGTTCCAACAGTTTCTTCTGAGACAGGATCAGTTTGAGACATCTTGCAAAATGTAAAAGACAAAACAGCATTAAAGCAAAATTTACCATTTCCTTATATATAGAAGGCAAGAGGCATATAGGAAGGGGGGTGAAACATAAACTACATTTTTTGGCGCCAAGTATGACGCACAATGCAAAAGGAAGTTGAAATTTTTTTTGGCGCCAACAACATCCGGATATGACGCAACTTGCGTCATCACAGACACAACCTCATGCAAGGAACCCTGGCTTCAACTAAGACCCCGGAAATGATGAACTTGTATCATCAAAGGACGTTATCTTCGTGCCAACAAATTCTCGGCGCCAAGAATGACGCAATAAAAAACAGCATTTTGCCCGCAAAATTAAAAGAAAAACAGTCAACTTGAAAAAAAGGACTATACCCCATGTAAGACAAAAAACTTTCTAAACCTGCTCCCAAACTGAAACTGACAGTTTGCAAAAGGAAATATATACATAGACCTGGTAAAAAACATATATTTAAAACTTTATATTAATACATAAAGCGCCAAACCATAGCTGAGAGTGTCTAAATAAGAAAAACATACTTATTGAAAGACACCCATCCACATATAGCAGATAGCCAAACCAGTACTGAAAAAGTATCAGCAGAGATCATGGCATATAAGAGTATATTGTCGTTATGAAAAGGGAGGTAGGAGATGAATCCCTACGACCGATAACAGAGAACCTTTGAAAAAATTTCCCCTCAAGGAAAACCATAAAATCAATAGGTGATACTCTCTTCACATCCCTCTGAATAAACACTGTACTCTGAGAGGAATTGGGCTTCAAAATGCTTAGAAGCGCTTATCATAGAAGAAATCATAGAAATCAAGCCCAAACTTACTTTACCACCTCCATAGGAGGCAAAGTTTGTAAAACTGAATTGTGGGTGTGGTGAGGGGTGTATTTATAGGCATTTTGAAGTTTGGGAAACTTTGCCCCTCCTGGTAGGATTGTATATTCCATACGTCACTAGATCATGGACTCTTGCCAATTACATGAAAGAAATAACACACAATCTGGTATTACAAATAAACATTTTAACCAAAACATCTTAAAGGGAAAGTCAAGTCCACAATAAACTTTCATGATTCAAATAGGGCATGTCATTTTAAACAACTTTCTGATTTACTTTTATCACCAATTTTGCTTTGTTCTCTTGTTATTCTTAGTTGAAAGCTAAACCTAGGTAGGCTCATAAGCTAATTTCTTAGACCTTGAAGGCCCACTGTAACTGAAATGCATTTTGACAGTTTTTCACCACTAGAGGGCATTAGTTCATGTGTGTCATAAATAACATTGAGCTCACACACGGAAAGTTACCTAGGAGTCAGCACTGATTGGCTAAATTGCAAGTCTGTCGAAGGAACTGAAATTAGCAGGCAGCTTGCAGAGGCTTAGATACAAGGTAATTACAGCTGTAAAACAATTATTATGTATAACTGTATTGGTTATGCAAAACTGGGAATGGGTAATAAAGGGATTATCTATCTTTAACACAACCAATACGTATTTAGTGAACCCTAGACATTCATTGAAAAGCACAGGCAGCCCTCATTGCACTTGAATTGCAAGTGCTGAGTTAAATTTTGAGCTTGAGCGCAATCCAATATACCACTATAAACTCTAGTGCTTTTTAAGACCTAAAATAAACCATTATTATTAATAGCACAGCACAGAACTACCTACTTGTGCACCATCGGCTTAGTGCACCCACTTCTTAGAGCACCATCAGCTTACCAATTGAGCACAATCCTACTGGTGCCCCCCCCTTAGAAGTTTACTATGGAAGGATTTAGCACAACCTGCTCTATCTCGACATACGGATTTTAGCACACCCTAGAGTATTGCTTGATCGATAAAAAATAACTTTGGACTTGTAATATGAGAGCAAAAATAGAATTGCTATTGGTTTTTATTCAAACAATGTTAACGCAAAATAGGGCTAATTCTTTCACACTCCACTTGTAATCTAGGCCTTTGTACACGCAATAACACATATATATGTATATTTTATCCCTCTCCATTGCCACTTTCATCCCCTGTGTGGAGCAGCAAGTTTCCTACAACAGCCTTACACACTGTCAGAAGTAGAGTCACAGCCATGCCACCACTACTGCCATCACCACTAGTGAAGAAAAAAGTGTTCCAAGGAGGACAGAGAGAATTAGCATTGCCTCATCTCAAAGTTCTGGCCAGGAGACCTCAACACCGGTTAAAAGGGCAAGCAGATGCAGCCACTTCTTCACGTTGCTCAGAGGTGTGGGAACACTTTGTTATCATTGGAAATGTCTGCCTGCTAAGTACAAATTGTGTGGCAAAGAAGTTAGCCATGGGAGAGTGTTGTGCCATCTCAATAGCTCTGGTATGACCAACTTCTCTACACACACCACAAGGCTGTTATTGAGGGAAGAAGTAGCTCTGCTGGCTGCCAAATCCTCAAGGAACTGCTGGCTGCTGTGTACATAGGGACATGTTTGTCTTCCTTCCTTGGAGGTGTAATTTTGGGGTTTATGTACTATTATTATCAGAAACCTAGCTTGGTTAATCTCCTTCCTGCTGCTGCCTTTCATGTTCCTATCCTTCTCTGAGTTGACTCTTCAAGGAGAACTTAACTACAAACTTGATATGAAGCAGGGGTGTGAGAAAGTGAGCAATGTGAGCAGGGGCCCTTTTTCTCCTGTACTAGATTTGTTTAGTTTTGTTATGTTTTTTATTTATCACAAATCTTTCATTGTATACCCCTATCATTGTACCCCAGCGCTATGGAATTTAGCGGCGCTATACAAATAAATGATAATAATAATGTGATTACTTTAGCATGTGGATTGGGGGGGGTGGGGGGATGCATGTGTTAAAGAGACATGAAACACATTTTTATTTCATGATTCCGACAGAGCATACAATCTTAAATTTCCAGTTTACTGTATATTATACAATTTCCTTAATTATCATTGTATCCTTTGTTGAAGAATGTACTACTACGAACTAGCTGAAATGCACTAGGTGAGACAATTACATGAGGTATATATGTGCAGCCATTAATCAGCAGCTCCTTAGTCTACCTAGATATTGTTTTTTTAACAAAGAATATCAAGAAAACAAAACACATTTTTAAATCACATGCTCTATCTGAATGAGGGAAAAAATGTGAGTTTCATGTCCCTTTAAAATAAAAATAAAAAAAAGATATTGTATGGAAAGGTTGAAGTGATGCTTTTAGTTTTAATGTATTGTTTGAATTCTGTTTGTAAAACTTGTTTCAGTTCCTGAATGTTCTCGTGTCCCCAGTTAACAATGAATGTTTGATTGTCGGCTTTTCCTATCAGTGTAATTTTGTGGGTAAAAAGGGGTGTTTTGATTGCTTCCTATAGGCTTTAATGGGTTTAATGGGTCGTAACAAATTTCAGCTCAACCATTTTTCACGAATCGAACGGATTGACGACCGAAATTCTGACGGCCCGAAATCAAACAAAACTGAATCCAAAATGTCGGAAAAAATTACTTTTTCGTCCATGCACGTATATATGTGTGTGTAAAGGTAATTTTTTTGCACACAAGAAAAAGCCGATGCTCGCCAACATCAGGACTTCGGATATCTCAACTGCGCTAACTTCTTCTCCCCATAGAACTCAATGGAGTGTGCAAATTGAAAAAAAACACAATATTAAAAATCCAAGATACAGCGCTGTAAAGCATGGATATATATATGAAACAGATTCAGTACAGGACTGAACAAGCAATGTACATGGATAGCACTCAACAATTATATAAGCTTGTATCAGTATTAGATACTGGATAGAAAGGATCCATACAAGAACATTCTGTCTGCATAGAGACGTTTAAAACTTAACTTTATTTTAAAATAAAAACCCAATTGAAATGATACACACAATTAAAAACACTGTAACAAAAAGGGCCCCCCAAGGTGAGAGGATAAGGTACTGCTCCAGGTAGCAGTGGAGTAAGAGAGTGTAAGTGCTCGGTACAATATAGTAACCTCTTAACACTATAAACAATATAACCTGCCCACTGAGTGTGTGTATCTATTGGCAATATTCAAATCACACAGTGCCCAGATATTAGAGCAAAGTCTATCTCTTGGTGATAGATATTACAGATCTCCAACCATCTAAGTATGATCCTATTAGTTGAGTAGCACCTCTAATGGGGTACAATAGTAGGGTACAATGGTTACACCCAAAAGGAGGTGAATTTAATATTATTGGAATCAATATATATGGTGCCTCTTAAATTGGGTTAGTATATATTAATATATGGACCCTGGATAGAGGAGGTGCAGTAAAGATAGGACCAATCACTGACCCTCGTAACTAAAGTAAGAATATAGCTTATAGCTGTTATCTATGACAGTCCACCACTAAAAGGTAGTAGTAATATTCTATAGGTGCAATACCATAGATAACTTAGTAGGTATACTGTAGTTTTGGACGACAAACTGCCCTCTCCCAATTAGTTTAGGGGGATAATTAGTGATGATTGCAAATCCTCCTTTTTGATATACTGAGTGTACATTCGATCAGCTTGAATGTTAGATCCAGGGATTTACCCGACTATCAGTCTGTGTTCTTTCCAGTGTTACTGTTTACCTTTGTTTCCATGGAAACGTCCTTACACGTCATTGCACTGATCATTCGATTGGTCAGCCCGCGCCCCCCAGCAGAACCAATGCGTGAGTACTATTCACTTCTCCTATCACACCGCTGAGGGAATACCATGACGTAACGAATACTTCAGCTATTAATGTCTGCATTAGAGGCCGGCCGCCCCACCTTTGATAAAGCTCTTTTTGCGAAACATTGTTAGGGGGAGTTGGGACGCTTAGGGTCCCTCTCCGGTTGTGTGTTTTAAATTGCTGTAACGGCCCTCTCGGGTCTACCTTTAGTTCCGCTAAACTTATTTTGACTTGTTACTATTAGGTAGTCCCTTCCAAATATAATTTAGTGCAGCTCCGGATCCTTGGTACTTGTTATTTATAAATATTTCCTGTCAAAGACAGGACGGGTATAATAGGTAATAATATCTTTAATCGTGTTTGGTAACTATCTCACAACTATTACGCCTTTGGGAGTACCAGTAGAAATTTGTGTTTGCTAAACTTAAGGTGCAACCTTTACGCTTTCACACTAGCTAGTGTCTAAATAATTAATTACTATTTTTTGAACCATACAATCATAGATATTTAAGAGAAATACACAGAAAGATACTCAGTGGTAGAATTTTAGAGTGGGGAGAACTAGGCGGTGTTCAATTACACTGATTCCTAAAGTCACATGACAACTGCGGCAGGACTGTGAAATTGATTTATTGACACTGCTTTTTTCTCTTAAAATATATATATAGATATTGTATTTATGGTTAAACACCTGATAGAAGTTTAATTGCACACGTGCAAATACAGCTGGATCTTCTGAATATTAATGATCCCCCCAAACCAATTGGGAGTGGGATTGGTACTTTCTAAATAAATACAGTCACACCAAACACACCTGATTGTTGCTAAGTTGAAATAAAATATATTGTTTCTTAAATCGCCCATTCACTATAGAAAAAACGGGCATATAAATATTAATAATATACCTACTCAACCTTCTCTGGTGTAATACCCACAGTGTTACACCATCACCCTCAAGTAACCATATGTACAGTTAATTACCACGGGTAAATCTCCACTATATGAAAAATCCTGACAACTAATTATCCCCCTAAACTAATTGGGAGAGGGCAGTTTGTCGTCCAAAACTACAGTATACCTACTAAGTTATCTATGGTATTGCACCTATAGAATATTACTACTACCTTTTAGTGGTGACTGTCATAGATAACAGCTATAAGCTATATTCTTACTTTAGTTACGAGGGTCAGTGATTGGTCCTATCTTTACTGCACCTCCTCTATCCAGGGTCCATATATTAATATATACTAACCCAATTTAAGAGGCACCATATATATTGATTCCAATAATATTAAATTCACCTCCTTTTGGGGTGTAACCATTGTACCCTACTATTGTACCCCATTAGAGGTGCTACTCAACTAATAGGATCATACTTAGATGGTTGGAGATCTGTAATATCTATCACCAAGAGATAGACTTTGGCTCTAATATCTGGGCACTGTGTGATTTGAATATTGCCAATAGATACACACACTCAGTGGGCAGGTTATATTGTTTATAGTGTTAAGAGGTTACTATATTTGTACCGAGCACTTACACTCTCTTACTCCACTGCTACCTGGAGCAGTACCTTATCCTCTCACCTTGGGGGGCCCTTTTGTTACAGTGTTTTTAATTGTGTGTATCATTTCATTGGTTTTTATTTTAAAATAAAAGTTAAGTTTTAAACGTCTCTATGCAGACAGAATGTTCTTGTATGGATCCTTTCTATCCAGTATCTAATACTGATACAAGCTTATATAATTGTTGAGTGCTATCCATGTTACATTGCTTGTTCAGCTCCTGTACTGAATCTGTTTCGTATGTCTCTCTTCATATATGTACAGCACCCGCCCTCTAGTATTGATTATGGTTCCCCTACTATGTGGACTGATTATAATTATTAGGGGGCAACAATTCCAGTAGTGCCATCGTCATCCCTTCTCTCCTTGTATGACAAAGACCGGTATTGCTGTTGTTTCAAACAGTTTCTAGGACGATAGAGCACACTACCTAATCAATCCTTATATTTTTGATTGTGATAGATAGACCGTGACGCAGAACAAGAACTTAAAAATGGCTGATATTATGAGTAAGGACCCGCACGGAAAGACAGTCTAAAAGATCAATAGACTTGGATAATATGTTTAAAAAATACATCAAGGGAGAATGTAATATCCTCATTATCATTAGATGCTGCCCTAAAAGAGGTACACAAAAACATGCTCAAACAAGAAAAAAGTATGGTGGGATCAAAAGTTTTTTGACAGATATATTGAACAAAAACTCATCCCAAGAGGCTTGAGGATTCAACTGTTCCCGGCCTACGAATTTGAAAATCCAATCCTGACAGAGGAATGGGAGACTGCTCTCTCTGAATGTTCTGTCAAACTTATGAACATCCTTGTCAAACATGACAAGGAAAAGTATGAAAAATTAGAAACATTAATCCAGGAACAGTACACTCAATAAAAACTTTTGAAACTATAATGATTTCGAAAAATTATACAAAAACTATCAGAAGGAATTAGATCAATACATTAAAGAAATCAAAGATACCAAACAGGGCAAATTGATCAGAGACATAAATGACTTTAAAGAAAAAAAGATTTACAAGTGGAGAAGGAGGAATTTTATAATAATACATCTAGATCCTACCAAACAACACAATCCAAAGTGATGTGTCTGATACTGATGGTGAGGATAATGAGACCTTAGAGGACAATAGCACTCCGTCCACTTCCTCAACCACAAATTTCACCTTACCATCAAGGAATAAAAGAAAATCTTTTTTAGATTCTGGCATACAAGACGAGGCCGAACCTCCAGACGAGGAAAAAAAATTAAACAAAAGACCCACCCGATCCAGGGTCACCCCAGAGTGTCGCACAGAGGAGGAGGTCGAACGACAAGGAGAGCAGCCAGTCCGTTCTCCCAGATGCGATTACAGCACTAAAAGTGATTAATCTCTCGGAGCATACACTGTCCGCAATGGATATATCTGTACTTTCCAAAGGTCTATCATATTGTCCCACTGGTACTTTGAATAAATTCGAAGTAATTAAAGACATACAGCTTTTCGTTAGAAAATTAGGCTTAAAAAAGTTTTTTGCTAAAAAAACTGATCCCAGCTTCACAGAAGATGATTTGGCTACTCTTAGTGATTTGGAACAATTATCTGAAGAAACCAGTCAGGAATCATCCAACTGGAGGAATAATCTAAAAACCAAATCCAAATTTATCCCTAAAAATACCACTTCCTCCCATTTAGACACATTCAACCAATTAGTCTGTCAGGAAATTTCACAGATGAGGAACTCCCCACTCAGGAAGTAATTTAAAATTCGGAAGAGAAATTGGCTTTGAAAAAGATACAAGATTGGGACGATGTGGTAATTAGGGAGGCGGATAAAGGTGGCAATATTGTCATTTGGCCCAAAGAAATGTATATTAAACAGGTGGATAAACAACTAAAAAACAGACAATGTTATCAAAAACTGTTTAGCAATCCAAGTGAGGCTTACCTGAGAATATACAATAAGATCATCAAGGAGGCAAATGATAGAGGCATAATAAACACCCTGGAAACCAAATTTCTATCTGTTAAAGAACCTAAAGTAGCCACATTCTATCTCATCCCGAAAGTCCACAAAAATATTAACACACCGCCGGGCAGGCCAATTGTGTCGGGCAATGAGTGCCTCTCTGAACATGCCAGCCAAATATGTCGATTACCGGCTAGAGAATTTGTTGAAGCTTTACCGTCGTATGTTAAAGACACGATGGAGGTGCTACACAGGATAGACAATATTAATGTCAAGAAAGAAACATGGTTAGTGACTGCTGACGTCGAGGCCCTCTATACATCTATTGCCCATGACCGTGGCCTTAAAGCAGTGGAATTCTTTTTAGAAGAGGGTTCAAAAGAGGAACCCATGCATGATTCATTCATTTTGAAACTATTAGAATTCATACTGAAATACAATTTCTTCACTTTTGCTAACCAATTCTACTTACAAATACAAGGCACGGCCATGGGCACGGCCTGTGCACCCACCTATGCCAATCTCTTCCTCGGGTGGTGGGAGCGAAAATGCGTATTCACGGATTCTATGACCGAAGAGACGAACCAGATACCTCTCTGGATTCGGTACATAGACGACATCATGTTCCTATGGGAAGGCACACGAGAGGATCTGGATATATTCTTGAGTAAACTTAATGAGAATTCTTTGAATATCAAATTAACTTATAATTTGAGTCAATCTAAAATTGAATTTTTAGATTTGACCATCTTTAAGGATGAAGATGGTAAAATCCATACAGATCTATACCGTAAACCGACTGCCACCAATAGTTTGTTGCACAAAACTAGTGCCCATGCACCCGGAACCAACAAATCACTACCCATTGGGGAATTTCTCCGGATCAGACGAAACTGTAGTGATCTGGATTTATTCAAATCACAGGCTAAAGATCTGGAGAAGGAGATTAGTCGACCGAGGATACAACAAACGCGGGATCAAAAAAGCAAGGAACAGGGCGCTCAAAATGGAACGGTCTGATTTACTCAGAAAAAGACCAAAAAAAGACCAAGATGCCCAGACCAGACTAATACTAACCTACAATCCATCTGTGCAACCTAATAACCAGAATTATCAACAAACACTGGTCTATTCTCCAACTAGACCAAGATTTGAAACCAAATATTGGGGACTCTGTTAAAGTTGGATACAGAAGAAGTAAAAATATTAAGGACCCTTGTATCTACAAGTCACTTCCAAGTGAAGAAAACTAAGACAGCCATTGTCCCTGGTTCTTTCCGTGTGGCTCATGTTCTAGCTGCAAACACATCATAAAAAGTGACAGCATCCATGATAGATTCGGACGAACACATTGTATAAAACATTACATCAGCTGCACTACTCAAAGTGTCATATACGCTTTACATTTGCCCCTGTCCGAAGATATATGTTGGCATGACGAGCCGCAAGTTACATCGCAGACTGCAAGAACATATTCGAAACATTAAAAATGCAGGTAAAGACCTGGAAGAGAACAAGCCCCTGACTTCTGTGGCTCTACATTTTTTGCAATACCATCAATCTAATCCTTCAAGATTGAAATGCCAGGAATGGAAAAAGTTTCCCTTGGCATTCGGGGGGCAACTTGGAGCAAGCTCTGTTAAGATCAGAATGTAGGTGGATCTACTTGCTTGATTGTGTTGACCCAAAGGGACTCAACGAACAGAATAACTATGCTTGTTTCTTATAATATCAAAATTCCTTATGAATAAATCTAGTACCATTATTTGGCATAAACCTGAGGAGATTTTAAATTTAAAGGGGTTTTCTGCCTTGGCTACCCCCTCTCCGTACTTTCAAAACTCCATATTTATTTACCCTCATTCCTCCCTCCCCCAAATAGAGGATCATCTTTTCATTATAACACCAATTGTTGTTATTTGTATTTGCATGTTTATTCTTACACTTTTTTTAAAGCACAGGCAATGTGGTTTAATTACACTCCGTAACCTAAGAAGGTGATTTTTTACTATTTTCACTCTTACCCTGTCTTTGGCTATTTCCACACCCCATTGGGATTATGTAAAAAATATATCCCCATTTACACATTATCACTATGTGGAACTTATATTTATTTCGTTATTAATGTTCACATTTTTCCACATCCGACTATTACCCCCCGTATATATAAAAAAAAAATTTGAACTAAAATTTGTACTATAATGTTTTTAACATTCAGGGGACCATAAAAGCCCCCTTATTACGCATCACGGTCCCTTGACGTTCACATTTTTCCCACACTCCTTTCACCTTAGTAATTCACAGCTTATTTTAGGAAATTTTCTTCACATGATCACATTTTCACCCCACACAGGCAAACTGTTGCCACTCACCATCACCTTTTTAGAAATCCCTTCGAATTTATATTGTCATCGGGTTCTGAGGTGCATACTATTAAAATAAAAATAAAAACATGCTTGATATAAATTTAGTATTTCCCATTTTTATTTTACAATTTTTTTAAATCCCCTTTTCCATCAGTGTCTTATACAGCAGGATGGGTATTCACTTTATGCATGGGAACGGAGGACCACCCTACGATAACCTTTGACTCTGTCACTGATTATAATCACCTCTGCTGCTGTTATTCTTATTATTTTTATAAGAGCATACATCTTACTTGTATCTGTGATCAATAACAGCTTGCCCGGTATTATAAAGTGCCCTACGATATGAATGCATATGAACGGAGGACCACTCCAAGATAAGCTTTAATTTAATCACTGATTAGTATCACCTCTGTTATTGGTATTTTTCATAAGAACATTCATCATACGTGTAGCTATGACCAATAACGTTGTGCCGGTTCTTACAATGTGTCCTATGATAAATCTGTAAGTTACCTATGAATATTATACCCCCAGATCGATATGAGAACAGTGAACTGATCGGTTCAACTATGATTGCAAATCCTCCTTTTTGATATACTGAGTGTACATTCGATCAGCTTGAATGTTAGATCCAGGGATTTACCCGACTATCAGTCTGTGTTCTTTCCAGTGTTACTGTTTACCTTTGTTTCCATGGAAACGTCCTTACACGTCATTGCACTGATCATTCGATTGGTCAGCCGCGCCCCCCAGCAGAACCAATGCGTGAGTACTATTCACTTCTCCTATCACCGCTGAGGGAATACCATGACGTAACGAATACTTCAGCCTATAAATGTCTGCATTAGAGCCGGCCGCCCCACCTTTGATAAAGCTCTTTTGCGAAACATGTTAGGGGGAGTTGGGACGCTTAGGGTCCCTCTCCGGTTTGTGTGTTTTAAATTGCTGTAACGGCCCTCTCGGGTCTACCTTTAGTTCCGCTAACTTATTTTGACTTGTTACTATTAGGTAGTCCTTCCAAATATAATTTAGTGCAGCTCCGGTATCCTTGGTACTTGTTATTTTATAATATTTCCTGTCAAAGACAGGACGGTATAATAGGTAATAATATCTTTAATCGTGTTTGGTAACTATCTCACAACTATTACGCCTTTGGGAGTACCAGTAGAAATTTGTGTTTGCTAAACTTAAGGTGCAACCTTTACGCTTTCACACTAGCTAGTGTCTAAATAATTAATTACTATTTTTTGAACCATACAATCATAGATATTTAAGAGAAATACACAGAAAGATACTCAGTGGTAGAATTTTAGAGTGGGGAGAACTAGGCGGTGTTCAATTACACTGATTCCTAAAGTCACATGACAACTGCGGCAGACTGTGAAATTGATTTATTTGACACTGCTTTTTTCTCTTAAAATATATATATAGATATTGTATTTATGGTTAACACCTGATAGAAGTTTAATTGCACACGTGCAAATACAGCTGGATCTTCTGAATATTAATGATCCCCCCCAAACCAATTGGGAGTGGGATTGGTACTTTCTAAATAAATACAGTCACACCAAACACACCTGATTGTTGCTAAGTTGAAATAAAATATATTGTTTCTTAAATCGCCCATTCACTATAGAAAAAACGGGCATATAAATATTAATAATATACCTACTCAACCTTCTCTGGTGTAATACCCACAGTGTTACACCATCACCCTCAAGTAACCATATGTACAGTTAATTACCACGGGTAAATCTCCACTATATGAAAAATCCTGACAACTAATTATCCCCCTAAACGAATTGGGAGAGGGCAGTTTGTCGTCCAAAACTACAGTATACCTACTAAGTTATCTATGGTATTGCACCTATAGAATATTACTACTACCTTTTAGTGGTGACTGTCATAGATAACAGCTATAAGCTATATTCTTACTTTAGTTACGAGGGTCAGTGATTGGTCCTATCTTTACTGCACCTCCTCTATCCAGGGTCCATATATTAATATATACTAACCCAATTTAAGAGGCACCATATATATTGATTCCAATAATATTAAATTCACCTCCTTTTGGGTGTAACCATTGTACCCTACTATTGTACCCCATTAGAGGTGCTACTCAACTAATAGGATCATACTTAGATGGTTGGAGATCTGTAATATCTATCACCAAGAGATAGACTTTGCTCTAATATCTGGGCACTGTGTGATTTGAATATTGCCAATAGATACACACACTCAGTGGGCAGGTTATATTGTTTATAGTGTTAAGAGGTTACTATATTGTACCGAGCACTTACACTCTCTTACTCCACTGCTACCTGGAGCAGTACCTTATCCTCTCACCTTGGGGGGCCCTTTTTGTTACAGTGTTTTTAATTGTGTGTATCATTTCAATTGGTTTTTATTTTAAAATAAAAGTTAAGTTTTAAACGTCTCTATGCAGACAGAATGTTCTTGTATGGATCCTTTCTATCCAGTATCTAATACTGATACAAGCTTATATAATTGTTGAGTGCTATCCATGTACATTGCTTGTTCAGTCCTGTACTGAATCTGTTTCGTATGTCTCTCTTCATATATGTACAGCACCCGCCCTCTAGTTATTGATTATGGTTCCCCCTACTATGTGGGACTGATTATAATTATTAGGGCAACAATTCCAGTAGTGCCATCGTCATCCCTTCTCTCCTTGTATGGATATATATATATATATATATATATATATATATATATATATATATATATATATAATATATATATATATATATATATATATATATATTGTAATTAAAGTCACCAGCGCTAAAACTTATAAAAACTTTTGAAAATTCTAGACGGATGAGTAATAAATTATTTTGAGAATAATGTTGAGAGATAGATCTGTCACTATATGTCCACCTAAAATCTTTAGGTGTCCAAAACTGTATAAAACAGCTTTCCTAAAGAAGGATAATGTGTGTGTAAGTATAATCGTGCTGCATGTACTTGATTCAATGAACCCTTTACACTGTTTGAAATAGATATCAAAGCAAAAATAAATAAGAGATAACAGCTCACAGATTAGGTTTCTATATACAATATGGTCAATATGGACATACTCTTACACTTGTGACCATAAACAAATCAGACTAATATTTAAGCCCCTACAAAATTTCTTATACACAAAAAAAAGTTATTTTCTTAAACAGTCCTATATTATATAGTGGTGATAAAGTAGAAGGTGGCCTTCTTACCAGATATTACCTCAATCATATGAGGTCATGTATGCGTTCATAGGAAGATAGGTGCTCTTCTCCCAAGCTTCCACTGTAAGTTTACTTCTAACCGTATTCCTATAGGTGTCGGCCCCAGCCTTAATCGTGAGCCTTGTTTGCTTCTGTTGTTACTAGGTGTGCTCCGGAATGTGTGGTAGAAATTTTCAACCTTTACTTTTTTTATTTTCTGTTGCTTAGTATCCTGCAGGAGTATGGTTATAGCAAGTTTGTTCCAGCTTCTATTTTACAAACAGTGCTTGTGCCTCATATTTTATTCTAATGTAACATATATATATATATATATATATATATATATATATATATATATATATATATATACAGTATATATATCCCACACTGTCACAAATATCACATAACTAAGATAAATATTAGTCCTTCTCTGCTTATAAGTTTGCTAGTATTATGGTATAGTATTATCTTTGAGCCAAGACTGAGCATCATAGAATAGCAATCTATGACTGTAAAATTTACTGTAAAATGGGAGCTATGAAGAACCACTTCGTAGAACCAGTGGCTCTTTATTACTTTGTTATGATGATAAATAGCCCATTCTGGCACTTTCTAAAAGAATTGGTTCATTAACCTTAATTTTGGAGTTCACTTTAGTTAATTCTGTATCAGAGCTCAATTACGAAAAAAATGAATGCATGAACTTGATGTGCAGTTTTAAGAGACACTTGAAGTGTGTAATCCACTAATGTGATTAATGTGTAAATTAAAGAAAAAACACTGAATTTATTGAAAAATTCGAGGGCAACAAAATGTCACATCTAAAATGAAGTGATCTCTTGTAACATATCTCAGCATTTTAATTTCATATTTTAGAGAGCACATTCTGCAACCAAATGTGCTGATACCCTTCCCTTTTAATTAATCTCATCTGAGTTGATTGCTTAAACTACAATGCAAACAGTCAAATCTTCATGGTTAGCAAATAACGCCATATGCCATATTCAGTGATCTAAGAGGTTAAAATATATTAAATGTATTTACTCTTCTTATGAAAACCATTGTTTGTGTATTTTTATTTTTATAACACATATCCACTAATGTACAGAGATTGAAATATATGGATTCAGCCACTAAAACCTCACAGCTGGGAATGAGTTTCACACGTTGGGGCCTATTTAAAAAAAAGTCTGCCCGTCATGATCCGATCAGCGGATCATGTCCAACAGACATCGCTGAATGCAATACGTTCTCCTCATTCAGCATTGCACCAGCAGCTCTTGAGAACTGCTGGTGCCATGCCGCCCCCCTGCAGATTCGCGGCCAGTCGGCAGCTAGCAGGAGGTGTCAACCCGATCATATTGGATCGGGTTGATTTCACGCGATCTCTGTCCGCGGCCTAAGAGCAGGTGGACAGGTTATGAAGCAGCGGTCTTTAGACCGCTGCTTCATAACTGGTGTTTCTGGCGAGTCTGAAAGCTCGCCAGAAACACGGCCCTTCAAGCTCCATACAAATTATTTAATTATTTCCAATCATTATTTGAGAAAGCATATTTTTTAGTTTTGGCAAACTTTACATCAGAAATCAAAAACAACTCTATGAGGTTTTAACAGTTCTCATAATATAAATTGTGAAACCACTAAGTGACGAGGTTTACTCCATTGCAATAATGTACCGCAAATATGTTGGCAAAACTGAAAACTTAATTGTAGAGAATGAGGATTGTCATTGCACAGTTTCTATTACTGTAGATAGATGGCAACCTAAGGTTCTGGGTATTAAAAATCATGATTATTAAAAACACAATTTTTGGGACTGATTATTTAAAGTGGCAGTGTCCCCTAATTTTTTCTCCCCTTTATTTTATTCCCACTTATCCATTTTACCTGCTGGAGTGTATTACATTTTTACAAATAGCTCCTTTAGCTATTAATTAAATTATATTATTTAAAGGGACACTAAACCCAAATTTTTTCTTTCATACTTCAGGCAGAGAATACAATTTTAAACAACATTCCAATTTACTTCTATTATCTAATTTGCTTCATTCTTTAGATATACTTTGTTGAAGAAATAGTAATGCACATGTGTAAGCCAATCACACGAGGCATCTATGTGCAGCACCCAATCAGCAGCTACTGAGCCTATCTAGATATGCTTTTCAGCAAAGAATATCAAGAGAATGAAGCAAATTAGACAATAGAAGTAAATTAGAAAGTTGTTTAAAATTGCATACTCTATCTGAATCATGAAAGAAAAAATTTGGGTTTTATGTCCCTTTAATATACAATGCTTAACTGACCAGTTTTCCCAGATCTCTACTACAATACTCAATCACTACAAAGTCATATTATGCATTACATCAATATAACAGTTGCATTGTTTTGCCCTTGCTCCTTAGCAAAGGCCTCTCTAATGGGTATGGTAAATCATGCTGAACTACTACAGATTTCTATTCAAACAACAGTTGCACAATTCCTCATCATTTGCAACACAATTTGCTCTATGACTTTTCTAAGCCTGATCTAGTAAACTACTACATTTAATGGAGAGTACTCTTCCAACAATCAAAACATTTGGAGAAATTGTTTTTTGTTTCACTGTATAGTATGAGTTTCTTCCTACAGTCTATCACCTAGATTACGAGTTTTGCGTTAGGAGGGGTGCGGTGCTAACGAGCAGTTTTCCCTCACCGCTCACATACAGACAGCGCTGGTATTATGGGTTTTTACAAACCCGGCGTTAACCGCAAAAAAGTGAGCGAAGAGCAAAATTTAGCTCCACATCTCACCTCAATACCAGCGCTGCTTACGTTAGCGGTGAGCAGGTAAAACGTGCTCATGCACGATTTCCCTATAGGAATCAATGGGGAAGAGGGCTGAAAAAAAAACTAACACCTGCAAAAAAGCAGCGTTCAGCTCCTAACGCAGCCCCATTGATTCCTATGGGGAAATACTTTTTATGTCTACACCTAACACCCTAACATGAACCCCGAGTCTAAACACCCCTAATCTTACACTTATTAACCCCTAATCTGCCGCCCCTGACATCGCCGACACCTACATTATATTATTAACCACTAATCTACCGCTCCGGACACCGCCGCCACCTACATTATAGTTATGAACCCCTAATATGCTGCCCCCAACATCGCATTATATTTATTAACCCCTAATCTGCCGCCCCCAATGTCGCCGCAACCTAACTACATTTATTAACCCCTAATCTGCCGCCCACAACGTCACCACCACTATATTAAATGTATTAACCCCTAAACCTAATTCTAACCTTAACCCTAACACCCCCTAACTTAAATATAATTACAATAAATCTAAATAAAAATTACAATTAATACCTAAATAATTTCTATATAAAACTAAATACTTAACTATAAAATAAACCCTAAGCTAGCTACAATATAACTAATAGTTACATTGTAGCTAGCTTAGGGTTTATTTTTATTTTACAGGCAACTTTGTATTTATTTTAACTAGGTACAATAGTTATTAAATAGTTATTAACTATTTAATAACTACCTAGTTAAAATAAAGACACATTTACCTGTAAAATAAAACCTAACCTAAGTTACACTAACACCTAACACTACACTATAATTAAATAAATTCCCTAAACTAAATACAATTAATTACAATTTAAAAAAATTATCTAAAGTATGTAAAAAAACACTAAATTACAGAAAATAATAAAATAATTACAAGATTTATAAACTAATTACACCTACTCTAATCCCCCTAACAAAATAAAAAAATCCCCCCAAAATAAAAAAGCCCTACCCTACACTAAATTACAAATAGCCCTTAAAAGGGCCTTTGGCAGGGCATTGCCCCAAAGTAATCAGCTCTTTTACCTGTAAAAAAAAAGTACAAATACCCCCCAACATTAAAACCCACCACCCACACAACCAACCCTACTCTAAAGCCCACCCAATCCCCCTTAAAAAAACTAACACTAACCCCTTTAAGATCACCCTATTGTGAGACGTCTTCACCCAACCGGCAGAAGTGGTCCTCCAGATGGGCAGAAGTCTTCATCCAGACGACATCTTCTATCTTCATCCATCCGGCGCGGAGCGGGTCCATCTTCAAGACATCCGACGCGGAGCATCCTCTTCAAACGACGGCCGACTGAAGAATGAAGGTTCCTTTAAATGACGTCATCCAAGATGGCGTCCCTTCAATTCCGATTGGCTGATAGAATTCTATTAGCCAATCGGAATTAAGGTAGAAAAAATCCTATTGGCTGATGCAATCAGCCAATAGGATTGAGCTCTCATTCTATTGGCTGATCCAATCAGCCAATAGAATGCCAGCTCAATCCTATTGGAATCGCCACAATTCAACCCAATCGAGTATGATCGGGTTGGAGTCTGCAGGGGGCGGCGTTGCACCAGCAGCTCACAAGAGCTGCTGGTGCAATGCTGAATACTTAGAGAGCGTATTGCTCTCCAAATTCAGCGATGTCTGTCGGACCTGATCCACACTGTCGGATCAGGTCCGACAGACATTTAATAAATAGGCCTCTAAGTGTACTTTGTAATGTTTTTGCGAAACAGTTAAGCAGAGCTCTGAAGACGCACTAACCCACCAAGCGTTAAGTTGAATTGCGCTCAAGCAATCAGGTTTACTTTGAACTTGTAATACAAGCAAAAAACTGATAAGTGCAAACACCCGCTATATACCCCATATCATATGCAAGTATGCGAGGGAAGTAAATATTATTATCATTGTAATTAAGCTAAATAAATGACACCCGCTTTAGAGGGAGTGGTGCAGACCCATAAATACACAGTATTTCAAAAAACTTTAAAGAAAGAAAATGATAGTGAGATCCACTTATCATAAAAAGACAGGAAATCAAGCACTCTTTTAACTTTTTATTAATTTAGCTTATGGAGTTTTGCAATACCTTAATAGCAAATAATCCAATATAGAGACACTCTCTCACAAAAGAAACTGTACAACACTATCCATTACTAAATCAATGTAGTATTGTAATCAACCATATTTTAAAGTTTACAATACTATACATATATACAATGAATGCAGACTTCTCATTTAAAAGCAATACTGTGACGTCACTTACGCCTAGATTTAGAGTTCTGTGGCCAAAGGGGTGCGTTAGCTACGCATGCTTTTTTCTGGCCGCACCTTTTAAATACCGCTGGTATTTAGAGTTCACAGAATGGCTGAGTTAGGCTCCAAAAAAGGAGCGTACAGCATATTTACCGCAACTTCAACTCTCGATACCAGCGGTGCTTACGGACGCGGCCAGCTTCAAAAATGTGCTCGTTCATGATTCCCCCATAGGAAACAATGGGACTGTTTGAGCTGAAAAAAAACCTAACACCTGCAAAAAAGCTGCGTTCAGCTCCTAACGCAGCCCCATTGTTTTCTATGTGGAAACACTTCCTACGTCTGCACCTAACACTCTAACATGTAACCCGAGTCTAAACACCCCTAACCTTACACTTATTAACCCCTAATCTGCCGCCCCCGCTATCGCTGACCCCTGCATATTATTTTTAACCCCTAATCTGCCGCTCCGTACACCCCCGCCACCTACATTATCCCTATGTACCCCTAATCTGCTGCCCTAACATCGCCAACCCCTATATTATATTTATTAACCCCTAATCTGCCGTCCCCAACGTCGCCTCCACCTAACTACACTTATTAACCCCTAATCTGCCGACCGGACCTGAGCGCTACTATAATAAATGTATTAACCCCTAATCCGCCTCACTCCCGCCTCAATAACCCTATAATAAATAGTATTAACCCCTAATCTGCCCTCCCTAACATTGCCGACACCTAACTTCAAGTATTAACCCCTAATCTGCCGACAGGAGCTCACCGCTACTTTAATTTATTAACCCCTAAAGCTAAGTCTAACTTTAACCCTAATACCCCCCTAAATTAAATATAATTTAAATCTAACGAAATAAATTAACTCTTATTAAATAAATTATTCCTATTTAAAGCTAAATACTTACCTGTAAAATAAACCCTAATATAGCTACAATATAAATTATAATTATATTATAGCTATTTTAGGATTTATATTTATTTTACAGGTAACTTTGTATTTATTTTAACTAGGTACAATAGCTATTAAATAGTTAAGAACTATTTAATAGCTAAAATAGTTAAAATAATTACAAAATTACCTGTAAAATAAATCCTAACCTAAGTTACAATTAAACCTAACACTACACTATCAATAAATAAATTAAATTAAATACCTACAATTACCTACAATTAAACCTAACACTACACTATCAATACATTAATTAAATACAATACCTACAAATAACTACAATTAAATAAACTAACTAAAGTACAAAAAATAAAAAAGTACTAAGTTACAAAAAATAAAAAAATATTTACAAACATTAGAAAAATATTACAACAATTTTAAACTAATTACACCTTCTCTAAGCCCCCTAATGAAATAACAAAGCCCCCCAAAATAAAAAAATGCCCTACCCTATTCTAAATTAAAAAAGTTCAAAGCTCTTTTACCTTACCAGCCCTGAACAGGGCCCTTCTTTTGTTGGACGTCGTCGGAAGAAGATTGATCCACGCTGGAGGTCTTCACGATGGAGCCGTTCCTCATCGGATGAAGATAGAAGATGCCGCTTGGATCAAGATGACTGCCGGTCTGGATCGCCTCTTCTTCCCGGATAGGATGAAGACTTTGGAGCCTCTTCTGGACCTCTTCAGCCGCAGGATTATGGATCGCCAGCCCCCGCTTGGGTTGGATGAAGATTTTGGAGCCAGGACCGATCGGTGATACCCGGTGAGGTGAAGATAAGGTAGGAAGATCTTCAGGGGCTTAGTGTTAGGTTTATTTAAGGGGGGGTTTGGGTTAGATTAGGGGTATGTGGGTGGTGGGTTGTAATGTTGGGGGGGGGGTACTGTATGTGTTTTTTTACAGGTAAAAGAGCTGAATTTCTTGGGGCATGCCCCACAAAGGGCCCTGTTCAGGGCTGGTAAGGTAAAAGAGCTTTGAACTTTTGCAATTTAGAATAGGGTAGGGCATTTTTTTATTTTGGGGGGCTTTGTAATTTCATTAGGGGGCTTAGAGTAGGTGTAATTAGTTTAAAATTGTTGTAATATTTTTCTAATGTTTGTAAATATTTTTTTATTTTTTGTAACTTAGTTCTTTTTTATTTTTTGTACTTTAGTTAGTTTATTTAATTGTAGTTATTTGTAGGTTTTTTGTAGGTATTGTATTTAATGTATTGATAGTGTAGTGTTAGGTTTAATTGTAGGTAATTGTAGGTATTTTATTTAATTTATTTATTGATAGTGTAGTGTTAGGTTTAATTGTAACTTAGGTTAGGATTTATTTTACAGGTAATTTTGTAATTATTTTAACTATTTTAGCTATTAAATAGTTCTTAACTATTTAATAGCTATTGTACCTGGTAAGTATTTAGCTTTAAATAGGAATCATTTATTTAATAAGAGTTAATTTATTTCGTTAGATTTAAATTATATTTAACTTAGGGGGGTGTTAGGGTTAGACTTAGCTTTAGGGGTTAATCCATTTATTACAGTAGCGGCGAGATTCGGTCGGCAGATTAGGGGTTAATAATTGAAGTTAGGTGTCGGCGATGTTTGGGAGGGCAGATTAGGGGTTAATACTATTTATTATAGGGTTATTGAGGCGGGAGTGAGGCGGATTAGGGGTTAATAACTTTATTATAGTAGCGGTGCGGTCCGCTCGGCAGATTAGGGGTTAATAAGTGTAGGCAGGTGGATACTTTAGAGCACAGTAGTTAAGAGCTTTATAAACTAGCGTTAGCCCAGAAAGCTCTTAACTAATGACTTTTTTCTGCGGCTGGAGTTTTGTCGTTAGATTTCTAACGCTCACTTCAGCCAAGACTCTAAATTCCGGCGTTAGAAAGATCCCATTGAAAAGGTAGGATACGCAATTGACGTAAGGGGATCTGCGGTATGGAAAAGTCGCGGCTGAAAAGTGAGCGTTAGACCCTTTAATGACTGACTCCAAATACCAGAGGGCGGTAAAAACCAGCGTTAGGAGCCTCTAACGCTGGTTTTGACGGCTACCGCCCAACTCTAAATCTAGGCCTTAGTGTTCATAGGAGAAAGGAATAATCAAAAAACTTTACAACACCTTACCAGAGGACAGCCCCAACTTTTAAGGAAGGGAATTGCTGCCATGGATAGAAAAAAGGATTTATGCAGTTTTTTTAATTGCCCCTTTGCATGCAGCATATGTAAATAGGCATCAGTGTATACCTGAACAACATTTAAACAATTTAAGGAAGGGAATTGCTGCCATGGATAGAAAAATGATCTATGCAGTATTTTTAATTACCCCTTTGCATGCAGCATATGTAAATAGGCATCAGAGTATAGCTGAACAACATTTAAAGAATATGCTTAGTAATTAAACGTTATTTGCTGCGTGTACAAGGCAATGTACTTAAATATTATAATCAGAGATGGGGTTTGCACTTAATTTTGTCCATTAATCAATCCACTGGAAAGATATAGTTATGCAATGATAACTATAAATGATAGATGGTATATCCAGAAACAAAAGTTCCTTTTGAAGCAACAAAGCAAGCTTAATGGATGGTAGAATGCACACACTTTTTTTTATAATACACCAAAGGCTTCCATAGCTGTAAAATGCACAAACGATGTTAAAGCTGTAGCAGGTGTATAGTCCAGTATACCAGTGTGCATATGTGAAATGCTGTGTACAGACAAAAGCAGTAAGCTTACTTCCAAAGTGTTGCATGTATTGTAAGCAACAGTTTAGCAACAATGTTACTTTTTCAAAAAGGAAACAGTCACCAATTCTCCAGTGAACAGGGTTATTCCCCAAAACAGCTGCACACAACGGTAAGGATTTCTCCGCTCATATACCTAGGTGCTGGGGATATCTCAAAGACTTCTGTATCCACGTGAAATTATCCAAGAAACAGTGCAGTCTTGTGCAAAACACCTCAAGCTCATTCAGCCTTTCTCCAACCTGATTAAGCTTGAACCTGATGAAGGTAATTTATTGTATATATGTATAGTATTGTAAACTTTAAAATATGGTTGATTACAATATTACATGGATTTAGTAACGGATAGTGTTGTACAGTTTCTTTTGTGAGAGAGTGTCTCTATATTGGATTATTTGCTATTAAGGTATTGCAAAAATCCATAAACTAAATCAATAAAAAGTTAAAAGGGTGCTTTATTCCCTGTCTTTTTTATGATAAGTGGATCTCACTATCATTTTCTTTCTTTAAAGTTTTTTGAAAAACTATATACCCCATATCGCTTACGCATAACTGTTAGCGCTCCACTCGTAATCTGGACCTTTGAGTTTTGTATTATAAATATGAACAGAGTTATTAACATGTGTAGTGTAGTTTTATTACGATTTCTACACCTTAAATTGTTTCTTTCCTGTACAATTTCAATAAGAATAATTATTTTGCAGAACACATACCTTAAGATTTTTAATTCAATTAATCAATACATTTTTAATATGAATTTTTATTTTAATAGTTAATTTGTTTCATATAAATTTTAAATTATGATTTTTTTTTGAGAGTCATATTGTAACATTTGCATCATCTTCACTTACTAAAAAGAAGTGAACACCCCTTTTCAAACACACTGCTCTCAAGGTAAAACTTGCCTCTATAGAATTAGGAAAGGGTCTTCATATTACTTGTGAGATTTCTTATAGAATCTCACAAGCTCGGAGAGCTTTATAGAATTGGGCCCTTATTTCCTACCCTATTTTCCCTCAGCGGACATCATTCTGATATTATTACTTTTGTAGTCCTTTTTTGACTACTGGAGCTAGTATATATATATATATATATATATATATATATATATATATATATACATATAAGACCTTATTTGTTCATAGTCATCACATGTCAATCCAATACTGAAGCAACAAAATGTACTCTATTTCTCTCCATCTAATTTCCCATAGAAAATGTCCCTACCAGACATTGCTTAACACCTTTATCCAGAATGTATTTCCTTCTCTGACTCTTATAATTTCCTTTCCCTTTGTTTCAAGCCAGTCCCATAGAGCTTCCTGTTTGCCATACACTTTGAATAAAAGTGCATTGCGTTATGATTATCTTTCAAGGTTAGGGAGTGGCTCAACTTTTGTTCAAGTTTTCTATAACGTGCATTGTTATTTTCTATGTATCTCATATGGGGATGATCACAATCATTTAGAAAGACATATAAAAATTATTAATTTATAAAAAATCTACCTAGACTTTATTTATTTTATTTATTTTTCTAAAGGAGTGTGATTGACTCAATTAATTTGCTGGGCTGTGTATATATATAAATATATATATATATATATATATATATATATATATATATATATATATATATATATATGTATATATATATAATTATGCTAATGATAATAATATTAGGTTCATTTTACTTATGCAATAAAACTTACTATATATTTAATGCCTTCGCTTGGCATCAAACTTGAGCAAAGATTGATACAAAAAATCAATAAGCTTCATTGGCTTTTCTGCACAAAAAAAGTCTCTCATGCTTTTGAACCCCTGTCTACAGTGATTGATTGCCAAGCACTCGGTATTTTATACAAACTTCCATCATGCAAGGGTTAAACATCACTTGAATAATGTGAGAGTACAGAAATGCTAACATGTTGCATTCAGAAAAGCACTTAATACTGTCAAAGTCACAGTTTAAACAGATAACAGTTCTTATTTGTGAATCATCTTTCCTGCAATTTATTCCCTTTTTCATGTCTTCATATTTAGTTTTCATATAGCAATGAGACACAACAGGCTTTGTATTGTTATCCTACAATTACACACCTCAGGTGTATTGCGAGACACGAGGCCGTAGGCCAAGTCACTTCAACCACCTGAGAAGAGTAATTGTAGGACAACAATGCATGCCCTGTAGTTCCTTGTTGCTTTTGTAAAATGGATCTATACTGGTAAAAAGTGTTTTTATTATTTGCTGTCTGTTTTCTGACATTTAGGATTTCAAAAGCTTGGTTTTCATGTTGGCTCAAACTAGCGTTCTATATACAGTTCTATAGTGTAAATAAATTAGATAGGTCTGCTATTCTCTCACTCAATGTGTTTGTTCCAAAGCAAATGTATCTGATCCAAGGAAAAAAACTATTTCACTAGCTCAGATACCACAAATAAAGGACCATTTTAAACCCAAAGTAATTCCCATCACATAAAATACAGTTAACCATTATCAAACCATTGTGCTATTGAGGCTGCAGTGCTAAACCTAACAAATAATGGTGTCTGGATAGAAGAAATAAAATAAATATCGCTTACCCTTTATTGCAAAAATTCTCAACATATTTGCTAATTTCATAAATTACAGATAACTTTGTAGTAAATTATAAGAAGACTAAAGAAGGCAGCTTTTCATATACCATTAATAAGAAGCAAAAGCAGCAAATTGTCCAGCATAACTCCCATCTATTGCAAAAGAGTTAAATAAAGGGAGGACTTTTATGAGTAGATATTCCATTTTATTTTTTGAGAGAACAGTGAGAATCTCTGTGTGCTGCAAAATCAGCCAATAGCAATTCAAAGGATGCCATTTTTAATCTCATACCTTGAGATTACTTTTCAGTGTACGTCAGCGATCATACAAAGAGGATTCTCCACACTCCACCGCTCTGCGGTCGCCAGTCTTTAGTCCTGCGGTCACCAGTTTTCAGTTCCACGGTCACCAGTCTCCAGTTCTGTGGTCCTGGATGAAGATAAAAGAGGTCGCCGATTGGAAGAAGAATTCACTGCCACACTTCAGGAACAGGCCGCCGCTTGGAAGAAGACTTCACCGCCGGACTTCAGGAACCATGAGTACCAATCTGCGGGTTAGAGTAAGGCTTTTTTTTAAAAAAAAAATTTTTTTTTTTATGTGTTTAGATTAGGGTTATGGGCACTCTTAAAAGAGTTGAATGCCCTTTTAAGGACAGTATCCATACAAATGCCCCTTTAGATGCAATGGGTAGTTTAGGTTTTTTGAGTGTTAGATTTTTTTTATTTTGGGGGGTTTGGTGGGTGGGGGTTTTTACTGTTAGAGGGGGACTTACTATTTTTTAAGGAAAATAGCTGTTTAACTTAGGGCACTGCCATACAAAAGGCCCTTTTAAGGGCTATTGGTAGTTTAGTATTAGATTAAGAGGTGTTTTATTTTGGGGGGGCTTTTTTATTTTCATAGGGATCATTTTTTTATTTTTGATAATTTTGTTTTTTATTTTCTGTAATGTTAAACTTTTTTTATTTTCTGTAATTTTAGCTTTTTTTGTTTTCTGTAATTTTAGCTTAATTTAAACTTAGTTTTTTTATTTTTAAAGCAATGTTAGTTTTTTATTTTAATTGTAATTTTATTTTATTTTAATGTATGTAATGGTTAATTGAGGGGATGTTGGGTTACGGGGCTTAGTGATTAGTTAATTGCGTTGTGGGGTTTGGCGGTTTAGGGGTTAATAGATTTATTAGCATTATTGTGTTGTGTGGGTTTGGCAGATTAGGGGTTAATAGTTTAATAGGTTTATTGCGTTGTGGGTTAATGGTGAATTAGGGGTTAAACATTTTAATAGGTAGTTTGCAATGTTGGGGTTGGTGTATTTAGGGGTTAATACTTTTATTTGGTGGACCGCGATGTGGGTGAATTGCGGATTAGGGGGTTAATAGTTTAATTAGGCATATTGCATTGTGGGGGGTTGTCGGTTTAGGGGTTAATAATTTTATTATTAGTTCCGATGTGGGTTTGATGGTGGTCTAGGGGTTAATATACTTTATTATTTATTGCAGTGGGGGATTGCGGTTGACAGGTATAGATATTGCGTATGCGTTAGGTGTTCGTTATTTTCAGGAGGTAGATAGATATTGCGCATGCGTTAGGTGTTAGTTACTATTTTCAAGGAGTTATGGTACTCACATACTCATAGCACATAGCCGATATCAGAACAGCCAGTACAATTTTTCAACATTTATAATTTTGATACGATGATATCATATAAAACTTCAAAAACACATTTAAGGGCCAAAATATAATAATAAAAAATATTTTTGAATGGTCGATTTAAAAAAATAATAAATCAAAACGCTGAAGAATACATTAATGCTATATTATAAAACAATTGATAAACTCTGAATGGTTTATTCTAAAAATCTAGATTAAACTTCTTTTTGTCGTTTTGTCTTTTTAATAAAACCTTTGGGACTGAATTAAAGAATTGTAGGAAACAAAAAAATAATTATCAAACCTAGAAAAGAAGATCGCATATAGCAAATATTAGAACACACACAATTAAAAAAGACAAATTGTTTAACCCCTTAACGACTGAGGACGTGCAGGGTACGTCCTCAAAAAAAGGGAGTTAACGCCTGAGGACGTACCCTGCACGTCCTCGGTGTGGAAAGCAGCTGGAAGCGATCCTGCTCGCTTCCAGCTGCTTTCCGGTTATTGCAGTGATGCCTCGATATGGAGGCATCCTGCAATAACCTTTTTAAGCCATCCGGTGCAGAGAGAGCCACTCTGTGGCCCTCTCTGCACCGGAGATCGGTGGCTTACTGCGTTGGTGGGTGGGAGCCGGACCGGGAGGCGGGTGGCGGCCATCGATGGCCCTGCTGATGTGGAGGGGGGCGGGATCGTGGGCGGGGGTGTCCGGGGGCACGCACGGGCGTGCACGCGTGCACGGGAGGGCGGGGGCGGGCGCGTGCACGGGGAGGGAGCGGGTGGGAACCGCTACACTACAGAAAATGCTTTAATAAAAAATCTTAAAAAACTGTCTGAAAATTAAAAAAAAAAATGATCAGCAAGGTGGTGGGGGTTTGTCTGAGTGGGGGGGAAGCTACACTACAGAAAAAAAAAAAAAAAAAAAAAAAAGCCAGTACCCAAGATGGCCCCCAATAAGGCAGAGGGGAGGGTTAGAGAGCGGTTTTGGGGGGATCAGGGAGGTTGGGGGCTAAGGGGGGGGATCCTACACAGTAGCATATGTAAATATGCTTAAAAAATATATATTTTTTTTAAAAACCCTTTTATTTTAGTACTGGCAGACTTTCTGACAGTACTTAAGATGGCGAGGACAATTGTGGGGTGGGGGAGGGAAGGGAGCTGTTTGGGAGGGATCAGGGGGTGGGATGTGTCAGGTGGGAGGCTGATCTCTACACTAAAGCTAAAATTAACCCTGCAAGCTCCCTACAAACTCCCTAATTAACCCATTCACTGCTAGCCATAATACACGTGTGAGGCGCAGCAGGATTTAGCGGCCTTCTAATTACCAGAAAGCAACGCCAAAGTCATATATGTCTGCTATTTCTGAACAAAGGGGATCCCAGACAAGCATTTACAACCATTTGTGCCATAATTGCACAAGCTGTTTGTAAATGATTTCAGTGAGAAACCTAAAATTGTGAAAAATTTAACGTTTTTTTTAATTTGATCGCATTTGGCGGTGAAATGGTGGCATGAAATATACCAAAATGTGCCTAGATCAATACTTGGGGTTGTCTACTACACTACACTAAAGCTAAAATTAACCCTACAAGCTCCCTAAAAGCTCCCTAATTAACCCCTTAACTGCTGGGCATAATACACTTGTGGTGCACAGTGGCATTTAGCGGCCTTCTAATTACCAAAAAGCAACGCCAAAGCCATATATGTTTGCTATTTCTGAACAAAGGGGATCCCAGAGAAGAATTTACAACCATTTATGCCATAATTGCATAAGTTGTTTGTAAATAATTTCAGTGAGAAACCGAAAGTTTCTGAAAAAATTTGTGAAAAAGTGAACGATTTTTTGTATTTGATCGCATTTGGCGGTGAAATGGTGGTATGAAATATACCAAAATTGGCCTAGATCAATACTTTGGGATGTCTACTAAAAAAAATATATACATGTCAAGGGATTTTCAGGGATTCCTGAAAAAAAAATTTGGAAATAGCAAAGTGCTACTTGTATTTATGGCCCTATAACTTGCAAAAAAAGCAAAGAACATGTAAACATTGGGTATTTCTAAAGTCAAGACAAAATTTAGAAACTATTTAGCATGGGTGTTTTTTGGTGGTTGTAGATATGTAACAGATTTTGGGGGTCAAAGTTAGAAAAAGTGTGTTTTTTTCCATTTTTCCTCATATTTTATAATTTTTTTTAGAGTAAATTATAAGATATTATGAAAATAATGGTATCTTTAGAAAGTCAATTTAAAGGCGAGAAAAACGGTATATAATATGTGTGGGTACAGTAAATGAGTAAGAAGAAAACTACAGCTAAACACAAACACTGCAAAAATGTAAAAATAGCCTTGGTCCCAAACGGACAGAAAATGGAAAAGTGCTGTGGTCATTAAGGGGTTAATAACCTTTGGTATGTCTTGGTTGACAGTATACTTTGTAGTACATCTATCTAATACGTTAACCAGAGAAAGTTTAAAAAAGTAAAATGTCTCTATGCTGTTTTCAAACTTGTTACCAATTATTTTAAAATAAATTTTGATCTTTTAACGCAAGTATTTCTAAATTTGTAGCCTGAAGATGACATTTTAAGGCATTTAAAGTTGTGAAGAAGTCTCTCTTTAGCAGTTTTAGGAGCTGGACATTCATGTTATCTGAAGATACCACTTTAAGAAAGAAAGTTTTCAAACATATGAAAAACATAATTTATGTAAAAATTTACCTGATAAATTCATTTCTTTCATATTGGCAAGAGTCCATGAGCTAGTGACATATGGGATATACAATCCTACCAGGAGGGGCAAAGTTTCCCAAACCTCAAAATGCCTATAAATACACCCCTCACCACACCCACAATTCAGTTTAACGAATAGCCAAGCAGCGGAGTGATAAAGAAAGGAGTAGAAAGCATCAACAAAGGAAATTTGGAAATAATTGTGCTTTATACAAAAAATCATAACCACCATAAAAAGGGTGGGCCTCATGGACTCTTGCCAATATGAAAGAAATTAATTTATCAGGTAAATTCTTACATAAATTATGTTTTATTTCATGTAATTGTCAAGAGTCCATGAGCTAGTGACATATGGGATATCAATACCCAAGATGTGGAGTCTTCCACTGAAGAGTCACTAGAGAGGGAGGGAATAAAATAAAAACAGCCATATTCCGCTGAAAAAATACTCCACAATCCAAAACAATAAGTTTATTTTCACTTGAAAGACAAAAACTTAAATCAAAAGCAGAAGAATCAAACTGAAACAGCTGCCTGAAGAACTTTTCTACCAAAAACTGCTTCCGAAGAAGCGAATACATCAAAATGGTAGAATTTAGTAAATGTATGCAAAGAGGACCAAGTTGCTGCTTTGCAAATCTGATCAACTGAAGCTTCATTCTTAAAAGCCCACAAATAAGCTTGATGAATCAAAGTTTCAACCAAGAAGCCAAGGAAATAGCAGAAGCTTTCTGACCTTTCCTAGGACCAGAAAATAAAACAAATAGACTGGAAGTCTTCCTGAAATCTTTAGTAGCTTCCACATAATATTTCAAAGCTCTTACCACATCCAAAGAATGTAAGGATCTCTCCAAGCATTCTTAGGATTAGGACATAAAGAAGGGACAACTATTTTTCTACTAAAGTTGTTAGAATTCACAACCTTAGGTAAAAATTGAAAAGAAGTCCGCAAAACTGACTTATCCTGATGAAAAATCAGAAAAGGAGACTTACAAGAAAGAGCAGATGGACTCTTCTAGCAGAAGAGATAGCCAAAAGGAACAAGACTTTCCAAGAAAGTAGTTTAATGCCCAAAAAATGCATAGGTTCAAATGGAGGAGCCTGCAAAGCCTTCAGAACCAAATAAAGACTCCAAGGAGGAGAAATTGACTTAATGACAGGCTTAATACGAACTAAAGCCTGTACAAAACAGTGAATATCAGGAAGTATAGCAATCTTTCTATGAAATAAAACAGAAAGAGCGGAGATTTGTCCTTTCACGGAACTTGCAGACAAACCCTTATCCAAACCATCCTGAAGAAACTGCAAAATTCTAGGAATTCTAAAAGAATGCCAGGAGAATTTATTAGAAGGACACCATGAAATGTAAGTCTTCCAAACTCTATAATAAATCTTTCTAGAAACAGATTTACGAGTCAGAGAACCCTCTATGACTTAAAACTAAGTGTTCACCTTCAAATTTAATGATTTGAGATCCTGATGGAAAAACAGACCTTGAGATAGTAGGTCCGGCTGTAACGGAAGTGGCCAAGGCGGTCAACTGGACATCCGAACCAGATCCGCATACCAAAACCTGTGTGGCCATGCTGGAGCCACCAGCAACACAAAAGACTGCTCCATGATGATTTTGGAGATCACTCTTGGAAGGAGAACTAGAGGTGGGAAGATGTAAGCATGTTGATAACACCAAGGAAGTGTCAGCGCATCCACTGCTTCCGCCTGAACATCCCTGGACCTGGACAGGTATCTGGGAAGTTTCTTGTTTAGATGAGAGGCCATGAGATCTATCTCTGGAAGCCCCCACATCTGAACAATCTGAGAAAACACATCTGGATGGAGAGACCACTCCCCTGGATGTAAAGTCTGACGGCTGAGATAATCCGCCTCCCAATTGTCTACACCTAGGATATGCACCGCAGAGATTAGACAGGAGCTGGATTCTGCCTAAGCAAGTATCCAAGATACTTCCTTCATAGCTTGGGGACTGTGAGTCCCACCCTGATGATTGACATAAGCCACAGTTGTGATATTGTCTGTCTGAAAACAAATTAACGGTTCTCTCTTTAGCAAAGGCCAGAACTGAAGAGCCCTGAAAATTGCACGGAATTCTAAAATATTTATTGGTAATCTCGCCTCTTGAGATTTCCAAACCCTTTGTGCTGTCAGAGATCCCCAAACAGCTCCCCAACCTGAAAGACTCGCATCTGTTGAGATCACAGTCCAGGTTGGGCGAACAAAAGAAGCCCCTTGAACCAAACAATGGTGATTTATCCACCATGTCAGAAAGTGTCGTACATTGGGATTCAAGGATATTAATTGTGATATATTTGTATAATCCCTGCACCATTGATTCAGCATACAAAACTGTAGAGGTCTCATGTGAAAATGAGCAAAGGGGATTGCGTCCGATGCTGCAGTCATGAGACCTAAACCTTCCATGCACATAGCCACTGAAGGGAATGACTGAGACTGAAGGTGCCGGCATGCTGCGACCAATTTTAAACGTATAAATCTGTAGAAGCAGAAAAAAGAGAGGCGCCTTATGGGACAGTATCGTTGTAAAACATCCGAGATACAGGGGATAGCACACACTGATGTCAGGGTACTCACAAGGATTATGGCATAAACGTATGCCTCACTGAGCAGGACGGGACCTTAGTCGCCCGCCAGACGGACCAATGGGGATCAGATACCGGAACTCCAGGGACCAATCCACAGCTACAGATTGTGGGAGCGTCAGGTGAAACAGATTGTCCGTAGAACAACCAATCACTGTGAGCTCCTAGTTGGAGAGACAGGTGGCCGGACCAACCATGAAGTAATAAACGAAGAGCGGGGATATCGTAGAAACAGATTTATTAAATAAAATCACTGTTAAAACATAAGTAAAAAGTAGAATGGAAACAGCAACGCGTTTCTCGACCTTCCGGTCGTTTCATCAGGCTGATATTACATTTGAAAACCCCGCTCTATTTAACATAAGAATAGTCCAATCACAGGCCGGTCTGCGTCCACACCCTTCATGCGGCCAATCAAAAGTTAAGATTGACATCTATAGTGAAAGTAGCACCTGCTCTGTGAGGTGCTACTTTCACTATAGATGTCAATCTTAACACTTCTTTTAATAAAGAACGCATATACTCTATTTTAAATAAATAAGTAGATTTGTCAGTGTCAATATCTGAGGAAGGATCTTCTGTTTCAGATAGATCCTCATCAGAAGAGGATGAATTATTATGTTGTTGGTCATTTGAAATTTCATCAGCTAAATGAGAAGTTTTAAAAGACCTTTTACGTTTATTAGAAGGTGGAAATGCAGACAAAGCCTTCATAATAGAATCAGAAACAAATTCTTTAAAATTTACAGGTATATCATGCACATTAGAAGTTGAAGGAACTGCAACTGGCAATGTACTATTACTGATAGAAACACTATCTGCATGTAAAAGTTTATCATGACAACTATTACAAATGACATTCGGTGGAATAATTTCTACAATTTTACAACAAATGCACTTAGCTTTGGTAGAATCCACACCTTGCAGTATAAAAATATATCTTTAGTTCCACATGCTGGAATAAAACAATGACGTTTCGGGTGGAACACCCTTAATCATACAAAGCTTTGGTAGAACTGATGTCAGGCAGCAATGTTCCAGCAGAAACTTCAGAGACAGGATCAGATTGGGACATCTTGCTCAATGTAAGAGAAAAAACAACATATAAAGCAAAATTATCTATTTCCTTAAATGACAATTTCAGGAATGGGAAAAAATGCAAAAGCATAGGCCTCTTGATAGAGAAGAAAGCATGAGGCAAACATCAATGGGGTATTAAAATAATGAAAAAAATTTGGCGCCAAGTATGACGCACAAAGTAACGTAAACTTTTTTGGTGCCAAAAATGACCGGAAATGACACACTTGCATCACTAATGACGCCGCCGCGTGAAAGGTCTCGGCGTCACGTATGATGCCGGAAATGACGAAGTTGCGTCATAAACGTACTTTTTCATGCCAAAAAAAGTTTGCGCCAAAAATTACGCAATAAAGTCTAGCATTTGACGCACCCGCGGGCCTAACACCCGCAATTGCAAAAAGTAGTCAAATTGAAAATAGACTAAACCCCAGGTAAGAAATAAATTTCTTAAAGTGTTTACATTCCCAAATATGAAACTGACAGTCTGCAGAAGGAAATACATGAACCTGACTCATGGCAAATATAAGTACAATACATATATTTAGAACTTTATATAATTGCATAAAGTGCCAAACCATAGCTGAGAATGTCTTAAGTAATAAAAACATACTTACCAAAAGACACCCATCCACATATAGCAGATAGCCAAACCAGTACTAAAACAGTTATTAGTAAAGGTAAATGGTAAATTGAGAGTATATTGTCGATCTGAAAAGGGAGGTAGGAGATGAATCTCTACGACCGATAACAGAGAACCTATGAAATAGACCCCCGTTAGGGAAATTATCGTATTCAAATAAGTGATACTCCCTTCACGTCCCTCTGACATTCTCTGTACTCTGAGAGGAATCGGGCTTCAACAATGCTGAGAAGCGCATATCAACGTAGAAATCTTAGCACAAACTTACTTCACCACCGCCATAGGAGGCAAAGTTTGTAAAACTGAATTGTGGGTGTGGTGAGGGGTGTATTTATAGGCATTTTGAGCTTTGGGAAACTTTGCCCCTCCTGGTAGGATTGTATATCCCATATGTCACTAGCTCATGGACTCTTGCCAATTACATGAAAGAAATTAAATGTGGGTAATATATGCTATTTTGAAATCAATTTCATGTTGAGATGTTGTGACCAAAACAAATGTGTTTAGGAGGTTGTGAAGTCAGTGGTATTTGTTTTTAAACAAGAAAAAAAACTAATAATTGTTTAATCAATTTGAGCTGGGGCATTATGGGTATACAGTGCATGCGTGTAGGGTGCGTTATTTATATACATTATACTCTAAAATTGTTTACTATACATTTTTCCAAGTTTTGTTTATTGTCAGGAAAAAATTTGTTTTTTAATTTTCCAAAGTTTTGTTCTAGAATCAAGATTCATAGTACAAGATTACTATTTTCTACCATTGAAATTAATGAGCACTTCATTATGCAGTAAAAATGTAGTTTTGAGAAAATTAAGCTGCTCATTACTTTCTCTGGTAGGAATCTCATTATTTTACAAAACACATTTTACAGTGTGAGAAAAGTTTAAAGCTCACTACTGACTAAACAGACATTGTTTTTTTGTGAGATATGTATAACCTGTACTATGAATCTTAAAAAAAAATGTAAAGCATTTTTTTTACCAGGAACAATATTTAAAAAATGGATGATGAACATTTTTACAGTATAATGTAAATGAACAATTTGTCCTACACACGACCTATATAGCCATAATGTCCCAGATCAAATATATAAATCATTCTTTCACAACTTCTTTTTGAAGTGAAAAAGTTAATTTCACACATGTTAATTGTTATTGTCATTTTACACTGTACAATTGTATCAATGCAAACCCACTGTACATCAGTGCATTTCAATATTGAATAGAAGCATTTTTCCAATACACTTTTATTAGCAAAAATAAAATTTTCTGCTGGAGCAGCATTCACTCAGAGTAGTGGTGGTTTATATAATGCAAATTAAGTCATCACTGACACTATATAAGCCATCTCTTGCTCTCTGAGCAGGTGTGGTGTTTAAATGCATGGCGCATGTGCAGCATAGATATGCATGCCACATAAAAGAGTCATAAATTTTACTAGAAGCATTGTTTTCTAATACAAGTATATTGCAAAAATACTTCTTTTAAAAATATAAATATACATGCACATTTGAGTTTTAACCATTATGTCTCTTTAAGTAAAAAAAAAAAACACATACACACTTTCAAACAGATTAGATAGTAGCCATGAATATATATTTTTCCGAATTCAGCATTTGTTTGCTTGACAAAAGTCAAATATGGTTGAATGCAGTTGCATTCTGTTCTTTGCGGCGCTAGATATTTAAGTGTGAAAGTACAACACACAAAGATCTGGAGTTGCACTTTCACACTGATGTTACCTCCCCTAAAAAGAACCAAATTCCACTGCCTGCTGCCATAAATTAGCATTCATTAAAAAAGGATTGATGAATTCTGAAAAAACGCCCATACTAAATAGTTGTAATCAATATTTAGGGCTAGATTAGAAGTGGAGCGCTATTTATCGCTCTCGCTTGTGTGCGTTAACTGCACTCGACTAAGGCTTTAAAAGTCAAATGTTTTCGCTTGCGCACTTAACAGACGTGTGCAAAAAGCAACCACATTAACGTTTTCCCCCACAGACTTTAATGGAGCACAAAAAGTGGGGGGGAAAACTAACACCCAACAAGGCATGCAAACTCAATCGTGTTTAACCAACTGCGCTAACCCTATATGAAATATTAATATTTCAAATTCCAATGCTCTTCACATAGCAGAATATGTTCTATTTATTCATAAATAAATATTTCTATATATTTGATGTTTTTTTGGTAAAATATATATCTATACAGTACATACATATATAAAGAACCCCACAAAAGTGAGTACACCCCTCACATTTTTGTAAATTTTTTATTATATCTTTTTATGTGACAACACTGAAGGAATTATAAAGTAGTGAGTGTAAAGTATAACAGTGTAAATTCGCTGTCCCCTCAAAATAACAGCCATTAATGTCTAAACCGTTGGCAACAAAAGTGAGTACACCTCTAAGTGGAAATGTCCAAATTGGGACCAAAGTGTCAATATTTTGTGTGGCCACCATTATTTTCCAGCACAGCCTTAACCCTCTTGAGCATGGAGTTCACCAGAGCTTGACAGGTTGCCACTGGAGTCCTCTTCCACTCTTCCATGATGACATCACAGAGCTGGTGGATGTTAGAGACCTTGCGCTCCCCCACCTTCCATTTGAGGATGCCCCACAGATGCTTAATAGGGTTTAGGTCTGGAGACATGCTTAGCGAGTCCATCACCTTTACCCTCAGCTTCTTTAGCAAGGCAGTGGTCACCTTAGAGGTGTGTTTGGGCTCGTTATCATGGTGGAATACTGCCCTGTGGCACTGTAGTCAGCTCTAAAGAAGGTGATCTACAAACAGCTGGATTTTTAGGCATACATGCTAAGGGGTTCAGTGGATAGCAATGGAGGAGAGGAACTAGTATAAAGAAAGGTTAGTGTAGGTTGTATGCAGCCCTGAATAATAGAGTCTTTAGGGAGCGCTTGAAGCTTTCAAAAATAGGGGAGAGTCTTGTGAAGTGAGGCAGAGAGTTCCACAAGATGGGAGTGAGTCTGGAGAAGTCCTATAAATGGGAGTGTAATGAGGTAACAAGAGAGGAGGAGAGTAGGAAGTCATGAGCAGAGCGAAGGGGATGGGAGGGAGAGTATCTGGAGATATAGGGGGGAGCAGTGAAGTTGAGGGCTTTGTATGTCAGAGTGAGAATTTTGTGTTTATTCCTAGAGGCAGGAGGAAACCAGTGAAGGGATTGGCAGAGAGGTGCAGCAGATGAAGAGCGACGTGTAAGGAAGATGAACCTGGCAGAGGCATTCATTATGGGTTGTAAAGGAGCTAGGCAGCAGCTGGGGAGACCAGAGAGGAAAGAGTTGCAGTAATAAAGGCAGGAAAGGATGAGAGAGTGGAATCTTAGTTGTGTCTTGTGTAAGGAAATGTCTAATTTTACAGATGGTTTTAAGGTCAAAGCGGCAGGTTTTAGTCAATGACTGAATGGGAGGAGTGAAAGAAAGATCTGAGTCAAATGTGACCCCGAACCATTGGGCATGTGGGTTAGGTGTAATGATGGAGTTGTCGACAGTTATAGAGAGATTGGGGGTGGAGATTTTGGAAGAAGGGGGGAAAATAAGGAGCTCAGTTTTGGAGAGATTTAGCTTGAGGTAGTGAGAGAAAATCCAGGAAGAGATGTGAGAAAGACAGTTAGTGACACGGGTTAGCAAGGAAGAATATAGGTCTGGTGCAGAGAAGTAGAGTTGGGTGTCGTCTGCATACAAATGATATTGGAAACCGTGGGACTTTATTAGGGAGCCTAATGATGACATGTAGATTGAGATGAGTAGGGGAACGAAGACAGAGCCTTGCAGTACCCCGACAGAAAATGGTGACGGGGCAGAGGAGGCCCCAGAGAACGCTACACTAAAGGTACGGTTTGACAGGTAGGAAGAGAGGGCTGTGTCACAGATGACGAAGAATTGGAGGGTTTGGAGCAAAAGAGGGTGATCAACAGTATCAAAGTCTGCAGACAGATCAAGGAGGATAAGCAGAGAGAAGTGGCCTTTTGATTTTGCTGTAAGTAGGTCATTGGTAACCTTAATTATTGCTGTATCTGTGGAGTGATGGGGACGAAATCCAGATTGCAGTGGACCAAGAAGGGAGTTTAATGTAAGGAAATGGGATAGGCGTGCATATACTAGTTTTTCGAGAAGCTTTGAGGCAAGAGGGAGGAGGGAAATAGGGTGGTAGTTGGATGGGGAGGTTGGATTAAAGGAAGGTTTTTTGAGGATAGGTGTGACCAGTGCATGTTTCAGAGATGAGGGAAATATACCGGTGCTGAGGGAGAGGTTGAAAATGTGTGTGAGTATAGGGGTAAGAGTAGAAGAGAGGGAGGGGAGTAGCTGTAAGGGAATAGGGTCAAGGGGACAGGTAGTGAGGTGAGAGCGCAGTATAAGTGCCTGAAACTTCTTCCTCAGTAACATGGGAGAAAGAGCTAAGTTTGTGGCTATGTGGTTTGTGGTTGGTTGCGAGCGTTTGAGGGGTGAGAGAATGGAATTATGTTGAGAGTTGATTTCGTTTCTGATGAGTCGATTTTGTTTTTGAAGTGGCTGGCAAAGTCTTGAGCTAACAGAGAAGTTGTATTAGGAAGTGGGGGTGGGCAGAGAAGAGTATTGAAAGTGGAGAACAGACGTTTTGGGTTTGAAGAAAGATTAGAGATCAGAGTAGAGCAGTAATGTTGCTTATAGAGATTAAAGTGAAGGTTAACTTTGATCGTTGCTAATGCAATATTTTATTTATCACCCAAAATAAATGGCAGTTTCATTCATCAATATTTTTAATTTTACATCGTTCATTTAATATATTAATTATTTATTTTCAATATCGCTATCACAAAATCTACCCTGTTTTTTTTTCTGCTGAAAGGATTATCACGTTGTTTCAGAAGCCAATTGACTTTTAGGCCGTTAGGCGGCCGTCAATTGACGTCAGCAGGTAGTGTCACAATATGCGCATGTGTCAGTGTCTTCTGTTTACATCGGCAAAGCGAGCACGGCCCCGTTTCGCGCATGCACTCTGCCAATATTATTTATGCAGACAGCTAACAGCAGTTCCGCGACAATCTGCAAAAGTAGGATCGCTAAAAAACACAGCTAGTCTCTGTCTGTTCAAACATAGTATTGAATGGATATTGTTATTCACTCAATACTATGTTGCAGAAGAATGACGCATGCGCTGAAATGGGTAATGGACTCGATTAACGCATGCATAGGAGATAGATGCGCATGCGTAGTTTTGGATAGTCTCCGTGCACGAGCCTACTATACACGTATAGAGCGTGAGGGACCGCTCTATACGTCACTGGGTAAGAAAGCAAGAAATAACTGATGGGAGGAGAATAGAAGGGAACGGTAAGGAAAAAACAGAGTATAAAATAATAAAAATAAAATATAATTATAAAAAAATAATATAGCGGTTACTAATTTCATATGCATAGAAGTGTATTAACGAAATATGAAGGCTGTAACTCAACCTTTACTTTAAGGGCAGAATAGTAGGAGTTTAAGATGAATTTGTAATGAAGAAAATCAGCTGAACTCCGAGATTTTCTCCAGTGTCACTCAGCAGTACAGGAACATCTACGTAGGTACTATGTCAGAGGAATATGCCAGGGCTGAGGATGAGTGAGTTTCCAAACTATGGTAAGAAGGGCCAGATTGTCAAGGACGGATGTAAGGGTGAAATTATAGTGGCAGATAGATTAGTCAGTGCAGGAAAAGGAGGAGAAGGATGAGAGGAGAGGTTTGAAGAAATTAGCAATCTGTTGCTGATCTAATGACATAATGCTTCTGTGAAGTTTGGTGAGAGGAGTAGAAGGAGGGAGAGTTGTTGGGAGGGTTGATATGTTGCAAGTGAGGAGATGGTGGTCAGAAAGAGTAAAAGGAAAAGGGGAGTTTGTGAAGTTTGAGATGGTGCATCAATAGCTAAAGATCAGGTCAGTGGAGTGACCATCTTTATGAGTGGGAGAATCAGTCCATTGTGACAAACTGAAAGAGGAAGTAAGTTGCAGAAGTTGTTTTGCAGATGAGGCAGTGGGATTGTCAAGAGGGATGTTGAAGTCGCCAATAATGAGGGCAGGGGTGTCTGAGGAAAGGAAATAAGGTAGCCAGGCAGCCAAGTGATCTAGAAATTGAGTTGAGGAGCCAGAGGGTCGGTGTATGACTGCAACACGTATAGAGAGGGGAGTGAATAAGCGAATCATGTAGGTTTTGAATGAGGAAAATGTGAGGCAAGAGATGTGTTGTATTAGTTGAAAGGTGTAATGAGAGGAAAGTAAAATATCTACACCACCTCCTTGTCTATTACCAGAGCTTAGAGTGTGACTGAAGTGGAGACCCCCATGTGACAGAGCAGCAGTGGATCGTGTGTCTAGGGGAGAGAGCCAGGTTTCTGTTAGAGCCAGAAGGTTAAGGGAGCAGGAGATAAAGAGGTCATGTATAGAAGTGAGCTTGTTGCAAACAGAGTGAGAGCTCCAGAGTGCAAAAGTGAAAGGGGTAGTGGCTTTAGATGCACAAGGAATGTGAGTAAGGTTGGCAGTTTTATTTTCTGAGTCTAAGGGATGGTACACATGGATGTGCATGGCTAGGCAGTTGTTGGGGACCAGTATTAGGGGAGATGTCACCAGCAGTTAGTAAAAGCAAGAGGGAGAGTGACATGAGATGAGATACAGATTTGCAGTAATGAGCCGAGGTGCAGGGGGGAGAGAGAGTGTTTAGGAATAGGTAAAGTTCATGAGTACAAAAGTAAGGTGAGTTTAAGAGAGATGGGCTAATGAACAGTGCAGGTGGAGAGGGAGAAGAAGTAATTGAATAATGTAGTTTGCTATAGAGACAAGAGGTAGCAAAAAGGAATATTGATATATTGAGCATTTTTACAAAAGTAGGAGCCAAATAAACACATAAGACACAGTATTACAGCAGCAATTGCATAAGGAAACAATGAGATACATAGAACATAATATTACAAAAGTACTTGCCTTGTGTCTTGCCCATTGCCCAACCTCTGCAGCAATGCTGGCAGCACTCATACGTCTATTTCCCAAAGACAACCTCTGTATATGACGCTGATCAAGTGCAGTCAACTTCTTTGGTTGACCATGGTGAGGCCTGTTCTGAGTGGAACCTGTCCTGTGAAACCGCTGTATGGTCTTGCCCACCATACTGCAGCTCAGTTTCAGGGTCTCGGCAATCTTCTTATAGCCTAGGCCATCTTTATGTAGAGCAACAATTCATTTTTTCAGATCCTCAGAGAGTTCTTTGCCATGAGGTGCCATGTTGAACTTCCAAATACCAGTATGAGAGAGTGCGAGAGCAATAACACCAAATTTAACACACCTGCTCCCCATTCACACCTGAGACCTTGTAACACTAATGAGTCACATGACACCGGGGAGGGAAAATGGCTAATTGGGCCCAATTTGGACATTTCCACTTAGTGGTGTACTCACTTTTGTTGCCAGCGGTTTAGACATTAATGGCTGTGTATTTAGTTATTTTGAGGGGACAGCAAATTTACTGTTATACAGGCTTTACACTCACTATGTTACATTGTAGCAAAGTGTAATTTCTTCAGTTTTGTCACATGAAAATATATAATAAAATATTTCCAAAAATGTGAAGGGTGTACTCACTTTTGTGAGATACTGTATATATATATATAAACAATATATAGGTATAGATGCACCCACCGGCCACTTTATTAGGTACACCTGTTCAATTGCTTGGTAACACAAATTGCTAATCAGCCAAACACATGGCAGCAACTCAATGCATTAAAGCATCTAGACGTGGTGAAGACGAGTTGCTGAAGTTCAAACCGATCATCAGAATGTGGAAGTAAGTGGATTTAAGTGATTTTGAACGTAGCATGGTTGTTGGTGCCAGGCAGGCTGGTCTGAGTATTTCAAAAACTGCTAATCTACTGGGATTTTCATGCACAACCATCTCTAGGGTTTACAGAGAATGGTCCAAAAAAGAGAAAATAGCCAGTGAGTGGCAGTTGTGTGGACGACGATGCCTTGTTGATGTCAGGGGAGAATGGGCAGACAGTAACTCAAATAACCACTCATTACAACCAAGGTATACAGAATACCATCTCTGAACGCTCAACACGTCGAACCTTGAAGCAGATGGGCTACAGCAGCAGAAGACCACACCGGGGGCCACTACTGTCAGCTAAGAACAGGAAACTGAGGCTAAAATTCACACAGGCTCACCAAATTGGACAATAGAAGATTGGAAAAACATTGCCTGGTCTGATGAGTCTTGATTTCAGCTGCAACATTCAGATGGTAGGGTCAGAATTTTGCGTAAAAAACATGAAAGTATGGATCCATCCTGCCTTGTATCAACAGTTCAGGCTGGTGGTGGTGGTGTAATGGTTTGGGTGAAACTTTCTTGGCACACTTTGGGTCCCTTAGTACCAATTGAGCATTGTTTAAATGCCACAGCCTACCTGAGTATTGTTGCTGACCATGTCCTTCCCTTTATGACTACAGTGTACTCATCTTCTGATGGCTACTTCCAGCCGAATAATGTACCTTGTCACAAAGCTCAAATATTATCAAACTGCTTTCTTGAACATGACAATGAGTTCACTGTACTCCAATGGCCTCCACAGTCACCAGATCTCAATCCAATAGAGCACCTTTGGGATGTGGTGGAAAAGGAGACCAAAATGCCTGAAAAATGTTTCCAACACCTTGTTGAATCTATGCCATGAAGAATTAAGGCAATTCTGAAGGTAAAAGGGGGTCCAACCCGGTACTAGCAAGGTTTACCTAATAAAGTGGCTGGTGAGTGTATATACAGCTATTTATAGGAATATCTATGTAAAAATACTTATAACATTTTCCCCTATGTGAAGAACATTGGAATGTGAAATATTTACAGTACAAAAACAGTTGAACACTTTATTAAATATGAATATTGCATAAATATATTTTATCATGTTTTCAGCTACTTGACTGCAAAGGACAATGCATATATGTCTGTAAATACATATATACAACTACAAATACATAAATACTTATGTACACACATATAAATATATATATGCACATACATATACATCTTTAGACATGTATACATGTACCTCTATGTTGAAGCCCTTTGCAGATTTTTTTTTCTAACACCTGAGATCTCATATCTTTAAACCCTTATAACTTTTTATCGCAATTTTTTTTAAAATAATGTGTTTATCGCAGCTCTTTGTGCACGTCTGAAGTTAACTGTTTAACTGTTACATGAGTTAACAAAATTTGCACAAAATACATCAAAAATAGATTTAAAAGTACAATTTCATTCATTATAACACTGTTTAACAAAAATGATTTAAAGAAAAAAAATGCATAACATTTTTATAAGGGTTCAAAGATATGAATTCTCAGGTGTTGGGGAAAAAAAGGCTAGAATGGGCTCTAGCATAGAGATACAATACATACACATGTCTAAATATGTATATGTATGTAAATGTATGTTTATATGTGTGTACATGTGTATTTATGTATTTATATGTGTATATATGTATTTACAGACATATGAACACATAAAACATATCTATACTTATATAGACATATATATATAAGTGCATTGAAGCCCACTGCAGTCAAGTAGCTGAAAACATGAAAAATCATATTTATTCAGCATTCATATTTAGTAAAGTGGTTAACTCTGTATTTACTGTAAATATTTCGCATTCCAATGTTCTCCACATAGGGGAATATGTTAAAAGTGGAATCTCGTGAATAAAGGCATCCCATTGACAGGCAAGGGGATCACAGGAAGACCCTTTCCCTACGATCACTAGCCTGGGGTACCCTCCATTACGCTGTTTCTGCACTGCTTTACTCCTGAGGCATGCAGAAATAGTGCAGTCGCGCTCACAGAGGAGAGACTGATGTGCTAACAGCCCAGGACACAGCCGTCGTAGAGGGTACGGCTCTAGTCCTTAACGGCTAAAAGGCCAGCGCCGTACCCTGTATAGCACTGATGGTTAAGGGGTTAAATATTAGAAAATAAAAAATTTACCAACCAATGTATGTGATATGCATTGTTTAGAGCAAGCTTTGGTAGTGAGTATCACAAGAACTACATTAGGTGAAAAGGCCACTGTGATTATCTAAATGAATACTTGTCTGACAGCTTTTTGTTTACATCATAAAACAAAAATACACAATTGTTTATTTGCTTCAGAATAAGCTCTAGCTTGCAATGATTTTTTTTCAAAATGGGAATAAAGTATTTGAGCTATTGTTCTTGGTTGGCGTTTTTCTGGCTTCTATTCATTTAAAAAGTGAGATATATCTAATGTTACAGACATCTATTGTGCCTGTACCCTGCTCCAAGGTTTATGCTTGATAAAACATTGTTGTAGTCCATAGATACCAATACATTTGTACATGTGCTTAATATTTTAATATGAATGTGACAATCATGATCTATTTTAAATTCATTTAAAATGACTATAAATGTATTAATTACATTTGAATAACATATTTTAAAAAGGAATAATCAATCAAACAAAAAGCCAAACTTAAATTACACATATCTATAAATGTTTTATTCAAAACAACTCAAAGATCAAAAATTCTTACACAATTTCATTTATTTTTTTGATGATAAAAAACCCTTCTAAAATCCTATGAAGACTGTCAATCCTCCAAAAGTGCCACACCTTTTAGTGAATCAGTTCCACAAGATGATCTAGTGACATTTGTATTTTTGGAAAGTTCTGCTGTGTTTTTTTTTTTTTTATCACAGCAAGTAAGAATTGTGTTTCTCGGTAAAATATAATTTTGCATTTAGCTGCAAAGGTTTGTTGGAGATGGATTTTTTTTTAAATTGTTTACAGATAAGATTTTTACAGTAACAGATTTGCCAAAGCGCTTTACAAAGAGCAAATTGAATTATTAACAAATATATCCCATTATCTCCTATACTTCTTACTTATCAAAGATTATTGCCACTGTAAACGTTAAGGGCTAAATTACGAGTGGGGCTGTAACAGTGGCGCACAAGCAAAAAAGGGGTTTTCGCAGCTGTTTACATGCAACTGTTTTATTGTTCATATTACAATTTAAAAGTATGTTTACTTTTAACTTGTAATACAAACAAAAACCTGGGGCGCGATCCGATATAGATCGCAGTTTGCGGCGCAAGCGAGGGAACCCACGTCGTCCGCAGTTTCATCTCGCAACTCGAGCCATCCAATATGTGGCGCCGTCACTTGCTAAAGTGGCGCAAGTCTCACAAACCAGCGATGTCCAGAAATCTGCGTAAGTACAGATTTTTGGAGTCGCCAGTGACTTGCGCCACGTTAGAAACTGCCGGCGCCTATAAAACCTGACTAAAGTCTAAATCACCCGCACTGTCTAACACGCCTCCTAAACATAGCCCGACACGTCTAACACGCCTCCCTAACATAGCCCGACACGTCTAACCCTCTATCCGCTATCCCCCCTCACTATCCTAACAATAAAAAAGCTATTAACCCCTAAACCGCCGCTCCCAAACCCCGCCGCAACCTAATAAAGTTATTAACCCCTAAACCGTCGCTCCCGTACCCCGCCGCCAGCTATATTATATCTATAACCCCCTAAAGTGAGCCCCTAACACCGCCGCCATCTATATTAAAATTATTAACCCCTAATGTAAGCCCCTAACACCGCCGCCATCTCTATTAAAATGATTAACCCCTAATTTAATCTACCTACCCCGCCGCCAGCTATATTATCTATATTAACCCTAAGTATATTATAGTTAATATAGGTATTACATAATATATATTAACTATATTAACCCTAATTATATTAGGGTTAATATAGTTAATATAGTTACTATAGTATTTATATTAACTATATTAACTCTATCTAACCCTAACACCCCTAACTAAATTTATATTAAATTAATCTAATTCATTTATAAACTAAAATATTCCTATTTAAATCTAAATACTTACCTATAAAATAAACCCTAAGATAGCTACAATATAATTAATAATTACATTGTAGCTATGTTAGGGTTAATATTTATTTTACAGGTAAATTGTTAATTATTTTAACTAGGTATAATAGCTATTAAATAGTTATTAACTATTTAATATCTACCTAGTTAAAATAATTACCTAATTACCTGTAAAATAAATCCTAACCTAAGTTACAAATACACCTACACTATCAATAAATTAAATAAACTACAAATATCTATCTAAAAATACAATTAAATTAACTAAACTAAATTACAAAAAAAAACAAACACTAAATTACAAAAAATAAAAAAAAGATTACAAGATTTTTAAGCTAATTACACCTATTCTAAGCCCCCTAAGAAAATAATAAACCCCCAAAATAAAAAAAAATTCCCTGCCCTATTCTAAATTAAAAAAAGTTCAAAGCTCTTTACCTTACCAGCCCTTAAAAGGGCCTTTTGTGGGGCATGCCCCAAATAATTCAGCTCTTTTGCATACAAATACAATACACCCCCCTCATTACAACCCACCACCCACATACCCCTATTCTAAAACCACCCAAACCCCCCTTAAAAAAGCCTAACACTACCCCCCTGAAGATCTCCCTACCTTGTCTTCACCACACCGGGCCGAACTCCTGATCCGATCCGGGCGATGTCTTCCTCCAAGCGGCAAAGAAGAATTCTTCCTCTGGCGACGTCTTCCTCCAAGCGGCAGCAAAGTCTTCATTCTTCCGGCGGCATCTTCAATCTTCTTTCTTCACTCCGCCGCCGCGGAGCATCCATCCCGGCTGACGACTGAACGACGAATGAGGTACCTTTAAATGACGTCATCCAAGATGGCGTCCGCCGAATTCCGATTGGCTGATAGGATTCTATCAGCCAATCGGAATTAAGTTCGAAAAATCTGATTGGCTGATTGAATCAGCCAATCAGATTCAAGTTCAATCCAATTGGCTGATCCAATCAGCCAATCAGATTGAGCTCGCATTCTATTGGCTGTTCCGATCAGCCAATAGAATGCGAGCTCAATCTGATTTTCTGATTGGATCAGCCAATCGGATTGAACTTGAATCTGATTGGCTGATTCAATCAGCCAATCAGATTTTTCTAACTTAATACCGATTGGATGATAGAATCCTATCAGCCAATCGGAATTCGGCGGACGCCATCTTGGATGACGTCATTTAAAGGTACCTCATTCATCGTTCAGTCGTCGGCCGGGATGGATGCTCCGCGGCGGCGGAGCGAAGAAAGAAGATTGAAGATGCCGCCGGAAGAATGAAGACTTTGCTGCCGCTTGGAGGAAGACGTCGCCGGAGGAAGAATTCTTCTTTGCCGCTTGGAGGAAGACATCGCCGGAGGAAGAATTCTTCTTTGCCGCTTGGAGGAAGACATCGCCCGGATCGGATCAGGAGTTCGGCCCGGTGTGGTGAAGACAAGGTAGGGAGATCTTCAGGGGGGTAGTGTTAGGCTTTTTTAAGGGGGGTTTGGGTGGTTTTAGAATAGGGGTATGTGGGTGGTGGGTTGTAATGGGGGGGGGTATTGTATTTGTATGCAAAAGAGCTGAATTATTTGGGGCATGCCCCACAAAAGGCCCTGGTAAGGTAAAGAGCTTTGAACTTTTTTTAATTTAGAATAGGGCAGGGAATTTTTTTTATTTTGGGGGTTTATTATTTTCTTAGGGGGCTTAGAATAGGTGTAATTAGCTTAAAAATCTTGTAATCTTTTTTTTATTTTTTGTAATTTAGTGTTTGTTTTTTTTGTAATTTAGTTTAGTTAATTTAATTGTATTTTTAGATAGATGTTTGTAGTTTATTTAATTTATTGATAGTGTAGGTGTATTTGAAACTTAGGTTAGGATTTATTTTACAGGTAATTGGGTAATTATTTTAACTAGGTAGATATTAAATAGTTAATAACTATTTAATAGCTATTATACCTAGTTAAAATAATTAACAATTTACCTGTAAAATAAATATTAACCCTAACATAGCTACAATGTAATTATTAATTATATTGTAGCTATCTTAGGGTTTATTTTATAGGTAAGTATTTAGATTTAAATAGGAATATTTTAGTTTATAAATGAATTAGATTAATTTAATATAAATTTAGTTAGGGGTGTTAGGGTTAGATAGAGTTAATATAGTTAATATAAATACTATAGTAACTATATTAACTATATTAACCCTAATATAATTAGGGTTAATATAGTTAATATATATAATGTAATACCTATATTAACTATAATATACTTAGGGTTAATATAGATAATATAGCTGGCGGCGGGGTAGGTAGATTAAATTAGGGGTTAATCATTTTAATAGAGATGGCGGCGGTGTAAGGGGCTTACATTAGGGGTTAATAATATTAATATAGCTGGTGGCAGTATAGGGGGATTAGATTAGGGGTTAATAATTTTTATATAGGTGGCGGCGGTGTAAGGGGTCAGATTAGGGGATAGATAAGGTAGATGACAGCGGTGTAAGGGGTTCTAATTAGGGGATAGATAAGGTAGATGGCGGCGGTTTTAGGGGCTCACAGTAGGGGGTTAGTTTATGTAGATGGCGGCGGGGTCCGGTAGCGGTGGTTTAGGGGTTAATAACTTTATTAGGGATTTCGGGGGGGGATCGCGGTTGACAGGTAGATAGACATTGCGCATGCGTTAGGTGTTAGGTTTATTTTAGAAGATCGCGGTTGACAGGGAGATAGACTGCGCATGCGTTAGGTGTTAGGTTTATTTTAGAAGATCGCGGTTGACAGGGAGATAGACATTGCGCATGCGTTAGGTGTTAGGTTTATTTTAGCAGCCAGTTTAGGGAGTTACGGGGCTCCAATAGTCAGTGTAAGGCTTCTTACGGCTGCTTTTTGTGGCGAGGTGAAAATGGAGTAAGTTTTCTCCATTTTCGCCACGTAAGTCCTTACGCTGCATATTGGATACCAAACTGCGCTGGTTTGGTATACCTGCCTATGGCCCAAAAAACTACGGGCGACGGCAGAAATATACGCGCGTAACTTCTAGGTTACGCCGTATATGTGATACCAAACCAGCGTAAATATTGGCGTCGCCGGCTTTTGCGGGCGACGATTTTTATCAGATCGACCCCTAGGTTAGCGCAAACTCAGAGCTCTGGTTAACTATTTCACAAAACAAAAAAACAGAAAACACAACAAAAATGCATTACAAAGTACAGTTACACTCATAATAACAGATCTAATAAAAACTATGTAAAAAAAATTTGTACAAAAAGGTTATAAGGACTTAAAAATATGAGGTCTCAGGTGTTAGGGAAAAAAGGCATATAAACACATAAATACATATGTACATAAGACATATATATATATATATAAAGTGCATTGGAGCCCTTTGCAGTTAAAGGGATAGTAAAGTCATGATTCAGCAGCAATGCACTAATGCGGGTAAGCTGCTGGTTTGGTGGCTTTAAAGGGAGTCTATTCCAAAATAAACTTTCATTATTCAGATAGGGCATGTAATTTTAAACAATTTTCCAATGTATTTTTATCACCAATTTTGTTTTGTTCTCTTGGTATTCTTAGTTGAAAGCTAAACCTAGGAGGTTCATATGCTAATATCTAAGCCCTTGAAGGCTGCCTCTTCTCTCAGGTTATTTTGACAGTTTTTCACCACTAGAGGGTGTTAGTTCATATGTGTCAATTAGATAACACTGTGCTCACGCACGTGGAGTTCCTAGGAGCCAGCATTGATTGGCTAAAAAGCATGTCTGCAACAATTGTAGCGTGAAGCACAGCACTCACTGCACAGCCAGGAACAGGTTCACCAAACCCAGTATCGATACAAAGAAACCAAATTGTTCCAGCTAGTGCAAAAAAAGACTTTTATTGTGCAAACAGGGATCAAAAAGCAACGTTTCAGGCCCAAACTTGGCCCTTTCTCAGGCTTGACCATAGATTAGTGAACAAACATTTAAATAGCCATACTGGCGCCAAATATTGTGATTAAAAGTGATACAATGTTGCCCTCTAGTGGCGAGCAATAATATAACATACCAAATGTGTTTTAAAGTGCATTTTGATGGCCTATAATACTGCCATCTAGTGAATCATCATCATGTTATCTGGCAAATATATAGATTTCATATCATATGTGAAAATTCATATATTAAAAATAATAAGTGTTTTAAACAGTTCATCAATATATAAATGATATCAATTTCTACATTAATACAGATTTAAAAATGCATCATAAATGTATCATAAATTTAATTAATCATTGTTTTTAGTAATCAAAGGCCTAGATTTAGAGTTTGGCGGTAGCCGTGAAAACCAGCGTTAGAGGCTCCTAACGCTGGTTTTAGGCTACTGCCGGTATTTGGAGTCACTCAAAATAGGGTCTAACGCTCACTTTTCAGCCGCGACTTTTCCATACCGCAGATCCCCTTACGTCAATTGCGTATCCTATCTTTTCAATGGGATCTTCCTAACTCCGGTATTTAGAGTCGTTTCTGAAGTGAGCGTTAGACATCTAACGACAAAACTCCAGCCGCAGGAAAAAAGTCAGTAGTTAAGAGCTTTCTGGGCTAACGCCGGTTTATAAAGCTCTTAACTACTGTACCCTAAAGTACACTAACACCCATAAACTACCTATGTACCCCTAAACTGAGGTCCCCCCACATCGCCGCAACTCGATTAAATTGTTTTAACCCCTAATCTGCCGACCGCCACCTACGTTATACTTATGTACCCGTAATCTGCTGCCCCTAACACCGCCGACCCCTATATTATATTTATTAACCCCTAATCTGCCCCCCTCAACGTCGCCTCCACCTGCCTACACTTATTAACCCCTAATCTGCCGACCGCCACCTACGTTATAATTATGTACCCCTAATCTGCTGCCCCTAACCCCGCCGACCCCTATATTATATTTATTAACCCTAACCTGCCCCCCACAACGTCGCCGCCAGCTACTTACAATAATTAACCCCTAATCTGCCGACCGCAAAGCGCCGCCACCTACGTTATCCTTATGTACCTCTAATCTGCTGCCCCTAACACCGCCGACCCCTATATTATATTTATTAACCCCTAATCTGCCCCCCTCAACGTCGCCTCCACCTGCCTACACTTATTAACCCCTAATCTGCCGAGCGGACCTGAGCGCTACTATAATAAAGTTATTAACCCCTAATCCGCCTCACTAACCCTATCATAAATAGTATTAACCCCTAATCTGCCCTCCCTAACATCGCCGACACCTAACTTCAATTATTAACCCCTAATCTGACGACCGGAGCTCACCGCTACTATAATAAATGGATTAACCCCTAAAGCTAAATCTAACCCTAACACTAACACCCCCCTAACTTAAATATAATTTACATCTAACGAAATTAATTAACTCTTATTAAATAAATTATTCCTATTTAAAGCTAAATACTTACCTGTAAAATACATCCTAATATAGCTACAATATAAATTATAATTACATTGTAGCTATTTTAGGATTAATATTTATTTTACAGGTAACTTTGTAATTATTTTGACCAGGTACAAAAGCTATTAAATAGTTAAGAACTATTTAATAGTTACCTAGTTAAAATAATAACAAAATTACCTGTAAAATAAATCCTAACCTAAGTTATAATTAAACCTAATACTACCCTATCAATAAATTAATTAAATAAAATACCTACAATTACCTACAATAAAACCTAACACTACACTATCAATAAATAAATTAAATACAATTCCTACAAATAACTACAATTACATAAACTAACTAAAGTACAAAAAATAAAAAAGAACTAAGTTACAAAAAATAAAAAAATATTTACAAACATAAGAAAAATATTACAATTTTAAACTAATTACACCTACTCTAAGCCCCCAAATAAAATAACAAAGACCCCCAAAATAAAAAAATGCCCTACCCTATTCTAAATTAATAAAGTTCAAAGCTCTTTTACCTTACCAGCCCTGAACAGGGCCCTTTGCGGGGCATGCCCCGAGAAAATCAGCTCTTTTGCCTGTAAAAAAAACATACAATACCCCCCCCCAACATTACAACCCACCACCCACATACCCCTAATCTAACCCAAACCCCCCCTTAAATAAACCTAACACTAAGCCCCTGAAGATCTTCCTACCTTGTCTTCACCTCAACAGGTATCACCGATCCGTCCTGGCATCCGGTGCTGAAGAGGTCCAGAAGAGGCTCCAAAGTCTTCCTCCTATCCGGCAAGAAGAGGACATCTGGACCGGCAAACATCTTCATCCAAGCGGCATCTTCGATCTTCTTCCATCCGGTGCGGAGCGGGTCCATGTTGAAGCAGCCGACGCGGATCCATCCTCTTCTTTCGGCGTCTCCCGATGAATGACGGTTCCTTTAAGGGACGTCATCCAAGATGGCGTCCCTCGAATTCCGATTGGCTGATAGGATTCTATCAGCCAATCGGAATTAAGGTAGGAATATTCTGATTGGCTGATGGAATCAGCCAATCAGAATCAAGTTCAATCCGATTGGCTGATCCAATCAGCCAATCAGATTGAGCTCGCATTCTATTGGCTGTTCCGATCAGCCAATAGAATGCAAGCTCAATCTGATTGGCTGATTGGATCAGCCAATCGGATTGAACTTGATTCTGATTGGCTGATTCCATCAGCCAATCAGAATATTCCTACCTTAATTCCGATTGGCTGATAGAATCCTATCAGCCAATCGTAATTCAAGGGACGCCATCTTGGATGACGTCCCTTAAAGGAACCGTCATTCGTCGGGAGACGCCGAAAGAAGAGGATGGATCCGCGTCGGCTGCTTCAACATGGACCCGCTCCGCACCGGATGGAAGAAGATCGAAGATGCCGCTTGGATGAAGATGTTTGCTGGTCCGGATGTCCTCTTCTTGCCGGATAGGAGGAAGACTTTGGAGCCTCTTCTGGACCTCTTCAGCACCGGATGCCAGGATGGATCGGTGATACCTGTTGAGGTGAAGACAAGGTAGGAAGATCTTCAGGGGCTTAGTGTTAGGTTTATTTAAGGGGGGTTTGGGTTAGATTAGGGGTATGTGGGTGGTGGGTTGTAATGTTGGGGGGCGGTATTGTATGTTTTTTTTTACAGGCAAAAGAGCTGATTTTCTTGGGGCATGCCCCGCAAAGGGCCCTGTTCAGGGCTGGTAAGGTAAAAGAGCTTTGAACTTTATTAATTTAGAATAGGGTAGGGCATTTTTTTATTTTGGGGGTCTTTGTTATTTTATTAGGGGGCTTAGAGTAGGTGTAATTAGTTTAAAATTGTTGTAATATTTTTCTTATGTTTGTAAATATTTTTTTATTTTTTGTAACTTAGTTCTTTTTTATTTTTTGTACTTTAGTTAGTTTATGTAATTGTAGTTATTTGTAGATATTGTATTTAATTTATTTATTGATAGTGTAGTGTTAGGTTTTATTGTAGGTAATTGTAGGTATTTTATTTAATTAATTTATTGATAGGGTAGTGTTAGGTTTAATTATAACTTAGGTAAGGATTTATTTTACAGGTAATTTTGTTATTATTTTAACTAGGTAACTATTAAATAGTTCTTAACTATTTAATAGCTATTGTACCTGGTTAAAATAATTACAAAGTTGCCTGTAAAATAAATATTAATCCTAAAATAGCTACAATGTAATTATAATTTATATTGTAGCTATATTAGGATGTATTTTACAGGTAAGTATTTAGCTTTAAATAGGAATAATTTATTTAATAAGAGTTAATTAATTTCGTTAGATGTAAATTATATTTAAGTTAGGGGGGTGTTAGTGTTAGGGTTAGACTTAGCTTTAGGGGTTAATCCATTTATTATAGTAGCGGTGAGCTCCGGTCGTCAGATTAGGGGTTAATAATTGAAGTTAGGTGTCGGCGATGTTAGGGAGGGCAGATTAGGGGTTAATACTATTTATGATAGGGTTAGTGAGGCGGATTAGGGGTTAATAACTTTATTATAGTAGCGCTCAGGTCCGTTCGGCAGATTAGGGGTTAATAAGTGTAGGCAGGTGGAGGCGACGTTGAGGGGGGCAGATTAGGGGTTAATAAATATAATATAGGGGTCGGCGGTGTTAGGGGCAGCAGATTAGGGGTACATAGGGATAATGTAAGTTGCGGCGGTTTACGGAGCGGAAGATTAGGGGTTAATAATATAATGCAGGGGTCAGCGATAGCGGGGGCGGCAGAATAGGGGTTAATAAGTGTAAGGTTAGGGGTGTTTAGACTCGGGGTACATGTTAGAGTGTTAGGTGCAGACGTAGGAAGTGTTTCCCCATAGGAAACAATGGGGCTGCGTTAGGAGCTGAACGCTGCTTTTTTGCAGGTGTTAGGTTTTCTTTCAGCTCAAACAGCCCCATTGTGCACGAGCACGTTTTTGAGGCTGGCCGCGTCCGTAAGCAACTCTGGTATCGAGAGTTGCATTTGCGGTAAAAATGCTCTACGCTCCTTTTTTGGAGCCTAACGCAGCATTTTTTTGGACTCTCGATACCAGAGTTAATTTTATGGTGCGGCCAGAAAAAAGCCCGGTAGCGTTAACAACCCATCTACCGCCAAACTCCAAATCTAGCTGAAAATATTTTTAAATTTAAAAACATATATATGTGTCTGGTGTGTCTAGCTCTGGATGGATAAATAATTTTTATCGGTTAACCTAGTTTTGTAATATCTTAACTCACAATCCATCAATAGACAGACACACCTACATATTTAGTCAGTATTGGGTATTCAACTAGGGTATTCGTTTGCAGATTTTCAGAGACATCAAATCTCATATTAATATCTACATATATGTACACAGCCATCAATACATGATTTTAACAGTACAATGCTCTACAAAGAAACTTTTTCATTCTATTTCATTAAGTTACCAAAAGGCAGTCCAATTGCATTCCCTATTTAAGCCTCTTGGCCACAAAGTGCATAATTCATTAATCCAGAATGTTTCTCTCCTAGTCAGAATATTTTCTTTATCACCCCCTCTTCTAGGTGTATTGATCTTTTCAATAATTTGGAAGCGCAATTGACTTATTCTGTGGCCTGCCTCACAACGAATATTCGACTTGTGCTCAGAGATTCTCTCTCGTGCCTCCCTGGTCGATTGACCAATGTACATCAAGGAGCACGGACATTTAATTGCATAAATAATATACTCTGACCTACAAGTCAAATATTCATTTATGGAATACTTCTTACCTGTATAAGGGTGACAAAAAGTGTCCCCCTTAATCATAGAATTGCAATTAATGCAAGATAGACATGGGTAACATCCCTTTCGCCTCTGACCAGTTATTGTACTTTGTATTTGTTTCTTCTTAGCCCCCATATCGGCTCTCACCAATTTATCTTTAATATTAGGGCCACGTTTATAGGCTAACATAGGTGGTCTTGAGAATGCCCCTATATCTGGGTGACACTTGGACAAAATATGCCAATATTTTCGAATGATTTTATTAATTTGATTGCTTCTTGTATTATACTGTGATATAAACTTAATCCTTTCTGAATTTTTAGAATTGTTTCTATTCTCATCTCTCCTTACTATTTTAGATCCACTTCTATTTGTACTCACATCTTGTTTTATGTCTTCAATCAATAATTCAGGATAACCCCTTGAGACAAATTTCTCTGACATTTCCTCTAGGCGAAGCTTCTTAATGGCAGGATCTGACACGATCCTTTCAACCCTAAGACGTTGACTCTTTGGAACAGCCTTAAAGGTAGTGGGTGGATAGAAACTCTCAAACCACAAAGTATTATTTTTATCTGTAGGTTTGGAATAAATATCAATTTTCAAACCATCCACCTCCTTATAGACTCTAGTATCCAAAAACTGGATTGAGCATTCATCATATGTTAAAGTGAATTTGATGCCATTAACTGAACAATTAAGGTCACCCACAAATGCCAATAGGGATCCAATGTTGCCATACCAGATGCCAAACACATCATCAATGAAACGCCACCAAGTGGCTCCATATTGTTTAAATAAATGATGTTCATAAACAAATAACTCTTCAAAATTAATCATAAATATGTTGGCATATGTAGGGGCAACATTGGATCCCATGGCTGTTCCCTTTCTCTGGAAATAGAAAGTTTCCTTAAATAAAAAGTAATTGTCATACAAGATGACCTCCAATAAATCAACAAAAAATTGTATCTGGGCTAAACTGTACTTTTTATCATTGGATAACATCTTCATTACAGCAGCTATTCCACTTGTATGCTTAATTGATGTGTACAAGCTGGATACATCTAAGGTAAATAAGATAACTTTCTGATATGGTAAATCAAGATTTTCTAATTTCCTCAGAAAATCATAGGTATCCTTGATATATGAAGATGACTTAACAACATAGGACTGAAGGATCTTATCTAAAAAGATAGCGATATTAGAAAATATGGAGCCACAATGGGTCTGCCTGGTGGTAGGTTTTTATCTTTGTGGATCTTAGGTAAGCAGTATATTACAGGTAACATAGTAACATAGTAACATAGTAGATAAGGTTGAAAAAAAGACTGAAGTCCATCGAGTTCAACCTATACAAATCTAAAATACTTACAAAAAGCTCCAGTTAAGCTTAAATAACCCCATTAAAATGTTACCCATTTAATACTAGCAATCATATCCATGAATTTTGTTTATATACAGAAATTTATCCAGATTATTTTTAAATGTATCTATGGTATTGGCATTCACTACCTCCTTTGGTAATGAGTTCCACAATTTTATTGCTCTTACAGTGAAAAAAACGTTTCCGTTGCAGGAGATTAAATTTCCTTTTCTCCAACCTTAAATTATGACCTCTTGTCAGAAACAATTTTCTTGGAATAAACAGAGCTTCTGCCATCTCTGTATATGGGCCTTGAATATATTTATATAATGTAATCATGTCACCTCTCAAGCGCCTTTTTTTCTAAAGAAAACAGACCCAGTTTGGCTAGCCTCTCCTCATAGGTTAATTTCTCCAATCCCCTTATTAGCTTTGTGGCCCTTCTCTGAACTTTTTCTAGTTCTGCAATATCTTTTTTAGCAATTGGTCCCCAGAACTGCACTCCAAACACAAGGTGAGGTCTTACCAGGGCTTTATATAATGAGAGAATTATGCTTTCCTCCCTTGAATCAATGCCTCTTTTAATACAGCGAGTGCAGAATTATTAGGCAAGTTGTATTTTTGAGGATTAATTTTATTATTGAACAACAACCATGTTCTCAATGAACCCAAAAAACTCATTAATATCAAAGCTGAATATTTTTGGAAGTAGTTTTTAGTTTGTTTTTAGTTTTAGCTATTTTAGGGGGATATCTGTGTGTGCAGGTGACTATTACTGTGCATAATTATTAGGCAACTTAACAAAAAACAAATATATACCCATTTCAATTATTTATTTTTACCAGTGAAACCAATATAACATCTCAACATTCACAAATATACATTTCTGACATTCAAAAACAAAACAAAAACAAATCAGTGACCAATATAGCCACCTTTCTTTGCAAGGACACTCAAAAGCCTGCCATCCATGGATTCTGTCAGTGTTTTGATCTGTTCACCATCAACATTGCGTGCAGCAGCAACCACAGCCTCCCAGACACTGTTCAGAGAGGTGTACTGTTTTCCCTCCTTGTAAATCTCACATTTAATGATGGACCACAGGTTCTCAATGGGGTTCAGATCAGGTGAACAAGGAGGCCATGTCATTAGATTTTCTTCTTTTATACCCTTTCTTGCCAGCCACGCTGTGGAGTACTTGGACGCGTGTGATGGAGCATTGTCCTGCATGAAAATCATGTTTTTCTTGAAGGATGCAGACTTCTTCCTGTACCACTGCTTGAAGAAGGTGTCTTCCAGAAACTGGCAGTAGGACTGGGAGTTGAGCTTGACTCCATCCTCAACCCGAAAAGGCCCCAAAAGCTCATCTTTGATGATACCAGCCCAAACCAGTACTCCACCTCCACCTTGCTGGCGTCTGAGTCGGACTGGAGCTCTCTGCCCTTTACCAATCCAGCCACGGGCCCATCCATCTGGCCCATCAAGACTCACTCTCATTTCATCAGTCCATAAAACCTTAGAACCTTAGAAAAATCAGTCTTGAGATATTTCTTGGCCCAGTCTTGATGTTTCAGCTTGTGTGTCTTGTTCAGTGGTGGTCGTCTTTCAGTCTTTCTTAACTTGGCCATGTCTCTGAGTATTGCACACCTTGTGCTTTTGGGCACTCCAGTGATGTTGCAGCTCTGAAATATGGCCAAACTGGTGGCAAGTGGCATCTTGGCTGCTGCACGCTTGACTTTTCTCAGTTCATGGGCAGTTATTTTGCGCCTTGGTTTTCTTGCGACCCTGTTGACTATTTTGAATGAAACGCTTGATTGTTCGATGATCACGCTTCAGAAGCTTTGCAATTTTAAGAGTGCTGCATCCCTCTGCAAGATATCTCACTATTTTTGAATTTTCTGAGCCTGTCAAGTCCTTCTTTTGAATCATTTTGCCAAAGGAAAGGAAGTTGCCTAATAATTATGCACACCTGATATAGGGTGTTGATGTCATTAGACCACACCCCTTCTCATTACAGAGATGCACATCACCTAATATGCTTAATTGGTAGTAGGCTTTCGAGCCTATACAGCTTGGAGTAAGACAACATGCATAAAGAGGATGATGTGGTCAAAATACTCATTTGCCTAATAATTCTGCACTCCCTGTACATGCTAGTATCTTATTAGCCTTTGAAGCCGCTGCCCTGCATTGTGCACCCATCTTTAGCTTGTTATCTATTACTACTCCCAAATCCCTTTCCTCCTGTGTTTGGCTAAGTCTTGTCCCATTTAAAAAATACGTAGCCTGCTTATTTTTACTTCCAAAATGTAGAACCTTGCATTTTTCCGTATTAAATCTCATTTTCCATTCACTTGCCCATAGTTCTAATTTTAGCAAATCCCTTTGTAAAGAGAGTTCGTCCTGCTCTGACCTTATGACCTTACTTAACTTAGTATCATCTGCAAAAAAAGAGATGTCGCTATTTAATCATTGCTCCAAGTCATTTATAAAAATATTAAAAAGAACAGGGCCCAGTACTGATCCCTGGGCGACGCCACTGATTACCTTTGTCCAATCTGAGTATGATCCATTTACTACTACTCGTTGCTCCCTGTCTTTTATCCAGTTATTTATCCATGAGCTAACATTTTCAGCTATTCCCAGTCCCTTAATTTTGTGCATTAATCTCTCATGTGGCAATGTATCAAATGCCTTTGCAAAATCTAAGTATATCACATCAACTGATTCCCCTTTATCTATATTTTTACTTACTTCCTCGTAGAATCTAATTAGATTAGTTTGATATGATCTATTTCTCCTAAAGCCATGCTGATTAGAACTCATAATCTTGTTCACACGAATATGCTCATCAATATAATCCCTTATAATCCCTTCAAATATCTTCCCCACTATTGATGTCAGACTAACTGGTCTATAGCTTCCTGGATCATCCCTGCTTCCCTTTTTGAAGAGTGGCACCACATCAGCTTTACGCCAATCCTGGGGTACCATGCCTGAGGATAATGAGTCTTGAAAAATTAAGAGTAAAGGTTTGTCTATAACAGTGCTAAGTTCCCTTAACACCCTTGGGTGTATTCCATCTGGGCCTGGAGTTTTATTTGGATTGGATGAGACTCTTAAGCGCTTGTGCTTAATTACCCAATAAGGAAAGATAGTCTTACTATGTAGTTGGATTCAATGAGATCTATTTATTTTTAGAATTATAAATACATACAATAAAATTTAAAACAATAGAAATTGATTCTTAAAACAAATCTAATTGGTTGGCCAACCATACAGTGTGAATAAAATGATATAATATGTTTTCCAATCCCTGTTACTTAGTGTATTATACAAACATATCTGTATATTTGAATTTTTAAATTTTGGTTTAATTGCAGATATTTTTTATGGATTTGATATAGTGGACTTGTGAAGAAGTATGGTATCCACAAAGAATATTCGCAATATTAATTCTTAATTACCATATTTACCATATTCGTTTGTTTAAAGCTGAACATACATAATTAAAATAGCGTCAATGGTATCAACAATGTAATTAAAATAGCGTCAATGGTATCAACATTAGTAACAAATAATAAAAGTGAAACAAAAATAAAGTGATACAGTAAAAATCGTATAAGTTATGAAAGATAAAGTCTTTCTGCCGTGATCGTTAGAGTAATTGTTAATTGCTTTTTGTTAAAAGCGCTGTTGTTAAGTCCTCCGTGGGGATAGTATGTGCGAGCGTGCTGCAACACGTTTTTGTCTAATTGCTATATATATTGCGATTATAAGTCACTGTTAAGTAGTTTTGGTTATCTGTCCTTCACATTAACTTCCTTAGTTTGTGTAGGTATAATAAATCTTACCCGTTGTTTCTTTTGGGATACTTTGTTTCTGGTCTAGTTTCTTTTTGTACCCAATTCAATCTTTACTGTGATGAATGTGGATCGGAAGCCGGGATAGCCGCTGCCGGTGTTGTAGTGGTTTCAGTATGTCGAGTTGGTTTGTCTCTGCGATTACACACACTTGAAGAAGTAGATGCTGTGGTATTGTGGTAGTGTGCTTTAACCGTTAATCCTTTTGTCAGATGGCTGGGCTTTTTGCCCGGTTCAGGTTTTCAAAACCTCTTGAATTGTTGTGAATGTGTTCTGTTTAGATCCGTACTCTATTTGTTTCAGAGTATCTGATCTGCAGGTGTCAACAGGTTTCTTTAGGCCCAATTATTAGGTAAGGTATTTCAGTTGTTCTTGGTAGTCCTTTGAAAGGAGGATTAGGTGCTTTGAAGGTTGTTCTTGAACACTTCAGAATATCCAAATTGGCATATACCAAAAACCTTATACTGACTCACAAACCCTGTAAGGACAGATTCTCTGATGTACAAAAAGTTATTTATGTTTTTATTATAACAATACATTCGTACTTGTGTTTACTACTGGAACAAGTTTTCATAACGTTTTATGCATTTACTTGGTAATCTGATACAAATAAGTGAAAATTCCCCCATCACCGTGATAAACTGAACCATTAATAGGTCACATGCTAAGGAATGACCAATCAAAAGCACCGACACAACAACCAATAGAATCACCAGATTGTAAAGATACAACTACCTAGGGGATCTAATAGAATCAAATCACAGAATACAAAAACCCACTGTTTACAACTACAAGGATATGCTTGATAAAGGCTGTATTAATCAGCTGAAACGCGTTGCCTACTCCTTGCTACACTGAACATTTTCATAGTCCACTTTCGAAGTGGACCGCCAAGACTACATCAAACCACGGACCAACAAATACGCTTGAAAGATATTCTGAAGTGTTCAAGAACAACCTTCAAAGCACCTAGTCCTCCTTTCAAAGGACTGCCAAGAACAACTGAAATACCTTACCTAATAATTGGGCCTAAATAAACCTGTTGACACCTGCAGATCAGATACACTGAAACAAATAGAGTACGGATCTAAACAGAACACATTCGCAACAATTCAAGAGGTTTTGAAAACCTGAACCGGGCAAAAAGCCCAGCCATCTGACAAAAGGATTAACGGTTAAAGCACACTACCACAATACCACAGCATCTACTTCTTCAAGTGTGTGTAATCGCAGAGACAAACCAACTCAACATACTGAAACCACTACAACACCGGCAGCGGCTATCCCGGCTTCCGATCCACATTAATCACAGTAAAGATTGAATTGGGTACAAAAAGAAACTAGACCAGAAACAAAGTATCCCAAAAGAAACAACGGGTAAGATTTATTATACCTACACCAACTAAGGAAGTTAATGTGAAGGACAGATAACCAAAACTACTTAACAGTGACTTATAATTGCAATATATATAGCAATTAGACAAAAACGTGTTGCAGCACGCCCGCACATACTATCCCCATGGAGGACTTAACAACAGCGCTTTTAACAAAAAGCAATTAACAATTACTCTAACGATCACGGCAGAAAGACTTTAACTTTCATAACTTATACGATTTTTACTGTATCACTTTATTTTTGTTTCACTTTTATTATTTGTTACTAATGTTGATACCATTGATGCTATTTTAATTATATTGTTGATACCATTGACGCTATTTTAATTATGTATGTTCAGCTTTAAACAAACGAATATGGTAAATATGGTAATTAAGAATTAATATTGCGAATATTCTTTGTGGATACCATACTTCTTCACAAGTCCACTATATCAAATCCATAAAAAATATCTGCAATTAAACCAAAATTTAAAAATTCAAATATACAGATATGTTTGTATAATACACTAAGTAACAGGGATTGGAAAACATATTATATCATTTTATTCACACTGTATGGTTGGCCAACCTGTTAGATTTGTTTTAAGAATCAATTTCTATTGTTTTAAATTTTATTGTATGTATTTATAATTCTAAAAATAAATAGATCTCATTGAATCCAACTACATAGTAAGACTATCTTTCCTTATTGGGTAATTAAGCACAAGCGCTTAAGAGTCTCATCCAATCCAGATTTTACCCCCACTTTGAAGTTTGTGAGATTACTTCTTCGAGACTCCCTAGCTTTTACCCCCACAGCGCATAGTTTATTAACCCAACACACCAATACACCTGGAGTTTTATTTACCTTAATATTTTCCAGTTTTTTCCTGATATCCTCTAAACAAAACCCAGTTAGTGGTATGGACTGGCATGTTCTATTCTGTTCCAAAGTATCATTCAATGGTTCCTCTCTTGTGTATACTGAAGAAAAAAACTGGTTTAGTACCTCAGCCTTCTCCCTGTCATTATTTATCATGCTACCCTCCACGCATTTTATTGTACCTATATTATCCTTCTTAGATTTTTTGCTATTTATGTACTTAAAGAACCTTTTACGGTTAGACTTAGAATCCTTGGCAATTTATATTTCATTTTTTGCATGCTTTGTTACATTCCTTATAAATATTGTATGCTGAGTCTGTACTATTTTCTTTTAATAATTTAAATGCCCTACATTTTTTCCTAATTTCTCTTAACACATTTTTATTTAGCCATAACGGCTTTGTTTTTTTATTTTTATTTTTATAACCAATGGTATGTGTTGATATGTATATTTATTTAACACATTTTTAAATATTATCCATTTATTCTCTGTATTTTTATTAGAAAATACATTGTCCCAATTTATATTATTTAATGATTTCCTTAAATCTTTGAATTTTGCTTTCTTGAAATTAAAAGTCTTACGGCTAGATTTAGAGTTTTGTCGGTAACGACCCGCGTAGCTAACGCTGGCTTTTTTCTGGCCGCACCTTTAAAATAACTCTGGTATTGAGAGTCCACAGAATGGCTGCGTTAGGCTCCAAAAAAGGAGCGTACAGCATATTTAACGCAACTTCAACTCTTGATACCAGAGTTGCTTACGGACGCGGCCAGCCTCAAAAACGTGCTCGTGCACAATTCCCCCATAGGAAACAATGGGGCTGTTTGAGCTGAAAAAAAACCTAACACCTGCAAAAAAGCCGCGTTCAGCTCCTAACGCAGCCCCATTGTTGTCTATGGGGAAACACTTCCTACGTCTGCACCTAACACCCTAACATGTACCCTGAGTCTAAACACCCCTAACCTTACACTTATTAACCCCTATTCTGCCGCCCCCGCTATCGCTGACCCCTGCATATTATTTTTAACCCCTAATCTGCCGCTCCGTAAACCGCCGCTACTTACATTATCCCTATGTACCCCTAATCTGCTGCCCCTAACACCGCCGACCCCTATATTATATTTATTAACCCCTAATCTGCCCCCCACAACGTCGCCTCCACCTGCCTACACTTATTAACCCCTAATCTGCCAACCGGACCGCACCGCTAATATAATAAACTTATTAACCCCTAATCCGCCTCACTCCCGCCTCAATAACCCTATAATAAATAGTATTAACCCCTAATCTGCCCTCCCTAACATCGCCGACACCTAACTTCAAACATTAACCCCTAATCTGCCAACTGGAGCTCACCGCTATTCTAATAAATGTATTAACCCCTAAAGCTAAGTCTAACCCTAACACTAACACCCCCCTAAGTTAAATATAATTTAAATCTAACGAAATTAATTAACTCTTATTAAATAAATTATTCCTATTTAAAGCTAAATACTTACCTGTAAAATAAATCCTAATATAGCTACAATATAAATTATAATTATATTATAGCTATTTTAGGATTTATATTTATTTTACAGGTAACTTTGTATTTATTTTAACCAGGTACAATAGCTATTAAATAGTTAAGAACTATTTAATAGCTAAAATAGTTAAAATAATTACAAATTTAAGTGTAAAATAAATCCTAACCTAAGTTACAATTAAACCTAACACTACACTATCAAAAAATAAATTAAATAAAATACCTACAATTACTTACAATTAAACCTAACACTACACTATCAATAAATGAATTAAATACAATATCTACAAATAAATACAATTAAATAAACTAACTAAAGTACAAAAAATAAAAAAGAACTAAGTTACAAAAAATAAAAAAATATCTACAAACATTAGAAAAATATTACAACAATTTTAAACTAATTACACCTACTCTAAGCCCCCTAATAAAATAACAAAGCCCCCCAAAATAAAAAAATGCCCTACCCTATTCTAAATTACAAAAGTTCAAAGCTCTTTTACCTTACCAGCCCTGAACAGGGCCCTTTGCGGGGCATGTCCCAAGAAATTCAGCTCTTTTGCCTGTAAAAAAAAACATACAATACCCCCCCGCCAACATTACAACCCACCACCCACATACCCCTAATCTAACCCAAACCCCCCTTAAATAAACCTAACACTAAGCCCCTGAAGATCTTCCTACCTTATCTTCACCTCACCAGGTATCACCGATCCGTCCTGGCTCCAAAATCTTCATCCAAGCCCAAGCGGGGGCTAGACATCCATCATCCGACGGCTGAAGAAGTCCAGAAGAGGGTCCAAAGTCTTCATCCTATCCGGGAAGAAGAGTAGATCCAGACCAGCAACCATCTTCTTACAAGCGGCATCTTCTATCTTCATCCGATGAGGACCGGCTCCATCTTGAAGACCTCCATCGCGGATCCATCCTTCTTCTCCGACGACAAGACGACGAATGACGGTTCCTTTAAATGACGTCATCCAAGATGGCGTCCCTCGAATTCCGATTGGCTGATAGGATTCTATCAGCCAATCGGAATTAAGGTAGGAATATTCTGATTGGCTGATGGAATCAGCCAATCAGAATCAAGTTCAATCCGATTGGCTGATCCAATCAGCCAATCAGACTGAGCTCGCATTCTATTGGCTGTTCCGATCAGCCAATAGAATGCAAGCTCAATCTGATTGGCTGATCGGATCAGCCAATCGGATTGAACTTGATTCTGATTGGCTGATTCCATCAGCCGATCAGAATTTTCCTACCTTAATTCCGATTGGCTGATATAATCCTATCAGCCAATCGGAAATTCGAGGGACGCCATCTTGGATGACGTCATTTAAAGGAACCGTCATTCGTCGTCTAGTCATCGGAGAAGAAGGATGGATCCGCGATGGAGGTCTTCAAGATGGAGCCGGTCCTCATCGGATGAAGATAGAAGATGCCGCTTGGAAGAAGATGGTTGCCGGTCCGGATCTACTCTTCTTCCCGGATAGGATGAAGACTTTGGACCCTCTTCTGGACTTCTTCAGTGGATGTCTAGCCCCCGCTTGGATTGGATGAAGATATCGGAGCCAGGACGGATCGGTGTGATAACCGGTGAGGTGAAGACAAGGTAGGAAGATCTTCAGGGGCTTAGTGTTAGGTTTATTTAAGGGGGGTTTGGGTTAGATTAGGGGTATGTGGGTGGTGGGTTGTAATGTTGGGGGGGGGTATTGTATGTGTTTTTTTACAGGCAAAAGAGCTGAATTTCTTGGGGCATGCCCCGCAAAGGGCCCTGTTCAGGGCTGGTAAGGTAAAAGAGTTTTGAACTTTTGTAATTTAGAATAGGGTAGGGCATTTTTTTATTTTGTGGGGCTTAGTTATTTTATTAGGGGGCTTAGAGTAGGTGTAATTAGTTTAAAATTGTTGTAATATTTTTCTAATGTTTGTAAATATTTTTTTATTTTTTGTAACTTAGTTCTTTTTTATTTTTTGTACTTTAGTTAGTTTATTTCATTGTAGTTATTTGTAGATATTGTATTTAATTAATTTATTGATAGTGTAGTGTTAGGTTTAATTGTAGGTAATTGTAGGTATTGTATTTAATTTATTTATTGATAGTGTAGTGTTAGGTTTAATTGTAACTTAGGTTAGGATTTATTTTACAGGTAATTTTGTAATTATTTTAACTATTTTAGCTATTAAATAGTTCTTAACTATTTAATAGCTATTGTACCGGTGTTAAAATAAATACAAATTTACCTGTAAAATAAATATTAATCCTAAAATAGCTATAATATAATTATAATTTATATTGTAGCTATATTAGGGTTTATTTTACAGGTAAGTATTTAGCTTTAAATAGGAATAATTTATTTAATAAGAGTTGATTAATTTCGTTAGATTTAAATTATATTTAACTTAGGGGGGTGTTAGTGTTAGGGTTAGACTTAGCTTTAGGGGTTAATACATTTATTAGAATAGCGGTGAGCTCCAGTTGGCAGATTAGGGGTTAATGTTTGAAGTTAGGTGTCGGCGATGTTAGGGAGGGCAGATTAGGGGTTAATACTATTTATTATAGGGTTAGTGAGGCGGATTAGGGGTTATTAACTTTATTATAATAGCGGTGCGGTCCGGTCGGCAGATTAGGGGTTAATAAGTGTAGGCAGGTGGAGGCGACGTTGAAGGGGCCGATTAGGGGTTAATAAATATAATATAGGGGTCGGCGGTGTTAGGGGCAGCAGATTAGGGGTACATAGCTATAATGTAGCTGGCGGCGGCATGCGGACGGCAGATTAGGGGTTAATAACTGTAGGTAGCTGGCGGCGACGTTGTGGGGGGCAGATTAGGGGTTAATAAATATAATATAGGGGTCGGCAGTGTTAGGGGCTGCAGATTAGGGGTACATAAGGATAACGTAGGTGGCCGTCGGCAGATTAGGGGTTAAAAAAATTTAATCGAGTGGCGGCGATGTGGGGGGGGGGCTCGGTTTAGGGGTACAAAGGTAGTTTATTGGTGTTAGTGTACTTTAGAGTACAGTAGTTAAGAGCTTTATGAACCGGCGTTAGCCCAGAAAGCTCTTAACTACTGACTTTTTTCTGCGGCTGGAGTTTTGTCGTTAGAATTCTAACGCTCACTTCAGCCATGACTCTAAATACCGGAGTTAGAAAGATCCCATTGAAAAGATAGGATACGCAATTGACGTAAGGGGATCTGCGGTATGGAAAAGTCGCGGCTGAAAAGTGAGCATTAGACCCTTTTTTGAATGACTCCAAATACCGGCGGTAGCCTAAAACCAGCGTTAGGAGCCTCTAACGCTGGTTTTCACGGCTACCGCCAAACTCCAAATCTAGGCCTTAGTTAAGCCTTTAAAACACTGCCGGCTAGATTTAGAGTTTTGTCGGTAACGACCCGCGTAGCTAACGCTGGCTTTTTTCTGGCCGCACCTTTAAAATAACTCTGGTATTGAGAGTCCACAGAATGGCTGCGTTAGGCTCCAAAAAAGGAGCGTATAGCATATTTAACGCAACTTCAACTCTCGATACCGGAGTTGCTTACGGACGTGGCCAGCCTCAAAAACGTGCTCGTGCACGATTCCCCCATAGGAAACAATGGGGCTGTTTGAGCTGAAAAAAACCTAACACCTGCAAAAAAGCCTCGTTTAGCTCCTAACGCAGCCCCATTGTTGTCTATGGGGAAACACTTCCTACTTCTGCACCTAACACCCTAACATGTACCCCGAGTCTAAACACCCCTAACCTTACACTTATTAACCCCTATTCTGCCGCCCCCGCTATCGCTGACCCCTGCATATTATTTTTAACCCCTAATCTGCCGCTCCGTAAACCGCCGCTACTTACATTATCCCTATGTACCCCTAATCTGCTGCCCCTAACACCGCCGACCCCTATATTATATTTATTAACCCCTAATCTGCCCCCCACAACGTCGCCTCCACCTGCCTACACTTATTAACCCCTAATCTGCCTACCGGACCGCAGCCCTATTATAATAAAGTTATTAACCCCTAATCCGCCTCACTAACCCTATAATAAATAGTATTAACCCCTAATCTGCCCTACCTAACATCGCCGACACCTAACTTCAAACATTAACCCCTAATCTGCCGACTGGAGCTCACCGCTATTCTAATAAATGTATTAACCCCTAAAGCTAAGTCTAACCCTAATGCTAACACCCCCCTAAATTAAATATAATTTTAATCTAACGAAATTAATTAACTCTTATTAAATAAATTATTCCTATTTAAAGCTAAATACTTACCTGTTAAATAAATCCTAATATAGCTACAATATAAATTATAATTATATTATAGCTATTTTAGGATTTATATTTATTTTACAGGTAACTTTGTATTTATTTTAACCAGGTACAATAGTTATTAAATAGTTAAGAACTATTTAATAGCTAAAATAGTTAAAATAATTACAAATTTACCTGTAAAATAAATCCTAACCTAAGTTACAATTAAACCTAACACTACACTATCAATAAATAAATTAAATAAAATACCTACAATTACCTACAATTAAACCTAACACTACACTATCAATAAATGAATTAAATACAATATCTACAAATAAATACAATTAAATAAACTAACTAAAGTACAAAAAATAAAAAAGAACTAAGTTACAAAAAATAAAAAAATATCTACAAACATTAGAAAAATATTAAAACAATTTTAAACTAATTACACCTACTCTAAGCCCCCTAATAAAATAACAAAGCCCCCCAAAATAAAAAAATGCCCTACCCTATTCTAAATTACAAAAGTTCAAAGCTCTTTTACCTTACCAGCCCTGAACAGGGCCCTTTGCGGGGCATGTCCCAAGAAATTCAGCTCTTTTGCCTGTAAAAAAACACATACAATACCCCCCCCCCCAACATTACAACCCACCACCCACATACCCCTAATCTAACCCAAACCCCCCTTAAATAAACCTAACACTAAGCCCCTGAAGATCTTCCTACCTTATCTTCACCTCACCAGGTATCACCGATCCGTCCTGGCTCCAAAATCTTCATCCAAGCCCAAGCAGGGGCTAGACATTCATCATCCGACAGCTGAAGAAGTCCAGAAGAGGGTCCAAAGTCTTCATCCTATCCGGGAAGAAGAGTAGATACGGACCGGCAATCATCTTTTTCCAAGCGGCATCTTCTATCTTCATCCGATGAGGACCGGCTCCATCTTGAAGACCTCCATCGCGGATCAATCCTTATTCTCCGACGACTAGACGACGAATGACGGTTCCTTTAAATGACGTCATCCAAGATGGCGTCCCTCGAATTCCGATTGGCTGATAGGATTCTATCAGCCAATCGGAATTAAGGTAGGAATATTCTGATTGGCTGATGGAATCAGCCAATCAGAATCAAGTTCAATCCGATTGGCTGATCCAATCAGCCAATCAGATTGAGCTTGCATTCTATTGGCTTTTCCGATCAGCCAATAGAATGCGAGCTCAATCTGATTGGCTGATTGGATCAGCCAATCGGATTGAACTTGATTCTGATTGGCTGATTCCATCAGCCAATCAGAATATTCCTACCTTAATTCCGATTGGCTGATAGAATCCTATCAGCCAATTGGAATTCGAGGGACGCCATCTTGGATGACGTCATTTAAAGGAACCGTCATTCGTCGTCTTGTCGTCGGAGAAGAAGGATGGATCCGCGATGGAGGTCTTCAAGATGGTGCCGGTCCTCATCGGATGAAGATAGAAGATGCCGCTTGGAAGAAGATGATTGCCGGTCCGGATCTACTCTTCTTCCCGGATAGGATGAAGACTTTGGACCCTCTTCTGGACTTCTTCAGCCGTCGGATGATGGATGTCTAGCCCCCGCTTGGGCTTGGATGAAGATTTTGGAGCCAGGACGGATCGGTGATACCTGGTGAGTTGAAGATAAGGTAGGAAGATCTTCAGGGGCTTAGTGTTAGGTTTATTTAAGGGGGGTTTGGGTTAGATTAGGGGTATGTGGGTGGTGGGTTGTAATGTTGGGGGGGTATTGTATGTGTTTTTTTACAGGCAAAAGAGCTGAATTTCTTGGGGCATGCCCCGCAAAGGGCCCTGTTCAGGGCTGGTAAGGTAAAAGAGCTTTGAACTTTTGTAATTTAGAATAGGGTAGGGCATTTTTTTATTTTGGGGGGCTTTGTTATTTTATTAGTGGGCTTAGAGTAGGTGTAATTAGTTTAAAATTGTTTTAATATTTTTCTAATGTTTGTAGATATTTTTTTATTTTTTTTAACTTAGTTCTTTTTTATTTTTTGTACTTTAGTTAGTTTATTTAATTGTATTTATTTGTAGATATTGTATTTAATTCATTTATTGATAGTGTAGTGTTAGGTTTAATTGTAGGTAATTGTAGGTATTTTATTTAATTTATTTATTGATAGTGTAGTGTTAGGTTTAATTGTAACTTAGGTTAGGATTTATTTTACAGGTTATTTTGTAATTATTTTAACTATTTTAGCTATTAAATAGTTTTTAACTATTTAATAGCTATTGTACCTGGTTAAAATAAATACAAAGTTACCTGTAAAATAAATATAAATCCTAAAATAGCTATAATATAATTATAATTTATATTGTAGCTATATTAGGGTTTATTTTACAGGTAAGTATTTAGCTTTAAATAGGAATAATTTATTTAATAAGAGTTAATTAATTTATTTAGATTAAAATTATATTTAATTTAGGGGGGGTGTTAGTGTTAGGGTTAGACTTAGCTTTAGGGGTTAATACATTTATTAGAATAGCGGTGAGCTCCAGTCAGCAGATTAGGGGTTAATGTTTGAAGTTAGGTGTTGGCGATGTTAGGGAGGGCAGATTAGGGGTTAATACTATTTATTATAGGGTTAGTGAGGCGGATTAGGGGTTAATAACTTTATTATAATAGCGGTGCGGTCCGCTCGGCAGATTAGGGGTTAATAAGTGTAGGCAGGTGGAGGCGACGTTGAGGGGGGCAGATTAGGGGTTAATAAATATAATATAGGGGTCGGCGGTGTTAGGGGCAGCAGATTAGGGGTACATAGCTATAATGTAGGTGGCGGCTCTTTGCGGTCAGCAGATTAGGGGTTAATTATTGTAGGTAGCTGGTGGCGACATTGTGGGGGGCAGGTTAGGGGTTAATAAATATAATACAGGGGTCGGCGGTGTTAGGGGCAGCAGATTAGGGGTACATAAGTATAACGTAGGTGGCGGTCGGCAGATTAGGGGTTAAAAAATTTAATTGAGTGTCGGCGATGTGGGGGGGCCTCGGTTTAGGGGTACATAGGTAGTTTATGGGCGTTAGTGTACTTTAGAGCACAGTAGTTAAGAGCTTTATGAACCAGCGTTAGCCCAGAAAGCTCTTAACTACTGACTTTTTTCTGCGGCTGGAGTTTTGTCGTTAGAATTCTAACGCTCACTTCAGACACGACTCTAAATACCGGAGTTAGAAAGATCCCATTGAAAAGATAGGATACGCAATTGACGTAAGGGGATCTGCGGTATGGAAAAGTTGTGGCTGAAAAGTGAGCGTTAGACCCTTTTTTGAATGACTCCAAATACCTGCGGTAGCCTAAAACCAGCGTTAGGAGCCTCTAACGCTGGTTTTCACGGCTACCGCCAAACTCCAAATCTAAGCCTGCATGTTATGATCACTGTTACCCAAATGTTCTTTAACTGCTATGTTTGATATTACATCTGTATTGTTTGATAGCACTAAATCCAATATAGCTTTACTCCTAGTTGGCTCCTCTATTAATTGTGTCAAGAAGTTATCCCTGAGAACATTTAAAAATCTATCCCCCTTAGCTGAATTACTAGTTTCATTGGCCCAGTTTATATCAGGGTAGTTAAAATCTCACATAATTACAGCACTGTTATTAGTAGCCATACCTATTTGGATAAGTAGTTGAGTTTCTTCCGGGTGACTAATGTTGGGAGGCTTGTAACATGTTCCTAGTAATATTTTTTTAGGATTTTTCCCCCCACTCTTTATTTCAACCCACAGGGTCTCTACATTGTCACTTGTATCATAAATATCTTCCCTTATTGTTGGTTTAAGGTTAGGTTTAATATACATGCAGATTCCTCCACCCCTTTTATTATTCCTGTCCCTCCTAAATAATGTATACCCCTCTAAGTTAACTGCCCAGTCATGTGAATCATCCCACCAAGTTTCAGTAATAATGATAACATCATAGTCCTCTTCTGCAACTAAGAGCGTCAGCTCCCCCATTTTACCTGTCATGCTTCTTGCATTTGTTGTCATACATTTAATTTTCAAGTGCTTTCTGCTGCTACTTGGTGTGCTTTCCGCTATATTTTCTAATGTGACATTTCTTAAGTCATCTCTTCCTTGAGATATTAAGGGATTGTCATATTCACAGACTGATCTCTCTGTTCTATTTTGTTCTAACTGACCCTCCCCCCCCCCCCCTTTGCCTAGTTTAAAAGGTTCTCTAAACGTGCTACCATCCTTTCCCCCAACACACCTGCACCCATGTCATTCAGGTGCAATCCATCCTTACTGTACAAATTGTACCCTAGTGAAAAATCAGCCCAGTGTTCTAAAAAGTCAAACCCCTCATTTTTACACCATGTTTTTAGCCATGAATTAACAGACCTTAACTCCTTCTGCCTTACTGAGTTAACACACGGCACTGTTAATATCTCAGAAAATATTACTTTGGAGGTCCTTGCTTTAAGCTTGCTACCAAACTCCCTGAAGTCATTTTTTAGGACTCTCCATCTCCCACCGATTCCTTCATTAGTACCAATATGCACCATGACTGCAGGATCAGACCCATATCCCTCTAACAATATATCAATACGCTCCACAATATGCCTAACACGAGCCCCTGGAAGACAGCAAACTGTTCTATGTAAAGGGTCTGGATGACAAATTACCCTATCAACCTTCCTAATAATAGAGTCTCCTACCACCAACATCTGCCTCTGGCCCTGACTTGTATGCCCCTCTTCCATGACTGAAGGACTGCCCACCATAGTATGCTCCTCTTCCACAGCTAAAGGTCTTATTGGATGTTTGATTTGTAGATACTCACTCAAATCCTTAGAATTTAAACCACTCCTTACCGCATTAGATAGAATATTAAGAATTTCACCCTGTATTTTGTATGTCGGATCAAAACCAATTTCAACATATACTGAACCATCATTTAATTGTTGCATAATCTCATCTACATAATTCTCCTGTTTCATCAAAACTAGGGCACCGCCCTTATCTGCACCCTTAATTGTTAACCCTTTCTATTCATGAATTGCTCTTAGTGAAGCTGAATCAGCATCAAATTTAGCCTTATTTTTATTGAAGATGTAATCTGGTTTCAAAAAAAGCTTTTCCACTTCACCAAGAACCAACTCAAAAAAGGTATTAGCACTGTTATCTGTAACACTGGGGTTAAAACTACTGATTTTTTTTCAAACCAACCGATTTACAAGTTAATATACCTTTATCTTCAGTGTAAACAGCAGTGTCACCAATATCAGCATTTTTGTCAAAGAATATTTTTAGTTTGATAGATCTAAAGAATCTATGTAGCTCCTGTTTAATTTGAAACAGATTACCTGCAAAAATACCTGACTCTGCCATTGCAATACCTGGCTATTCATGCCATAGAATTGACAGAGCAAAGAGAGGAGGCGGCATTGTAATCTATGTTGACAACTCCACAAAGTTCACCCCCATACAAAAATCTAGCTCGACTGCCACCTTTGATTTCCTTTCTGGCAAAATTGAGATCCCGTGCAGTAAATCAATCATTGTTGCAGGAATCTACCGCCCACCTAACTCCCCTGTACATTCCATTTCGGACATAGCACAGCTCCTTAGTGAATCCATAACTCAAAACCCAAAAAGTGAAATTTTGGTTTTTGGAGATTTTAACATCGATTGGCTGAATCCAAAAAATAACAATTGTCGCTCGCTGTTTAAATCTTTGCAGCTAACACAATTAATCTCCTCCCCAACTCGCATAAACATCAAAAGCCATAATCATACCCTGCTCGACTGGATTCTCTCCTCTTCTCCCGACCGAATCCAGGAGACAGGTGTTCTCCCTAACAATTTCAGTGACCACTGCTTAGTGTACTGTGTGCGCAAAATAAAGGCTACTAAATCCTCTCCCAAGGTTAAAATCACCAGGTCCTTCAAAAAATTTAATCTTCAATCATTTCTAAATGACATCAAGAACCTCCCCTGGCACAGATTAAACCTAATCCCAGATCTAGACTCTGCAGTTGAATTCTTTCAGTCTGAACTCCTACAAGTTTGGAATTTACATGCACCGCTGCGTAAGGTGAGAGTAAAAGGAGCACACTTGAATTGGATCACAGCTGACCTCATTCAAATGTACCAATTTCGGGATTCATTGTGGTCAAAGTTCAAGCATACTGGCTCTATGAATGATCACTGTGTATATAGACAATGGCGAAATATATGTACTAAACAAACAAAATTGGCTAAGGCGCAATATTTCTGTGAAAATCTGAACAATAATATATGTAACCCTAGAAAGTTTTGGAAACTCATAAATAACTTACAAAATCCACCAATCCACTCCCAACCCTTCACTGTCAATGTGGATAACCAAAACCTGCAACTCCCCTTAGAAGTAGCAAATGCCTTTAACAATTATTTTGTAGGATGCTCCACCACCCTGATTGACAAACTAATAAATGGCACTCGTCCTGAAGCCACAAATGTGGATCAGGCCCCACTAAAACAGCAAAGACCCAATATAGAAAAGTTCAATTTTAGACCTGTACCCTTCAATGTCATTAAGAAACACCTCAATAATCTAAAAATGAAAAACCAGTCAGGACCTGATCAAATCCCAGCAATGCAGTTGAAGCTCAGTGCGCCGGCAATTGCTAAGCCAGTCGCAACCCTAATTAACGAATCCTTGGTGTCTGGATACATACCCAAACTCTGGAAAACTGCAAGAGTAGTGCCTATTCATAAAAGTGGGGAGTTAACCTTGGTTTCTAACTATCGTCCTATATCATTGCTCCCTGTATTGTCAAAAATCTTAGAAAAATGCGTCCATACGCAATTATGCGAATATTATCAACTTTCAAACTATCTGACCCCTGATCAATCAGGTTTCAGACCGAATCACTCCACTACAACTGCCCTCCTAAAAGTTTGCAACAACATCCAAACTGGCATGGAACAAGGAGACCTAACTGGAGCTATTTTCCTTGATTTTGCAAAGGCTTTTGACACAGTGGACCATGACCTACTACTTCTCAAACTAAAAAACTCTGGTATTGCTGATCGCCCGTTAACCTGGTTTAAATCATATGTATCGGATCGATCACAATATGTCTCTGTCTCTAACAGTGACTCCCTCCCTCTCCCAGTCACGTGTGGTGTTCCCCAAGGTTCCATTCTCGGCCCCCTACTATTCACATTATTTATAAATGATTTGCCTAATGTCTGCAAATCCTCAACTGTACACATGTACGCAGACGACACGGTAATCTATGCAAACAAATCTGATCTGCTGCAGCTTGAAGCAGTGCTCCAAGACCAGTTCACAGAGGTAGAAAAGTGGATCTCGAAAAACAAACTCTTCCTAAACACTGACAAAACGGTCACAATGATCTTTGGAACGGGACCTAAAATACAAAAATTACAAAATTCCCATCTTCGCATCAAAACAAAATCCAATTGCACGCTGACCGCAGTCAACTCTTTTAAATACTTAGGTATGTTGTTAGACCCCAATCTATCTTTTGGACTCCACATAGAAAAACTTGCCTCTAAACTTTATCCAAAACTAGGTGCCCTGTACAGAAACAAATCTTGCATCAGCCCTACAGTAAAGGAAAAGATTGTACAGCAAATGCTGATGCCTTTCTTGGATTATGGGGACATAGTATATGCACCTGCTTCGCAAACTCACCTTAATAAACTAAATACGTTATATAACTCGTTCTGCCGCTTTGTGCTACAATGTAACTACAGGACCCACCATTGTGACATGCTAAAAAAACTAAACTGGCTGTCGCTGGAATCCAGACGCACCCTCCATCTTTCCTGCCTTGTCTTTAAGAGCCTTTCTGGGAAGCTCCCACCCTACCTGACCAGAATGCTCTCCCCTGCTATTCCCACCTCCTATAACCTCTGATCCAATAACAGCACATTATTTAGCTTGCCTCAATACAAAAAGAAAGCAGCTCGATCCTCCTTTTCCTACAGAGCGCCACAATTATGGAATGACCTCCCTCACACTTTAAAAACTTCCCCAAGCCTAAAATCCCTTAAGAGATCCCTCTATACATATCTCAAAACAGAATGCTCCTGTCATGGTTGATTAAATATTTCGTACCTGCTCTATGTTAAATGTTTGCATATATTGTGTATTATTATTATTGTTTTTGTATTTTATTGTACCCTATTGTATCAATGCAATGTTTTTGTGATCCCAGGACATACTTGAAAACGAGAGAAATCTCAATGTATCCTTCCTGGTAAAATATTTTATAAATAAATAAATAAATATTTACTGGGCAGTATGATAAACCTTTATTTAGAAAAAATAATTCTCTGTCAGAAAAATCTATCCCTGAGATGTCATGTACAATACCATCATTTCTTATAATAACACTTTCTTTAAGTGACACATCAGAGATTTTCTCAATTGATCGTCCATCTTGAACATTCATGTCCATAATTTTCAAATTGTCAACCATATCATAATGAGTGTTCATGTGTATTTCCTTAGTGTCCCCATTACAAATCATTTTTTTCGTTTTCATTTGCTGCATTCTGGAGTCATACGACTCACTCACCACAACTTGAGCAGTTCTTATTGCCTCTGTCGGCCCCTTCCACGGCTGTTCCAGCGAGTCTGCTTGGCCTTTTTCACGCTCTGTACTGGGGGAAGATTGCTTGCGGTGCTTCCTACCACCCCTCCGGCGTCGCCATCTGACTCTTCCATTAAAAAACATGCCAAGGTTTCGGACTCATTCTGGGTGTCATCCGGTGTGCGCCGCTTGTCGCGCCTTTGTCGTGGAAAGCGGATCCTTGGGACTCCACCCATTTCCATCCGCTGTGCCCACCTGTAGACATTGCCTTGTAAGTAATCCTGCTCATCGCGCAAGAATTTTGTGCGCTTCTTCTCCTCTAATGATTTTTTATAATCACTCACAGACTTCACAAAATTCTCAACTTCATCTTTAAAGGCAGCAATTTCCCTTTGAGCAAATTCCACTGTCCAGGTGATTAAATCAAAGGAGCACTTATTTAAAATGCTTTCAAAGCGAGCACAATATTCCGGTTTATCCGAAAACAAAGTGGGTCTGGTAGACATCCGTAGGCCCCTTGGGATGCGTTGCAGCTTGAAATATTCTGTCAAAGTTACAGCATGTAGCTGCAATACCATCTCTTTGACGCTATCTTTTTCCAGCTTTTTACTTGATCTCTCTTTAGGGGGTACATTTAGGAAATCACTTGATCCAAATACCGAGGAGAATACCATCTGTGCATCCTCTGTTGAATAGCCAAAAGTATTGGATCCCTTCGTAGTATTTGCCATTTCAGTAGTCATATAATAATAAGTGTTTTAAACAGTTCATCAATATATAAATGACATAAATTTCTACATTAATACAGATTTAAAAATGCATCATAAATTTATCATAAATTTAATTAATCATTGTTTATAGTAATCAAAATATTTTTAAATTTAAAAACATATATATGTGTCTGGTGTGTCTAGCTCAAGATGGATAAATAAATACTAAAAACAATGATTAATTAAATTTATGATACATTTATGATGCATTTTTAAATCTGTATTAATGTAGAAATTTATGTCATTTATATATTGATGAACTGTTTAAAACACTTATTATTTTTAATATATGAATTTTCACATATGATATGAAATCTATATATTTGACAGATAACATGATGATGATTCACAAGGTGGCAGTATTATAGGCCATCAAAATGCACTTTAAAACACATTTGGTATGTTATATTATTGCTCGCCACTAGAGGGCAACATTGTATCACTTTTAATCACAATATTTGGCGCCAGTATGGCTATTTAAATGTTTGTTCACTAATCTATGGTCAAGCTTGAGAAAGGGCCAAGTTTGGGCCTGAAACGTTGCTTTTTGATCCCTGTTTGCACAATAAAAGTCTTTTTTTGCACCAGCTGGAACAATTTGGTTTCTTTGTATCGATACTGGGTTTGGTGAACCTGTTCCTGGCTGTGCAGTGAGTGCTGTGCTTCACGCTACAATTGTTGCAGTATTGACTTTAACCACTTTGAAACACTTGCACCGCTATGACTACTGAAATGGCAAATACTACGAAGGGATCCAATACTTTTGGCTATTCAACAGAGGATGCACAGATGGTATTCTCCTCGGTATTTGGATCAAGTGATTTCCTAAATGTACCCCCTAAAGAGAGATCAAGTAAAAAGCTGGAAAAAGATAGCGTCAAACAGATGGTATTGCAGCTACATGCTGTAACTTTGACAGAATATTTCAAGCTGCAACGCATCCCAAGGGGCCTACGGTTGTCTACCAGACCCACTTTGTTTTCGGATAAACCGGAATATTGTGCTCGCTTTGAAAGCATTTTAAATAAGTGCTCCTTTGATTTAATCAGCTGGACGGTGGAATTTGCTCAAAGGGAAATTGCTGCCTTTAAAGATGAAGTTGAGAAATCGAAAGTGGCACTTCAACAGAGTTTACCATTGGAGGAATATAAAACCCTGGTGGAGAAAATTTCTAAGTCTGTGAGTGATTATAAAAAATCATTAGAGGAGAAGAAGCGCACAAAATTCTTGCGCGATGAGCAGGATTACTTACAAGGCAATGTCTACAGGTGGGCACAGCGGATGGAAATGGGTGGAGTCCCAAGGATCCGCTTTCCACGACAAAGGCGCGACAAGCGGCGCACACCAGATGACACCCAGAGTGAGTCAGAAACATCGGCATGTTTTTTAACGGAAGAGTCAGATGGCGACGCCGGAGGGGCGGTAGGAAGCACCGCAAGCAATCTTCCCCCAGTACAGAGCGTGAAAAAGGCTAAGCAGACTCGCTGGAACAGCCGTGGAAGGGGCCGACAGAGGCAATAAGAACTGCTCAAGTTGTGGTGAGTGAGTCGTATGACTCCAGAATGCAGCAAATGAAAACGAAAAAAATGATTTGTAATGGGGACACTAAGGAAATACACATGAACACTCATTATGATATGGTTGACAATTTGAAAATTATGGACATGAATGTTCAAGATGGACGATCAATTGAGAAAATCTCTGATGTGTCACTTAAAGAAAGTGTCTCAGGGATAGATTTTTCTGACAGATAATTATTTTTTCTAAATAAAGGTTTATCATACTGCCCAGTAAATAATGTTTTATCATACTGCCCAGTAAATAAAGGTAATCTGTTTCAAATTAAACAGGAGCTACATAGATTCTTTAGATCTATCAAACTAAAAATATTCTTTGACAAAAATGCTGATATTGGTGACACTGCTGTTTACACTGAAGATAAAGGTATATTAACTTGTAAATCGGTTGGTTTGAAAAAAAATCAGTAGTTTTAACCCCAGTGTTACAGATAACAGTGCTAATACCTTTTTTGAGTTGGTTCTTGGTGAAGTGGAAAAGCTTTTTTTGAAACCAGATTACATCTTCAATAAAAATAAGGCTAAATTTGATGCTGATTCAGCTTCACTAAGAGCAATTCGTGAAAAGAAAGGGTTAACAATTAAGGGTGCAGATAAGGGCGGTGCCCTAGTTTTGATGAAACAGGAGAATTATGTAGATGAGATTATGCAACAATTAAATGATGGTTCAGTGTATGTTGAAATTGGTTTTGATCCGACATACAAAATACAGGGTGAAATTCTTAATATTCTATCTAATGCGGTAAGGAGTGGTTTAATTTCTAAGGATTTGAGGGAGTATCTACAAATCAAACATCCAATAAGACCTGTAATATACTGCTTACCTAAGATCCATAAAGATAAAAACCTACCACCAGGCAGACCCATTGTGGCTGGTACAGGATCCATATTTTCTAATATCGCTATCTTTTTAGATAAGATCCTTCAGTCCTATGTTGTTAAGTCATCTTCATATATCAAGGATACCTATGATTTTCTGAGGAAATTAGAAAATCTTGATTTACCATATCAGAAAGTTATCTTATTTACCTTAGATGTATCCAGCTTGTACACATCAATTAAGCATACAAGTGGAATAGCTGCTGTAATGAAGATGTTATCCAATGATAAAAAGTACAGTTTAGCCCACATACAATTTTTTGTTGATTTATTGGAGGTCATCTTGTATAACAATTACTTTTTATTTAAGGACACTTTCTATTTCCAGAGAAAGGGAACAGCCATGGGATCCAATGTCGCCCCTACATATGCCAACATATTTATGATTAATTTTGAAGAGTTATTTGTTTATGAACATCATTTATTTAAACAATATGGAGCCACTTGGTGGCGTTTAATTGATGATGTGTTTGGCATCTAATTTTGAAGAGTTATTTGTTTATGAACATCATTTATTTAAACAATATGGAGCCACTTGGTGGCGTTTAATTGATGATGTGTTTGGCATCTAATTTTGAAGAGTTATTTGTTTATGAACATCATTTATTTAAACAATATGGAGCCACTTGGTGGCGTTTAATTGATGATGTGTTTGGCATCTGGTATGGCGACATTGGATCCCTATTGGCATTTGTGGGTGACCTTAATTGTTCAGTTAATGGCATCAAATTCACTTTAACATATGATGAATGCTCAATCCAGTTTTTGGATACTAGAGTCTATAAGGAGGTGGATGGTTTGAAAATTGATATTTATTCCAAGCCTACAGATAAGAATAATACTTTGTGGTTTGAGATTTTCCATCCACCCACTACCTTTAAGGCTGTTCCAAAGAGTCAACTTCTTATGGTTGATAGGATCGTGTCAGATCCTGCCATTAAGAAGCTTTGCCTAGGGGGCGGAGCCTGGCCAGGAAACCTAATGGCCGCATATTGAGCGAGCTCTGAAGCCCTAGACCTCTCATTAGCTAGAAAAAGGCACTTATAAGCTTTGTAAACAGACCACACTTGTACCTCTAAGCCCTGTATTATGGAGGAACATCGGGCCCCTGCAGGGTCCCTCCTGTGAGACTATTGGGACACTTATTGGAACGCCGCATACACGCTGCAGCGCAACTTGGGCCTACACAACTGCAGCCGCACCTCTGACACGCTGCGCTCCACGGGCGAGCAATAGATTCGTCCCCAGCACCGGCAAGGTTCCTTGCATAGAGGCGAACAGCGGAAGATCGTGTAGTGGCTTTGACCCTTGCTGATTCCACCCGATCAGCACACGGCCATCCTTCAAACTGGTCCAGGGCATGCAGAAGGTTAATGCTGCAGAGCGGGTAAGTCCCGTATACTAAAGAACACGCGCAGCACTATAACTCTTCATAACCTTTGGGAAGTTGTAAATAACCCTGCTGCTCAAATAGGGGCATATAACCCATCACATACACAGGGGAAAATACGCTGAGTCCCACGGATAGTACAGGCTGTCAGTAACAGAGCCCTTAAATAATTAACTCACACAGCACGCAAGTTAAACTGAGAGTGACTGAGACAGTAGCTGGTTCAGCCATAATCTTATTCTGGGACTATATTAATCCGGTTTGAAAATCAGGAAATCTGGATATAACATACCTTTAGATACACAACAGGGGGAAGCGATGTCCAATAGGAGGGTTACTAAACCCCACAAGGGCTCACAATCCTCTAACATGGAGAACTACCTTATCACACCTGAAATAACCCCTGGGGGTATCTAGGGAACACACTGGCACAGCTGGACAAAACAATACAACGCAAACAAACGGAGCAGATACAACACAACCTGCCTATCTCACAAAGGAGAACATTAAGCACTTGTCATCTAAACATGATATCAGAGAGGCAATGTTAGATGTAAAGCGCATGTTCAGCGAAATTAAGCAAGACATCACTGCCATAGACCACAGGGTGGCAGAAGTCGAAGAGACACAAGAAACATTGCGCTCCGATTTGCAATACCAGTCTAGCTGCTTACAGTCCCAGGAAACAATTGTGCATAGCCTAACTGAGCGTCTTGAGGACCTTGAAAATATAAGTAGGCACAACAACCTACGACTTAGAGGGATCCCAGAGACAGTTGGCCCCCCAGATATTTTAGAGTATATTCAAGACCTATTTCGATACATCAAGAATTCCCCAGCTGCAGAAGATATCCAAATAGAGCGGGCACACAGGGCTCTTAGGCCTAAACCGCCTTCAAGAGCCCCACCAAGAGATATTATTGTTAGAATGCTATCCTATCGGGACAAGGAGGAAGTTCTAGGGCATGCTAGAAACAAACATCATGTCACTTATGAGGGATCTGAGATCCAGGTCTATACAGACCTCTGTCCGTCCACGCTCCAGAAGCGAAGAGACCTGCGTTACATCACTTCAACACTACAAGCGCAGAAAATACAGTATAGATGGGGGTTCCCCACCTGCATTATTGCTTCTAAATATGGAATGACAGCCACCTTTAAAACGCAGGCAGACCTACAAAACTTCAATCAAACTTTAGGCCTACAAATAAAAACGCCAGCCCAAACTCGGAGCCCGCATCCCCAGGAGCCGGGGATGGAGGAGGCAGAAGCACAACTGAACAGGCCGTGAGCCTGGCCTGTGGATCCTTTGACATCATCTTATGTATGACGGAGAAACTTGGGGACTTACGTGAAGATCGAACCAGACAGATAAGTGACTATTATTGTGTTTAAAATAGTAATCTTCCAGATTGAAATTGTTGTATATATGCATACACCATAGAACTTTTAATCCAGAGGACTGATCCTGCACCTATGTGATGCACTATTAACTGATTGCTCTGGACTGAAGGACTCTCACCAGCAGTGCACTTAAGTTGCAATGTATGTTTTGATGTGTGTTCATGTACTAGATTGCTTTTACTAGATTCTGTCAATTCAGCTCTATCTGTCCCAATGAGCGTAGTCTCCTGCCCTTGGTCTATGCTCCAGATGGAAAGTTACACTGGCATTGGACGGGCCTTTGGGAAACCCCCGGGGCCTGCCTACGAGTCTGTGGTCTACACCGGGGGAGGATACTGCTCTGATTTAAGTTGTGGGATCTATGAGCCTCAATAAGTTTAATAACGTAAAATGTTAAAGTGGTTTATTGTTAATATAGGTACACCAACTGCCTTTTTCTTACAAATAATTTTTTCTTGCAAAAACAAGCGTTTACAAATGAGAGTTATAGGGTTACTACCCTCTGTTGCACTATTCAAATATATATTTTGAATTTGTTGTTGATTTTACTGTTGCTACCCCGAATTGGGGGAACTTTACCAAAACCTATCATTATGTAGCTAGCGACTGGCTAGCCCCATCTACATCTTATTATTTAATCTTAACCCCTTCATAACTATAATCCTTATTTTCCTCTAACCCTTGCCTCTTTTCACTTCTTTTCCCTCTTTGCTTAACTTACACCTCTCTTCCTCCCCTCTCCCCCCTTTTTTTTTTTTTTTTTTCTCTTACCCTCCCCCTCCATAATAACACTAGCACACTCATGATGGCACAAATACGTGGAAATAGAGATAGTCATTTGATCGACCTAATAACTGTAAATGTCAAGGGTTTAAACAACCCAGGAAAGCGATCGATTGTTACTAGGGATCTCCATAGGATGGATGGGGATGTTATTTTCCTACAGGAGACACACTACTCCAGACATAGTGAACCTAGATGGCACAGCCGACAATACCCAGAGGCACACTTTGCATCAGGCCCTCGGAAGAAAAATGGTGTGGGCATCTTATTTCACTCCAAGGTCCCCTTTCGGGTAGCTCAGACCTATAGAGACCCGGAGGGCAGATACCTAATTTTGACAGGTACACTGTATAATAGACCCATAACTTTTGCTAATTTATATTTTCCCAACACAGCGCAAGACTTATTCCTCAGAAGGGTAGCGAATAAGATCCTAGAAATACAAATAGGCATTCTTTTTTTGGGGGGAGACTTCAATGCATCCATCTGTCCTGAACTGGATACCTCTGACGGCCTCTCCAGCATTCCACTTAAAACACTCAAACATCTCACTAAAACACTTAGAGAAATGGTTGTACATGATGTCTGGCGTACACTGCATCCTATGTCAAGAAACTATACTTTTTACTCCCATCCACATGGGAAATATACCAGAATTGACTATTTCTTTACTGACTCGGAAGGGCTTTCGTTGGCAACCAGCAGCAGCATTGGCTCGATCACTTGGTCAGACCATGCTCCGGTCAGATGCTCTATAGATTGGCCAGACACCCCGTTGACTCCATTTGTTTGGAGATTGGAGGATTCCCTCCTTGCTGACCCCATTTTTAAACAAGAACTGCAGAACAACATAAATGAGTATTTTCGATTAAACTCTGTGGACCATTTGAGTCCTACTACTGTGTGGGAGGCCCACAAGTGTGTGGTCAGGGGCCTTCTGATCAAACGTAAGGCTGCTCTGAATAGGGTGAAAAAAGAACAATATGAGGGGCTCTTGTTGGGGGTTTCCCGGGCCGAACAGGCGCACAAAGATTCACCTTTGAATGATGCCCTTAAAAAGGGGGTAGTGGCTGCCAGAACGGACCTACTACAATATTTACAGCGAGAACAACAGGAAAAACCCCTAAAACTTAGACAGCGCTTCTTTGAGCAGAGCAATAAGGCGGGGAGGCTCTTGGCACGAGCACTTACGCGCCAACGACTGAAGTCTTACGTCTATGAGCTGGTGGACAGGGGGGGAGACAGATGTAAGGACGGACAATCAATCACAAATGGATTCAGGGAGTTTTATGAGATTATTTTAGCAATTAAGGACCTTCCCACCGGCAAGAGCCCCGATCCGGATGGATTCGGTATTCAATACTATAAAATCTTTTCCAATGTATTGGTCCCACATTTACTTCACATATTCAGTCTATTGACGGATGAGCCTACTCTACCCAAGTCGATGCTGGAGGCATTTATCACAGTTATTCTGAAACCAGGCAAACCAGCAGACTTGCCAGGAAGCTACAGACCAATATCTCTTCTTAACTCAGATGTTAAGATTTTAGCTAAGTTCGTGGAGAACCGTCTTAAGCGCTACTTGCCTAGGTTAGTATCACCAGACCAGACTGGTTTTATTCCAGTGAGAGAGGCCCGCGATAACACCCTGAGAATCATCCAACTGATCTCACATGCCCAGGCTACCTCCGCACCGTTGGCATTAGTGTCAACGGATGCGGAGAAGGCTTTCGACCGGGTTAACTGAACATTCATGCGGCATACCCTGGGGAAGTTGGGCTTTGGCCCTAAGTTTCTGAACAGTGTGCTTTCCTTATACTCGGCTCCCACAGCACGAGTTCGGGTTAATGGTATGTTCTCCGCGCCCTTTAAGATTACTAATGGCACTAGGCAGGGGTGTCCCTTGTCCCCCCTCCTGTTTGCCTTGGTCATCGACGTCCTGGCGTGCAGGATTAGAAGTAATACAGATATCGAGGGTATAAAAGTTGGAGACCTAGAACAGAAAATTGCATTATATGCAGATGATGTTCTACTAACGCTAACCAACACTAAATCCTCCCTGCAGTCATCACTTATGGAGTTTGAGGCATATGGCAAAGTCTCAGACTTCCTACTTAATCCAACAAAATCGGAGATCCTTAATATTACGGAACCTAAGGAGACGATAGAGGCACTACGTGCTCAATGCTCACTCCGTATTTCACCTCCTGGCAGGCTTAAATATCTCGGGATAGTTCTGGCCCCGTCCATAAAAGAGATTGAAGAAATAAACTATAAAAAGATCAGGGAAGATATAACGCAAGATCTTGCAACTTGGAAAAATAAAAATATCTCCTGGGTGGGGCGTATACACGTCGTCAAGATGAACGTCCTGCCCAGGATCCTATATATTATGCAGACTGTACCTCTTTCTGCTGCCTCGCACCTCGTACACCAGATTCAATCACAAATAGAGGCATACATCTGGGGTGGTATTAAACCAAGAGTAAACAGGAACACAATGTATCTTCCTAGAGATAGAGGAGGTCTGGGTGTCCCTCAGCTCCTTGTCTACCGCAAAGCAATAGGCCTTCAGCGCCTGGTAGAGTGGTGCCATAACTCCCCCAATAAAGTCTGGATAAGACTGGATGGAGATATCATGAGACGAGGCAATGTTGGCTCCCTTGCATGGGTCTCAGCACTGCAGCATCCTAGACAGATACAGCAGTATCCACTAATGGAGGATGTCTTCCGACTGTGGGACGTGCTATTGAAAACAGACAAGAAGTTTTCGACAATTGACGCCCCGGTGACACCGGTCTGGGAGAACCCAGATAATGGCCTTACTCATAAACCCTATAATCAGAGCTTCGCTTATTCTCTAGCCGAGGCAGCTATCTCAAATACCATACTTGATGGAAAGATCAAAACACAACAAGAGCTGGCTGAATGGGAAAACTGGACGTTCTCGTCCTGGTTTCAGACTGCTGAGTTCCATCACTATTTTAATAGCCTGCAGGACAAAACACTGCTGTCCAGAAGTAAAACACCCTTTGAGATGCTTTGCACCACTAGGGATGTACCTGATCACTTGATATCCCGCCTATACAAACTGCTGCTGGTGAGAGACGAAAATACCCTGCCCTCCTATGTTGAAGCATGGCAGAAGGACCTGGGTACCAGAATTGAGACACAGACTTGGTTAACGATCTTTGACAAAGCAAGAAAGGCATCGGTTTCTGCCCGCCTACAAGAAATGCACTATAAGTTTTTGAGCAGATGGTATCTTACTCCTCAGAGACTTCAAAAGATTTATCCGCATCTTGGAGGGGAGTGCTGGAGGGGCTGCGGAGAGGAGGGCACTCTTATGCACGTATGGTGGACATGTCCACAGATACGCCCCTTCTGGGAGAACATGTTCCTTGAAAGTAGCAGAATCCTATCAGTTATCATACCCCCTGAGCCACACTATCTGTTGTTTCACAATCTACCCAAAATAAAAGAAGAAGCCAAAATGAGATTATTTATACTGATGTTGAACTGTGCTAAAGGTCTGATCCCGAAGCACTGGAAATCATTACAGGTACCAAACGTAGAGGAATGGAGGGAGGGAGTTAAAGATTTGCTTAGCCTTGAGAGATACCATTACCTCAAAATAGGAAAACTCACTACACACGAATACATGACACTAATTTGGGAAGGCAAATCGATTTAGAGAATGGAGTTCCACGGGATCCCATACATCCCGGGCCCAGGCCCCACATGGTGTGTCCTCCTCGCCCCTTTCCTCCCCCCCCCCTTTTTTTTTTTTTTTTTTTTCTTCTTCTCCTTTTTCGGTCCTCTTCCCAACACCCTTCTCTTCCTTTTCTCTTCTTTCATACTTCTTTCTTCTTTATAACCTGCTCACATAATCTATAGATCACTGGGTTAACTGAGTCTTTTATTTACCCCCTTAATGACCACAATGTATCCTGTATGTCACTGGTCGTTAAGGGTTTTTTCAGGACATAATAGCACAAGTCTAGCAAGAACACGCTATTAATGCCCTCCCTCCAGCAGGCTTTGTGGAATAGAGCAGTCTCAATGCTGGTGGCAAAACCGCGCTATAAAACAATCAAGTCCCAAAAAAAGGCCAGTGACATACAGGGTACGTCGCTGGTCCTTAAGGGGTTACTCCTGTTCTATGAAGTAGGGAGCAGGGGTATGCTATTCAAATCACTAATAATTGCAGACACAGTTGACTCAACAAGAAAGCCTACTATTAGTATACTATAGCGATATGTTAAGCTTTGATTGTTTAATATCCTTAGAAAAATTACTTAACTCTTTCTATTTTTTATGTTATGTTTTGAATGTTCTTTATCTGCCTTTTTATCCTCTCAAGACCGTTGAATGTACGATATATATTGTATGATGCAGTTAGCATTTCTACAGAATTAGCGATACTAGTTGTTCTTGAAATGGCTGTATGATCTAATGTTTTTATGTATTCATGAGCACATTCAACCAATAAAGCTTTTGAAATATATAAAAAAAAAGAATCTTCGCCTAGAGGAAATGTCAGAGAAATTTGTCTCAAGGGGTTATCCTGAATCATTGATTAAAGACATAAAACAAGATGTGAGTACAAATAGAAGTGGATCTAAAATAGTAAGGAGAGATGAGAATAGAAACAATTCTAAAAATTCAGAAAGGATTAAGTTTATATCACAGTATAATACAAGAAGCAATCAAATTAATAAAATCATTCGAAAATATTGGCATATTTTGTCCAAGTGTCACCCAGATATAGGGGCATTCTCAAGACCACCTATGTTAGCCTATAAACGTGGCCCTAATATTAAAGATAAATTGGTGAGAGCCGATATGGGGGCTAAGAAGAAACAAATACAAAGTACAATAACTGGTCAGAGGCGAAAGGGATGTTACCCATGTCTATCTTGCATTAATTGCAATTCTATGATTAAGGGGGACACTTTTTGTCACCCTTATACAGGTAAGAAGTATTCCATAAATGAATATTTGACTTGTAGGTCAGAGTATATTATTTATGCAATTAAATGTCCGTGCTCCTTGATGTACATTGGTCAATCGACCAGGGAGGCACGAGAGAGAATCTCTGACCACAAGTCGAAAATTCGTTGTGGAAAAAAGGATGCTCCGGTGGCTGGACACTTTTTAGAGGCAGGCCACAGAATAAGTTAATTGCGCTTCCAAATTATTGAAAACATCAATACACCTAGAAGAGGGGGTGATAAAGAAAATATTCTGACTAGGAGAGAAACATTCTGGATTAATGAATTATGCACTTTGTGGCCAAGAGGCTTAAATAGGGAATGCAAATGGCCTGCCTTTTGGTAACTTAATGAAATAGAATGAAAAAGTTTCTTTGTAGAGCATTGTACTGTTAAAATCATGTATTGATGGCTGTGCACATATATGTAGATATTAATATTGAAAATCCGCAAACGAATACCCTAGTTGAATACCCAATACTGACTAAATATGTAGGTGTTTTTGTCTATTGATGGATTGTGAGTTAAGATATTACAAAACTAGGTTAACCGATAAAAATTATTTATCCATTTAGAGCTAGACACACCAGACACATATATATGTTTTTAAATTTAAAAATATGTTGATTACTAAAAACAATGATTAATTAAATTTATGATACATTTATGATGCATTTTTAAATCTATATTAATGTAGAAATTTATGTCATTTATATATTGATGAACTGTTTAAAACACTTATTATTTTTAATATATGAATTTTCACATATGATATGAAATCTATATATTTGCCAGATAACATGATGATGATTCACTAGGTGGCAGTATTATAGGCCATCAAAATGCACTTTAAAACACATTTGGTATGTTATATTATTGCTCGCCACTAGAGGGCAACATTGTATCACTTTTAATCACAATATTTGGCGCCAGTATGGCTATTTAAATGTTTGTTCACTAATCTATGGTCAAGCTTGAGAAAGGGCCAAGTTTGGGCCTGAAACGTTGCTTTTTGATCCCTGTTTGCACAATAAAAGTCTTTTTTTTTGCACCAGCTGGAACAATTTGGTTTATTTAAATAGCATGTCTGTCAAAACGACTGAAATAAGGGGGCAGTTTGCAGAAGCTTAGATACAAGATAATCAAATAGGTAAAAAGTGTATTTATATAACTGTGTTGGTTATGCAAAACTAGGGAATGGGTAATAAAGGGATTTTCTATCTTTTAAAACAATAAAAATGCTGGTGTAGACTGTGCCTTTAAATATATGCCTCTTGCCATTGGCTTACCCGATGTGTTCAGTTAGCTCCCTTTGGTACATTGCTGCTCCTTCAACAAAGGATACCAAGAAAATTAAGCAAATTTTGTTAGTAGTAAACTGAAAAATTGTTTGTCTCTTTAATGAAAAAGGAACTATTCTTAGCATGCCATTCATTCATAAGGAAATATCTCAGTGTCTTAAAATATACCCCCTCCTCTCCCTCTAGCCAGACCTCTGCAACACTTTCTGTCATCTTAACCATCCTGTGTTTTAAGATATAATCTGTAAATTCCATTGAATTTTTCAGTATTGCTTCAGACTTGAGGAACAGAGGAATTTCCTAAAAGCTTGTCTACTTGTAAACATATAATTAGACCAATTAGTATCATTACTCAGTGCAATACTCTTGTTCAGTTTTATGAGGACATTTATTTTAGTAAGAATTGTGCTGCCAGGTGCCTACAAAGTTGAGTGTTTCATTGGGAATATGTTACAGCAGTTGAGGGAAAGTCCAGAAAGTATGGCAGCAATAAGTAGTTTATAAATGGTCTTTATTGGAGCACAACAAACAAGATAGCGACGTTTCGGGAGCTTCCTCCCTTTGTCAAGCTTGACAAAGGGAGGAAGCTCCCGAAACGTCACTATCTTGTTTGTTGTGCTCCAATAAAGACCATTTATAAACTACTTATTGCTGCCATACTTTCTGGACTTTCACTACATTTGGTAGGGTTTGGTGGTACCTCTATGTGGCGTGCAAGTAGTTCAGGTGCTGACTGATACCTTTTGGGATTCCATAGCAGTTGAGGGAGCCATGAAGGAGAGAGGGGCAAAGATTAAAACTAAACCCCTCCCATTTTCGCCAGGCATGTTTAGTTTCACTTTTATTTTATGTACTTCTGTTGCCTCACACAGCCAAGCTCCATGCTGATGTGGTGCAGAAATTTTTTGTTGAGGAATGAAAGCTTCAGAACAGGTTAGGACTGTACAAGGATTCTAATGCTGCCTAGAATGAAAACATAACAAGCAGAGCACTTTAACCCCGCTACCAGAGAGGGTTGCAATGTATTCACTTGTTATTTGCTGTATTCCTTTTTTATAGCCAGGAGTTTAAATTCTGCTTCAGGATGAATGTTTTTGTTCTATAAAAGCCTTGGAGGTGTGGAGGTTATGTGGGACTAGCTGCTCTGCTCTTTATTACAAGATGCCAATTGTGATTTACAGCCTTTAGGGCACTTTGACAACAAAGTTTGTAGACTGTAAGGCTGTAAAATGTGTATGTGTGTAAACCACTCACATGGCATATTTGTTTGTATGTATGTATATGTATGTGTATATATATATATATATATATATATATATATATATATATATATACACACACATACACACACATACACACACATCACACACACATATATATATATACACATACACACACATTACACACACACACACACACACATATTTATATATACACATACACACACATCACATTAAAAAATGTTAATCTGTTCTTTTATCAAGTATGTGTGGTATTTTTGTATTGTGGTAAATTGAATTTCTAAGTTCTAATTTTAAACACATTTGTTGACCCCTGGATTACATATAATCTACAACACTCCATGTTTTCCTTTGAGAGCAACATCATATGATATTTATATTTCAGAACAAAATAAATGTAACATCTGTGTGTATTTGTACCAAAAATATCAGAGTTTACAAGATTTTTTTCATGTAGTGGAAAAAATACCTACATTTTATATTTTCTTCCACTGGCTGCACAGGTTGTTGATGGTGATGAGCTTGCATGCTGCTAGTTGTAATTTTGCTATTGTTTATAAAAAAACTGTGTTTAACTCCAACAAAATGTTAAGCACATAGTCAAAGTCATCTCCAGAAAAGCAATACACTAATGGCTTGTTAATAAACATGTCCTATGAGCCCATCTGGGTCTGCACAGATGTGTATGGCTGTCTCAGAACTGACATTGACTATGTGTTTAACTCTTTTGCAAGAGGCTAACACACTTCTGTGCAAGCACTAGTGCAATAATAAAATGCCCAGCAAACTGTTACATTTTATGTCCCTTTAAATAGGGTTTTCTTTAGAATATGTTGCATTAAAAGTTTAACATGATTTGTTTTTGTTATACATAATAGAAATTGTATGGCCATTTGAGTCAAGTGAATATTGATTTTTGGTGTAGCTTCCATTACAACAAATATTGCAATTGGTGTGTGTATTTGTGTATCTCCATAAAAGGGAAAATGTAATTTTACATCTAATATTTATTTTTAGCTGTCCTAAATAATAATAAAAAAAAGTCCTCATTTTTTCCACTTTTATTTTGGGGGGGGGGGGGCACTTCAGGTTTTCTTGCCTACAGCCACCTGAGATGTAAATCCGGCCCTGCTCTTGTTATTTTGGTTTATAAATGATTGGACTAACACGGCTACTCTAATCAACTATGACTATGAAAAATATTAAATATAGCCATAATAAGAAGCAAACGATGAAATTGATCACAAAAGAAACATAGATTAACAGCAATATATTCTTCTTATCATCCTTCAAAAAAGTGAATCCAGTTCCAAATAGACTGAAAATGAAGGATCCACTTGCTATTACTTAACAACTATGAATATGCTGAAAAAACTTTGCAGATGTACCAGTGAGAAACTGAGAAACAACCAAATCAACTATAAAATAAAGATCAAAAGAAGTTCCTACTAAAAAGAATACAAGACAATAGAATTTAATGAAAACATGAAAAAGAATTGCAACACTTCTGCAAAACACAAGAATATTTTTTTATAAGAAAAAAAGAAGAAACTTGTATGGCTTTCACAAAACAGACGTAAACACCAAATGCAAGAAAACAACACCCCATCCTTTCCCTGTACTTACACCTCTGTAACATTTTCAGACATTTTAAAAGGATAATCTAGTCAAAATTAAACTTACATGATTCAGATAGGGCATGTCACTTTAAGCAACTTTACAGTTTACTTTTATCATCACATTTGCTTTATTCTCTTGGTATTCTTAGTTGAAAGCAAAACCTAGGTAGGCTCATATGCTAATTTCTAAGCCCTTGAAGGCCTCCTCTTATCTCAATGCATTTGACAGTTTTTCACAGCTAGAGGGTGTTAGTATAGTTCATGTGTGACATATAGATAACATTGTGCTCACGTTCGTGGAGTTAATTATTAGAGGGCATTGATTGGCTAAAATGCAAGTTTGTCGAAATAACTGAAATAAGGGGGCAGTCTGCAGAGGCTTAGATACAAGGTAATTACAGAGGTAAAAAACATAATTTATGTAAGAACTTACCTGATAAATTCATTTCTTTCATATTAGCAAGAGTCCATGAGCTAGTGACGTATGGGATATACATTCCTACCAGGAAGGGCAAAGTTTCCCAAACCTTAAAATGCCTATAAATACACCCCTCACCACACCCACAATTCAGTTTAACGAATAGCCAAGAAGGGGGGTGATAAGAAAGGAGCAAAAGCATAAAAAAAATAAGGAATTGGAATAATTGTGCTTTATACAAAAAAATCATAACCACCACAAGAAAGGGTGGGCCTCATGGACTCTTGCTAATATGAAAGAAATGAATTTATCAGGTAAGTTCTTACATAAATGATGTTTTCTTTCATGTAATTAGCAAGAGTCCATGAGCTAGTGACATATGGGATAATAAATACCCAAGATGTGGAACTTCCACGCAAGAGTCACTAGAGAGGGAGGGATAAAATAAAGACAGCCAATTCCGCTGAAAAATGAATCCACTACCCAAATCAAAAAAGTTTAAATTTTAATAATGAAGAAAACTGAAATTATAAGCAGAAGAATCAAACTGAGACAGCTGCCTGAAGTACCATTCTACCAAAACTGCTTCTAAAGAAGAGAAAACATCAAAATGGTAGAACATAGTAAAAGTATGCAAAGAAGACCAAGTCATTGCTTTGCAAATCTGATCAACAGAAGCTTCAATTTTTAAAAAGCCCAGGAAGTAGAAACTTACCTAGTAGAATGAGCCGTAATCCTCAGAGGCAGGAATCCACCCGACTCCAAATAAGCATGATCAATCAAAAGTTTAAGCAAGATGCCAAATAAATGGCAGAAGCTTTTTGACCTTCCTAAAAACAGAAAAGATAAAAAATAGACTAGAAGTCTATCTGAAATCTGAATAGCTTCAACATAGAATTACAACTCTTACCATAACCAAAGAAAGTAAGAATCTCACCAAAGAAGTCTTAGGAAAACAATAATTCCTCCCTAATGTTTGTTAGAATTTACAACTTTAGGTAAGAATTGAAATGAGGACAGCAAAAACCACCTTATCCTGATGAAAAAAAATCAGAAAAAAGAGATTCACAAGAAAGAACAGATAATTCAAAAACTGTTCTAGCTGAAGAGATGTCCAAAAAGAACAATACTTTCCATGAAAGTAATTAATGTCCAGAGCAAGCATATGCTCAAATAGAAGAGCCTGAAAAACCTTCAGAACCCAATTAAGACTCCAAGGAGGAGAAATTGGCTTAATGACAGGTTTGATACGAATCAAAACCTGAACAAAATGATGAATATCAGGAAGTAACACTGCCTTATCCTGATGAAAAATCAGAAAAAGATACTCACAAAAAAGAGCAGATAACTCAAAAATAACCAAAAGGAACAATACTTTTCCAAGAAAGTAATTTAATGTTCAGAAAATGCATAGTTTCAAATGGAGGAGCCTGTAAAGCCCTCAGCACCAAATTGAGACTCCAAAGAGGAGAGATTGAATTAATGACAGGCTTGATACGGACCAAAGCCTGTACAAAACAATGAATATCAGGATGATTAGCAATCTTTCTGTGAAAAAAGAACAGAAAGAGTAGAGATTTGTCCTAACAAAGAACTGAAGACAAAACCTTATCCAAACCAACCTGAAAAAATAATAAAATTCTATGAATTTTAAAAGAATGCCAAGAAAAGTAGGTCTTCCAGACTCAATAATAAATCTTTCTAGAGACAGATTTACGAGCCTGAAACATAGTATTAATCAATGAGTAAGAGAAACCTCTATGACTAAAAACCAAGCGTTCAATCTCCATCCTTTCAAATTTAATGATTTGAGATCCTGATGGAAAAAATGGGCCTTGAGAAAGAAGGTCTGGTTTAAACGGAAGTGTCCAAGGTTGGCAACTGGCCATCCGAATGAGATCCGCATACCAAAACCTGAGAGGCCATGCTGGAGCCACCAGCATAACAAACAAATACTCCATAAGAATTTTGGAAATCACTTTGGAAGAAGAACTAGAGGCGGAAAGAAATAGGCAAAAAGATAATTCCAAATAAATGTCAATGCATACACTACTTCCGCCTGAAGATCCCCGGACCTGAATAGGCCCATGGGAAGTTCTTTATTTAGATGAGATGCCAACAGATCTATTTCTAGAAATGCTCACATCTGAAAAATTGAAAAACATATCTGGGTAAGAGAGACCATTCTCCCGGAAGTAAAGCTTGATTAACAGTGATAATCTGCTTCCCAAATATCTATACCTGGGAAAAAAAACACAGAATTTAGATAGGAGCTGGATTTAGCCCAAGCTAATATCCGAGACACTTCTGTCACAGCCTAAGGACTGATAGTCCTACCCTGATGATTGACATACACCATAGTTGTGATATTGTCTGAAAAACAATAAACATCTCTTCTTCAAAAAGAAACTAACTGAAAAACTCTGAGAAAGTACGGAGTTCTAAAATATCAAATGGTAATCTCGCCTCCTGAGATTTCCAAACCCCTTGTGCTGACAGAGATCCTCAGACAGCCTCCCAACCAAAAAGACTCACATCTGTAGAGATCATGGTCCAGGTTGAAAGAAACGAAGAGACCTGTAGAACTAAATGATGGTGATCTTAACCACAAAATCAAGAGAGATAAATATTAGGATTCGAAGATTTAAAATGCGAAATCCTAGAATCCCTGCACCATAATTCAGCATAAAAGACTGGAAAGGTTCTTTCTATTGAAAATGAGCAAATGGAATTGAATCCAATGCTGTGGCCATAAGACCTAAAACTTCTATGCATATATAGCAACTGAAGGAAATAATAGAGACTAAAGGTACCGACAGACGGAACCCAATAAAATTGTCCCTTGTCTGATAGAGACAAAGACAGTATGAAAAGTGTATATAGGAGCGCCTACAGGCTAAGGTATATCACAGGGATAGATATAGGTCAAAGATTGATAGAAAAAACAACTAGAGTTGTCAATAAGGTTTCTTATATATTTTTAACCAGTATGGTCCTCTAAGGATCATTACTATTCTTCTGTGGAAATAATGTATCCTAATCTGTAGCCCACAAGCTCAGATATTTTTAGATTTCATATCTATACTGTATCGAGTATTTCACTAGTGTGTTCTATTTTTTCATTGCAATTGTAATTTTATTGTATTTTATTTTATTTTATTTTGTCTACATTTTAAGTATCATCGGTATACATTAGATAATTGTGTATAACCCTATTGATTAAAACAATTTCATACAGAGTATTTGGTCAGAATTGTTTTACTACTCTAGTTGTTTTTTCTATCAATCTTTGACCTATATCTAGCCCTGTGATATACCTTAGCCTGTAGGCGCTCCTATATACACTTTTCATAGTAACTTCCCACCAGATCTGATAGGGGATCTTCCTTATAGTGAAGCAGGTATATTAGTTATTTTAGGCGCTGGAAACTTAATTTTTGTTGTTTACAAGAGACAAAGACAGTGACACAAACTATCTGGAAACCTAAAAAAGGTGACCCTTGTGTGAGGAATCAAGAGCTTTTGAAAAAAAGATCCTCTAACTATGTCCTGGAAGAACAAAGTGAATCATATGAGATTCCGTATCCTCAGAAAATAATCTGAATTAAAACAGAAAAATGAAAATATGCATTTATTGTATCTAATGAAAACAAATAATGCTATCACTGACCAAAAAAAAAAAGGCAGAATAGTTTGAATAAAACTCCAAAACCCAGTTCCTAAAAATGGAACTGGAAGAAATACCCCAGAAGATTCCAGATCTGAGCAGCGCTTGAACCCCACGGGTGATCAGCCATGCTTCAACAGTACCCAAAATATATAGGACCGAAACACACTTAAAGAAAGTGTTAGCCTTACTGGAATAAAATCAAAGAAATTTGGACCGAATAGAACCAAATAAATTTCAAAAAAGTCTTAACCTGCCCCTTGCCAGCCAAGCTGGAATACTGCACGTACATCGCAATTTTAGGGAGCTGATTTCGAACTGAAAAATTTCCAATCAAAAACATGTAACTTGGGAAAGAATTCAGGAATTCGTTCCTTAATAAGAACAACCAAACTAGTATAAACTTAAAGTTTTAGTCTTAGAACTCAATCTTGAAGCCCAGAGTAACAGTTAAGAATTGAATCCAATTATAAAACAAATAATTGATTATCTTAGAACAAAAGAAATATGGATTTTTAGAAATCACAAAATTCTTCTAGCTAAAACAGCTAAAGACATAGATTAAACCTCATTTGCGAAAATATTCAATAAAATGAAGACAAAAATGAAATTATTAGCATGATTGTCCAGTTAAAGGACCAGTCAATACAGTGGACTTGCATAATCAATAAATGCAAAACAACAAGACAAATGCAACAGCACCTAGTCTAGTAAATTGTGTCCCTTTAACAATGCTAAAATAAATCATAATCTGATACTTGATCTTAAAGTAAACAGAAAAAAATGAATCAATTGCAACATCCAAATAAATCACAGGTCCAAGAAAAGTACCTGAAACTAAATAATTTTCCATAAATAAGATACAACCATCTAAAGGAAAATAAATACTATTTTGCTATAAAAACAATAACATAATTAGTAGGAGTAGAGATAGCCCCAATAAATTGGAGAACCCTCCAAATTGAATTTAACTGCCGGCAAAGAATATAGTTTAAAACCTTTGAAGAAGAAAATTCTCAGCCTATTCCATTCCCTAGTATAAGGAATTGGAAAAAACCTCTGAAAACACAAAAGAATAAATAAGCAGAAATAGTGTTAGCTAGTCTTGAAAAAGAACTAGTTACCTTAATATCCAAAATAATCAACACCTTTTCAACAAAGAACAAATGTACTTTAATAAAATAAAATAAAAAAGTAGATTTGTTAGTGTCAATATCTGATGAAGAAAATTCTGAATGAGAAAAAAACATCATCAGAGAAGGATAAATCAGTATGTTGTTAGTCATTTGAAACTTCAATAATTAAAAAAGAAGTTTGAAAAAGACCTAAAAATTGTATTAAAAGGCAGGATGTCAGACAAAGCCTTTAAAATAGAATCAGAAAAATATTTCCTATAAATCTTCTAAATATTTTGTGTACATAAGATGTAAAAAGAATGGCAATATATAAAGCATAAATACTAATGGATTCTGCATGTAAAAGTTTATCATGATAACTTATTACAAACCATAGCTAAAGATAAACATTCATAACATTTAAAATAAATGAACTTAGCTTTGGTAGGACTGAACTCAGTCAACAGGAATCCTCTTAGATTGTTTTGAAACAGGAACAGTGAAATCTTGCAATATGTAATAGAAAAAAACAATATTTAAAGCAAAATTATCAAATTCCTTAAATGACAGTTTCAGGAATGGGAAAAGAATGCAAAATAATAAGCTTCTAGAAACCAGAAGCAATAAAAAGTGAGGTTTAAATAATGTGAGGAAAAAAAGTGAAAAAAAAATACACCCACATTTTTTTGGCGCCAAATATGACGCCCTCATTATTGGCGCTAAATACAACGCCCATATATTTGGCGCCAAGTATGACGCCACATCCTCTGACGCCAGAACCGACGCCCACATTTTTTGGCGCAAAAAAATGTCTGAATACACATGCATCAAAAATGACGTATTAACAGAATACAACTTCCGGCGTCAACTACGGCGCCGGAAATGACGAAATTTTTGCGCCAAAAAAGTCTGCGCCAAGAATGACGCAATAAAAAGAAACATTTTCTGCCCCCGCGAGCCTAACAGCACACAGGGAAAAATGATCAATTGAAAATTTTCAAGGTAAAGAAAAATAAATTGAATTAAAATGCATTATCCCAAATAATGAAACTGACAGTCTGAATATTAAAGGAATACTGATTATCCTGAATCATGGCAAATATAAGTTTAAAGACATATATTTAGAACTTTACATAGAAAGTGCCCAACCATAGCTTAGAGTGTCATAATAAAATAAGACTTACTTACCCTAAGACACTCATCTACATATAGTAGATAGCCAAACCAGTACTGAAACGAGAATCAGTAGAGGTAATGGTATATAAGAGTATATCGTCTATCTGAAAAGGGAGGTAAGAGATGATTCTCTACGACCGATAACAGAGAACCTATGAAATAGATCCCGTAGAAGGAGACCATTGAATTAAAATAGGCAATACTCTCTTCACATCCCTCTGACATTCACTGCACTCTGAGAGGAAAACCGGGCTCCAGCCTGCTGCGAAGCACATATCAACGTAGAATCTAGCACAAACTTACTTCACCACCTCCATGGGAGGCAAAGTTTGTAAAACTGAATTGTGGGTGTGGTGAGGGGTGTATTTATAGGCATTTTAAGGTTTGGGAAACTTTGCCCCTCCTGGTAGGAATGTATATCCCATACGTTACTAGCTCATGGACTCTAATGCTAATTACATGAAAGAAAGTATATTAATATAACTGTGTTGGTTATGCAAAACAGGGGAATAGGTAATAAAGGGATTATCAATATTTTTATACAATAACAATTCTGAAGTAGATTGTCTCTTTAACCATCCTGTGTTTTAATATATAATCTATAAATTCCACAGTACAAATCTAGACAACATCTAACAGTACCCAGACTTAAAATTCTTCAGGAGATTGCGGCTAAAGAATTTTTTCTATGAGAAAGAAAATACCAGAACTATGCAGGACTACAGTGAAAGAAAACAGAACACAAATTTCACAACTGCACCTGGACACAACACAATATTGGATAGCTATATTTAAAGCTTCAGGTTGAGTACTGCATCCCTGATTAACACACAGCAGAAAAAAATAAATCACATTTAAAAAAAACGCTATAAAAACCTTAAGCATTAAAGAAATTATCATGATAAAGCCTGCAGACAAGGGAGTTGCAGTAGTGATCATGACTAAACAGGACCACATTACAGAAGGAAATAGACAATTGTCAGAACAAACCTATCACAAAGAAACTGAAAAAAAGACCCCAAGCAGGAATATGTTGTGCAACTAAGAAAACTAAAAAAAAACATTCCCTAAACACACTCAACAGAAATTGGACAAACTGGTGCCCTTTAATCCTAGTATAAAGACATACTATATGTAGTGATATCGCAAACTTAAAAATTTCGGTTCGCGAACAGCTGACTCAAACTTCCGGTATTGATTGCGAACTGGCGAACCGCGCGAACCGCCATTGACTTCAATAGGCAGGCAAACTTTAAAACCTACAAGGACTCTTTCTGGCCACAATAGTGATGGAAAAGTTGTTTCAAGGGGAATAACACCGGGACTATGGCATGCTGGAGGGGGATCCATGGCAAAACTATAGGGCCTAAATCACCTAACATTCCCAAATTGTTTGCAATAACGTGCTCTAAAACATCAGTTATGCTGTTGTATCTATCAGGTAGTGTAAGTGTTATGGCTGCTTCACAGTGACAGAGCAAACTCCAAGTGTAACGCATCGCAAACAACCGCAAACAGTCCATTTGCACAACCACGAGATAGATAGATTTGATAGATAGATACATAGATTACATAGCTCAATCGATGCAATATACATTTGATAGATACGAATTACATAGATCAATAGATGCAATATACATTTGATAGATACGAATTACATAGATCAATAGATGCAATATCCATTTGATAGATACGAATGTTATCGATCCAGAGATGCAATATACATTTGATAGATACGAATTACATCAACGAAAATATGTAATATACATTTTATAGATACGAATTACATCGATCAATAGATGCAATCTACATTTGATAGATATGTTTGATAGTTAGATCGTTTTGATAGATAAATAGATAGATTTGAAATATATATAATTTCCTTGACAGAGTATAACAATAAGACATGCGGTCTGTGACCCGTGGTGTGTTAAGTAGTACTATTCTTAGCAGTTTACTACAACCTGTTACTCCCCCTATCGGGGGAGGTCTATATGGCCTTCATTTTTGGAACCGGGAGATGGAAGAAGATGATTGGTCTGTCCTCCTACTTCAAATTTGTCAAAAACACAAGTGGCTGTCTCAAAACAGTCCGGACACAAGATAGATAGATAGATAGATAGATAGATAGATAGGATAGATATACATAGATTGATAGTTAGATAGAATCGATAGAAGAGAAATAGATACAGCTAGATTTGGAGTTTTGTCGGTAACGACCCGAAAAACTAACGCCGGCTTTTTTCTGGCCGCACCATAAAAATAACTCTGGTATTGAGAGTCCACAGAATGGCTGCGTTAGTCTCCAAAAAAGGAGCGTAGAGCATTTTTAACGCAGCTTCAACTCTCGATACCAGAGTTGCTTACGCAAGCGGCCAGCCTCAAAAACGTGCTCGTGCACGATTCCCCCATAGGAAACAATGGAGCTGTTTGAGCTGAAAAAAAACCTAACACCTGCAAAAAAAGCCGCGTTCAGCTCCTAACGCAGCCCTATTGTTTGCTATGCGGTAACCCTTCCTACGTCTGCACTTAACACTCTAACATGTACCCCGAGTCTAAACACCCCTAGCCTTACACTTATTAACCCCTAATCTGCCGCCCCCACTATCGCTGACCCCTGCATATTATTATTAACCCCTAATCTGCCGCTCCGTAAACCGCCGCTACTTACATTATCCCTATGTACCCCTAATCTGCTGCCCTAACATCGCCGACCCCTATATTATATTTATTAACCCCTAATCTGCCCCCCACAACGTCGCCTCCACCTGCCTACACTTATTAACCCCTAATCTGCCGACCGGACCTGAGCGCTACTATAATAAAGTTATTAACCCCTAATCCGCCTCACTAACCCTATAATAAATAGTATTAACCCCTAATCTGCCCTCCCTAACATCGCCGACACCTAACTTCAATTATTAACCCCTAATCTGCCGACTGGAGCTCACAGCTATTCTAATAAATGTATTAACCCCTAAAGCTAAGTCTAACCCTAACACTAACACCCCCCTAAATTAAATATAATTTACATCTAACGAAATTAATTAACTCTTCTTAAATAAATTATTCCTATTTAAAGATAAATACTTACCTGTAAAATAAATCCTAATATAGCTACAATATAAATTATAATTATATTATAGCTATTTTACGATTTATATTTATTTTACAGGTAACTTTGTATTTATTTTAACCAGGTACAATAGCTATTAAATAGTTAAGAACTATTTAATAGCTAAAATAGTTAAAATAATTACAAAATTACCTGTAAAATAAATACTAACCTAAGTTACAATTAAACCTAACACTACACTATCAATAAATTAATTAAATACAATTCCTACAAATAAATACAATTAAATAAACTAGTTAAAGTACAAAAAATAAAAAAGAACTAAGTTACAAAAAATAAAAAAATATTTACAAACATAAGAAAAATATTACAACAATTTTAAACTAATTACACCTACTCTAAGCCCCCCTAATAAAACAACAAAGACCCCCAAAATAAAAAATGCCCTACCCTATTCTAAATTACTAAAGTTCAAAGCTCTTTTACATTACCAGCCATGAACAATTCCTACAAATAAATACAATTAAATAAACTAGTTAAAGTACAAAAAATAAAAAAGAACTAAGTTACAAAAAATAAATTTTTTTTTACAAACATAAGAAAAATATTACAACAATTTTAAACTAATTACACCTACTCTAAGCCCCCTAATAAAACAACAAAGACCCCCAAAATAAAAAATGCCCTACCCTATTCTAAATTACTAAAGTTCAAAGCTCTTTTACCTTACCAGCCCTGAACAGGGCCCTTTGCGGGGCATGCCCCAAGAAGTTCAGCTCTTTTGCTTGTAAAAAAAAACATACAATACCCCCCCCAACATTACAACCCACCACCCACATACCCCTAATCTAACCCAAACCCCCCTTAAATAAACCTAACACTAAGCCCCTGAAGATCTTCCTACCTTATTTTCACCCTGCCAGGTTCACCGGTCCGTCCTGAAGAGATCCTCCGATGTCCTGATCCAAGCCCAAGCGGGGGGCTGAAGAGGTCCATGATCCGGCTGAAGTCTTCATCCAAGCGGGAGCTGAAGAGGTCCATGATCCTGCTGAAGTCTTCATCCAAGCGGGAGCTGAAGAGGTCCATGATCCGGATGAAGTCTTCTATCAACGGCATCTTCAATCTTCTTTCTTCCGGATCCATCTTGCAGACCTCCGACGCGGAACATCCTGCTGGCCCGACGGACTAACGACGAATGAAGGCTCCTTTAAGGGACGTCATCCAAGATGGCGTGCCTCGAATTCCGATTGGCTGATAGGATTCTATCAGCCAATCGGAATTAAGGTAGGAAAATTCTGATTGGCTGATGGAATCAGCAAATCAGATTCAAGTTCAATCCGATTGGCTGATTCAATTAGCCAATCAGATTGAGCTCGCATTCTATTGGCTGTTCCGATCAGCCAATAGAATGCGAGCTCAATCTGATTGGCTGATTGGATCAGCCAATCGGATTGAAGTTGATTCTGATTGGCTGATTCCATCAGCCAATCAGAATATTCCTACCTTAATTCCAATTGGCTGATAGAATCCTATCAGCCAATCGGAATTCGAGGGACGCCATCTTGGATGACGTCCCTTAAAGGAGCCTTCATTCGTCGTTAGTCCGTCTGGCCAGCAGGATGTTCCGCGTCGGAGGTCTGCAAGATGGATCCGGAAGAAAGAAGATTGAAGATGCCGTTGATAGAAGACTTCATCCGGATCATGGACCTCTTCAGCTCCCGCTTGGATGAAGACTTCAGCCGGATCATGGACCTCTTCAGCTCCCGCTTGGATGAAGACTTCAGCCGGATCATGGACCTCTTCAGCCCCCCGCTTGGGCTTGGATGAGGACATCGGAGGAGCTCTTCAGGACGGATCGGTGAACCTGGCAGGGTGAAGATAAGGTAGGAAGATCTTCAGGGGCTTAGTGTTAGGTTTATTTAAGGGGGGTTTGGGTTAGATTAGGGGTATGTGGGTGGTGGGTTGTAATGTTGGGGGGGGTATTGTATGGTTTTTTTACAGGCAAAAGAGCTGAACTTCTTGGGGCATGCCCCGCAAAGGGCCCTGTTCAGGGCTGGTAAGGTAAAAGAGCTTTGAACTTTAGTAATTTAGAATAGGGTAGGGCATTTTTTATTTTGGGGGTCTTTGTTGTTTTATTAGGGGGCTTAGAGTAGGTGTAATTAGTTTAAAATTGTTGTAATATTTTTCTTATGTTTGTAAATATTTTTTTATTTTTTGTAACTTAGTTCTTTTTTATTTTTTGTACTTTAGCTAGTTTATTTAATTGTATTTATTTGTAGGAATTGTATTTAATTAATTTATTGATAGTGTAGTGTTAGGTTAATTGTAGGTAATTGTAGGTAGTTTATTTAATTAATTTATTGATAGTGTAGTGTTAGGTTTAATTGTAACTTAGGTTAGTATTTATTGTACAGGTAATTTTGTAATTATTTTAACTATTTTAGCTATTAAATAGTTCTTAACTATTTAATAGCTATTGTACCTGGTTAAAATAAATACAAAGTTACCTGTAAAATAAATATAAATCGTAAAATAGCTATAATATAATTATAATTTATATTGTAGCTATATTAGGATTTATTTTACAGGTAAGTATTTATCTTTAAATAGGAATAATTTATTTAATGAGTTAATTAATTTCGTTAGATGTAAATTATATTGAACTTAGGGGGGTGTTAGTGTTAGGGTTAGACTTAGCTTTAGGGGTTAATACATTTATTAGAATAGCGGTAGCTCCGGTCGGCAGATTAGGGGTTAATAAGTGTAGGCAGGTGGAGGCGACGTTGTGGGGGGCAGATTAGGGGTTAATAAATATAATATAGGGGTCGGCTGTATTAGGGGCAGCAGATTAGGGGTATATAAGGATAACGTAGGTGGCGGCGCTTTGCGGTCGGCAGATTAGGGGTTAATTATTGTAGGTAGCTGGCTGCGACGTTGTGGGGGGCAGATTAGGGGTTAATAAATATAATATAGGGGTCGGCGGTGTTAGGGGCAGCAGATTAGGGGTACATAAGGATAATGTAGCTGGCGGCGCTTTGCGGTCGGCAGATTAGGGGTTAATAAGTGTAGGTAGCTGGCTGCGACGTTGTGGGGGGCAGATTAGGGGTTAATAAATATAATATAGGGGTCGGCGGTGTTAGGGGCAGCAGATTAGGGGTACATAAGGATAATGTAGCTGGCGGCGCTTTGCGGTCGGCAGATTAGGGGTTAATAAGTGTAGGTAGCTGGCTGCGACGTTGTGGGGGGCAGATTAGGGGTTAATAAATATAATATAGGGGTCGGCGGTGTTAGGGGCAGCAGATTAGGGGTACATAAGGATAACGTAGGTGGCCGTCGGCAGATTAGGGGTTAAAAAAAATTATTCGAGTGTCGGCGATGTGGGGGGACCTCGGTTTAGGGGTACATAGGTAGTTTATGGGTGTTAGTGTACTTTAGAGTACAGTAGTTAAGAGCTTTATAAACCGGCGTTAGCCCAGAAAGCTCTTAACTACTGACTTTTTTCCTGCGGCTGGAGTTTTGTCGTTAGATGTCTAACGCTCACTTCAGAAACGACTCTAAATACCGGAGTTAGAAAGATCCCATTGAAAAGATAGGATACGCAATTGACGTAAGGGGATCTGCGGTATGGAAAAGTCGCGGATGAAAAGTGAGCGTTAGACCCTATTTTGAGTGACTCCAAATACCGGCGGTAGCCTAAAACCAGCGTTAGGAGCCTCTAACGCTGGTTTTCACGGCTAACGCCAAACTCCAAATCTAGGTCATAGATTTGTTAGATATATAATTACCCTGATAAAGTATAATAATTAAACATGCGGTCTGGGATCCATGGTAACTAGGTTGTGTTAAGTAAAACTTTTCTTAGCACTTTAATCCCTCTTACTCCCCCTTTCGGTGGAGTTCTATATGGCCTGCATGATTACCCTGACAAAGTATAACAACAAAACATCTGGTCTGGGACCCATGGTAATTAGGTTGTGTTAAGTAGTACTATTCTTAGAACTGTAATCCCTGTTACTCCCCCTATCAAGGGAGGTCTATATGGCTTGCATGATTACCCTGACAAAGTATAATAAGAAAACATGCGGTCATGGACCCATGGTAACTAGGTTGTGTTAAGTAGTACTATTCTTAGCACTTTAATCCCTGTTACTCCCCCTATCGGGGGAGGTCTATATGGCGTGCCTGATTATCCTGGCAAAATATAACAACAAGACATGCGGTCTGTGAACCACTGTTAACTAGGTTGTGTTAATTTTTACTATTCTTAGCACTTTAATCCCTGTTCCTCCCCCTATCGGGGGCGGTCTATATGGCCTGGCTGATTATCCTGGCAAAATCTAATAACAAGACATGCGGTCTGGGAACCACTTTTAATGTTAACTAGGTTGTGTTAAGTTGTACTATTCTTAGCACTTTAACCCCTGTTACTTCCCCTATCAAGGGAAGGTCTATATGGCCTGCATGATTACCCTGACAAAGTATAACAACTAAACATGCGGTCTGGGACCCATGGTGGTACTGGTATAACTAGGTATTACTATTCTTCGCAGTTTAATCCCTGTGATTGGTATGTCCTCCTACTTCAAATTTGTCCAAAACACAAGTGGCCGTCTCAAAACAGTCAGGACAGAAGATAGATAGATAGATAGATAGATAGATAGATAGATAGATAGATAGATAGATACTGTGTAATTAGTTTGCTGCAAGGAAGACACATCAGCCGCCTAGTTTGCAAGTAAAAACCGACTTTATTTAAAGTCACAATTAAGCATGGTACAAGTGTGCTCGGGAGGGAGCACTAAGAATGAAACGTCCGACGCGTTTCCTGCCCGGAGGCACTTCGTCAGGGACTAAAGCACAATGAATCACTTAGTTCTTTTAAACACATAGCATTTCCTGTTACGTTTGCTTACCTGCGTTGCAGCACACCTGTTTGTATTAATTAAGACGAATACTTCGCGGTTTTGGTCTCTTCACACATAGCTTGTCCGCGCATGCGCTACGGACCACACACAGATAGTTCACAGTATATATATCTTGTATCTAATAGTATCTCTGTCTGACTGATAGCTGTATGAGAAAAAACCAAAGCGCTTCCGGCTGTTGCTGCATTGTAAAAGTAACACTGGTAAAGCAATTACGTAACAGTGTTTTAAGAATCATTTCAAGCTAATATGTTATAGAAAATATAAAAGAATAAGATATTAATAAAAAACAAAACTGGTATCGAAAAATGCTATTCTTACATGCGATCTTTATCTCGTTGCCTGTTTACCTAATAAAATGGTTTCGATATTTTTCTGAGAGAGGAAAAGAAAAGAGGATTCACTAAACATCCCCTTGCATATACAGATCTACCAAATCCAAGTTCATCTCTATATTAATAGTTGTGTTATGTGCTATATTGTGTTATATTGTGTTGCCCTGCATTCCTTCTTTTAGGTTTCCAACATTCAAGCTTCCAATGTTAAAGCTACAATTCCTCCTTGTTAAATATGCTCTATATGGGTTCAAAAAATTATTGTTTAATTATTTATCCCTTTATTTATTTATTTATTTATTTCCACTGGGTTTGACCTGGTATTAGTGTATATGAATTTATATTTTGTTTAAATCATTATTACCTATTCTCAAACCCACTGAGTTTTTAGCATACTCTACTCTCGTCATCCTTTCTGATCCCTTGTCATTTTTCATATTACTATTTATTTGGTTATTTTATCTCCTCGTTTTTATCCCTATATTGGTTATTATTTCTAGTATTTCTTATTATTTTTTGTTTTGTTATTTTTTATTTTTATTTTTATTTTTATTTTTATCCATTTCTCTTCCCCTATCTTTTATTCTGTGATCTATCCTATGATTGAGCCCCCTGTGAAACGGCAGCTCTGCTGCACCAGTGTCCAATTGTGAACGATCTGTGTATTACTCATCTACTACTTGTTATGCTAAATTCATTCATCCCTTTATGTTTTTTCTTTTGACTTGAGTTTGCTAAAGTGACCAAGGTGACTGTGTCGATAATGGAAAAAATTCCTTTGTGTCATAAAAAATATAATAAACGCTCTATGTGCTAAAACTTTGGCTGTGTCGTGTCATATGAATCCTTTATAAATTTACTAATTGCATTATCTCTCTATGCTAAGAATATATCTCTCATGTATGGTGCTCGAAAAAAATATGTATTTAAAAATAAAATTTCTTTTACTCATATCCAATCCAATATGAAAAGAAAATTAAATAGAAAACTTAAACTATAACCTATATACTAATATTAAATACTATTGTTCTTTGGTTTGCTGAGGAATTGGTACTGCAACATCAAAATATTGCATTCTTGGAATGCAGTGCCTCACAACATATGATTTAGTTTTTGGTATTTGGTTTCTTGTATTTTTATTGTTATTTGATGGCTACCATCTTAACTTGTTAGATATTAGATGTTTGATGTTTTTAAGCTTATAACTTTCCATGCCCCTACTGCATTAATTCCAATCCGTGAATGTTGCTATAAGGTGCTCGTGGTTTAGGTTGTTGTATCAATTTTTCGTCTAAGCTGTATTATGTACTTCTCTATTTGAGTTGTCTTAGTCCACAAAATACCTGAGATCAGTAATTTTATTAATTCCTAAAGGGACTCCTGTAGACAAATGAAAAATCCAATAAGCCTCTTTCCTATTTAGTACAGCTGTTCTATCTCCCCCTTTGGTACTGTTAATGGCTGTATCAATGCCTTGAAATCCTAGTACTGTGCCTAAGTTGTTATCATTTATGGGCATTCCCTTATTTTTAAAATGTGCAACAAAATGTTTCGCTATGGGTGTTTTGGGGGGGTCTTGTTTGATAGATATCAAATGTTCACGGATTCAATCTTTTAATAATCTTGTAGTCCTACCTACATATTGTTTGTGGCATAGATTGCATGTAATTAAATAGACCACAAACTTAGAATGGCATGTCATCCTATGTCTGATATCAAAAATTTTACCTGTAACTGTGGACTTAAATGAATCACCTGAAATGACAAACTCACAACTTTTACATGGTGTTCTTTTACATTTGTAAAATCCATTTTGACTTTGTAACCATGTAACTGTATGTTTTCTAGAGAAATCCCTAGTTAGTTGATTTCCAATAGTTCTAGCTCTCTTACTAACACATCTGATTCCTTGTTTCTTCATCACTTCTTGTAAAAGTGTGTCCTTTTCCAAAACCGGAATATATTTTCTGATTATTTGATTTATGTGTTTGAACTGCCTACTGTAGCTAGTAGTGAATGTAATTGGACCCTCTGTATGTTGTCCAATGTTATGTTTATTTCTTTTATTGTGTTTCTTTTTGCTATCTTTCAATAGATCTTCTCTACTCATGTTTTCTACTTCCTTGCTTGTCTGTAAAAGTGTGGTTCTATCATATCCCCTGACAATGAGTCGCTCAGAAAGTAAGTTAGCTTGTTCCTTATAAACGTCTAGATGTGTACAGTTTCGTCTAAGACGCATATATTGCCCTTTAGGAATAGCTCTTTTTAAATGGGACGGATGATGTGAGTCTGCCCGAAGTATAGTATTCCCTGAAGTCGATTTTCTGTAAGTTGATGTTATTATTTTATGTAAATCAAAATCCAGTTTCAACTCTATGTCTAAAAACGGTATGTTAGTACTAGACACTGTATATGTAAATTTCAAATTTTGGTCATTGTGGTTCAGATAACCAGTAAATTCTTCTATTTGTTCCTTTCCCCCCTTTCCAAATAATTATCAGGTCGTCAATAAACCTACGATAAAATTTGATATGTGGTTTGTAAGGGTTATTATCACAGAAGATTTTTCGTAGTTCAAAATCTGTTAAGTACAGATTCGCATATGAGGGGGCGAACTTTGCTCCCATGGCTGTACCTTGGTTTTGAACATAGTAGTCCCCCTCAAACGAGAAGCAATTATGGGAGAGCAAAAATCCCACCCCCTCACATACGAACTCGATGAATCTCTCGTCAAAGTCAGTATATAGCTGCAACATATGTTCCAGAGCCTTTAAGCCCTGTTGGTGTGGGATACATGAATATAGCGAGGCTACATCTATCGTTAATAAGATGTCTCCCTCGCTGATCTGTATGTTATCCAATAATCGTAAAACATGTTTTGTATCCCTCACATAAGCAGGGGTTATCTGGACTATTGGCTGGAGAATAGTATCTATGTAAGACCCCAATTTCTCCCCCAGTGACCCAATCCCCGAAATAATGGGGCATCCTGGGGGGGAAGTTAGGGACTTATGTATTTTCGGTAGATGTTTAAAGACCGGTGTCACCGGAAAATCTACTTTTAAACTCTCAGCAGTCTGTGATGTGATAATGCCTTTCTCCACATAAAATTTAAGGAATCTATTTAGTTCTTGGGTAAACTTTTTGATTGGATTAAATGTAAGTTTATGATATGTTTCTGTGTCTCCTAGCTGTCTCGCTGCTTCTCGAGTATACTGGGTTCTGTCCTGCACTACTATGCTCCCTCCCTTGTCTGAATTTAGTATGATCAGGTTGTGGTTTTTTTGTAGTTTATTTAAGACCCTCTGTTCTTTAGTTGTTAAATTACTATTTGGGGACCACCTTTTCTTATTGGATTTAATATCTATGTCTTTGGACAGCAGATATAGATCCTGTTCTACTAGACCCTGAAACACATCTATCAAATCCCCTCTCATTTGTATTGGATAGAAATTTTTGTTTGTACTTCTATAATTAATTTTGGGGATTTTGAGATCATTTGCATTGAATCGTGTACTCTCACTTTCTAGTTTTAATAAGTCAATAGATTGACATTGGTCAGGAAAATCAAAAGTGTCCATATTGATGTCCCCAATACAGGCTTCAGCTGGTCCCCCAGCCACACCAGTGTCATTTGTACTCCCTTCATCACCAGTTGTATCTCCTCCTTCTTGGGTGGTAGCTGAGGAAAAGTGTCTTTTAAGAGTGAGCTTGCGAGTGAATCTATTGAAATCGATTAAAGTCTGAAATAGATCAAAGTTCCTGCTTGGTGCAAAACCCAATCCTTTAGAAAGCACCGCTTCCTCTGCCTCACTCAAGGTTATAGATGACAAATTCACCACACTTAGATCTTCAACTTTCCCATTCTTATTGGTTTTCCCTTCCAGATCTAGTGGAGTAATTCGACTCCTTATTTCCCCATTCGCACCAGTCGTTATTTCTTGATGCTGTTGTAACTCACATTCCTGTTTTTTGTCTGGTTTCTACTGGGATATCTGGCAGGGGTAATTGTTGCCTCTTCCCCGGCTCCTCCATTCTTTGCGGGTTTTTCCCCCTTGGTATTCTTATTCCCTGTAGACAATAATGTAGCTAGGGACTTATGACTTGAGCCCTTCTTAGGTTTAACAGACTGGTCCTCTGATCGTGGGTCCTCCTTATCTTGTATAGGAGTCGATGCTCTCAGGACCAGTCTGTTAAACCTAAGAAGGGCTCAAGTCATAAGTCCCTAGCTACATTATTGTCTACAGGGAATAAGAATACCAAGGGGGAAAAACCCGCAAAGAATGGAGGAGCCGGGGAAGAGGCAACAATTACCCCTGCCAGATATCCCAGTAGAAACCAGACAAAAAACAGGAATGTGAGTTACAACAGCATCAAGAAATAACGACTGGTGCGAATGGGGAAATAAGGAGTCGAATTACTCCACTAGATCTGGAAGGGAAAACCAATAAGAATGGGAAAGTTGAAGATCTAAGTGTGGTGAATTTGTCATCTATAACCTTGAGTGAGGCAGAGGAAGCGGTGCTTTCTAAAGGATTGGGTTTTGCACCAAGCAGGAACTTTGATCTATTTCAGACTTTAATCGATTTCAATAGATTCACTCGCAAGCTCACTCTTAAAAGACACTTTTCCTCAGCTACCACCCAAGAAGGAGGAGATACAACTGGTGATGAAGGGAGTACAAATGACACTGGTGTGGCTGGGGGACCAGCTGAAGCCTGTATTGGGGACATCAATATGGACACTTTTGATTTTCCTGACCAATGTCAATCTATTGACTTATTAAAACTAGAAAGTGAGAGTACACGATTCAATGCAAATGATCTCAAAATCCCCAAAATTAATTATAGAAGTACAAACAAAAATTTCTATCCAATACAAATGAGAGGGGATTTGATAGATGTGTTTCAGGGTCTAGTAGAACAGGATCTATATCTGCTGTCCAAAGACATAGATATTAAATCCAATAAGAAAAGGTGGTCCCCAAATAGTAATTTAACAACTAAAGAACAGAGGGTCTTAAATAAACTACAAAAAAACCACAACCTGATCATACTAAATTCAGACAAGGGAGGGAGCATAGTAGTGCAGGACAGAACCCAGTATACTCGAGAAGCAGCGAGACAGCTAGGAGACACAGAAACATATCATAAACTTACATTTAATCCAATCAAAAAGTTTACCCAAGAACTAAATAGATTCCTTAAATTTTATGTGGAGAAAGGCATTATCACATCACAGACTGCTGAGAGTTTAAAAGTAGATTTTCCGGTGACACCGGTCTTTAAACATCTACCGAAAATACATAAGTCCCTAACTTCCCCCCCAGGATGCCCCATTATTTCGGGGATTGGGTCACTGGGGGAGAAATTGGGGTCTTACATAGATACTATTCTCCAGCCAATAGTCCAGATAACCCCTGCTTATGTGAGGGATACAAAACATGTTTTACGATTATTGGATAACATACAGATCAGCGAGGGAGACATCTTATTAACGATAGATGTAGCCTCGCTATATTCATGTATCCCACACCAACAGGGCTTAAAGGCTCTGGAACATATGTTGCAGCTATATACTGACTTTGACGAGAGATTCATCGAGTTCGTATGTGAGGGGGTGGGATTTTTGCTCTCCCATAATTGCTTCTCGTTTGAGGGGGACTACTATGTTCAAAACCAAGGTACAGCCATGGGAGCAAAGTTCGCCCCCTCATATGGGAATCTGTACTTAACAGATTTTGAACTACGAAAAATCTTCTGTGATAATAACCCTTACAAACCACATATCAAATTTTATCGTAGGTTTATTGACGACCTGATAATTATTTGGAAAGGGGGAAAGGAACAAATAGAAGAATTTACTGGTTATCTGAACCACAATGACCAAAATTTGAAATTTACATATACAGTGTCTAGTACTAACATACCGTTTTTAGACATAGAGTTGAAACTGGATTTTGATTTACATAAAATAATAACATCAACTTACAGAAAATCGACTTCAGGGAATACTATTCTTCGGGCAGACTCACATCATCCGTCCCATTTAAAAAGAGCTATTCCTAAAGGGCAATATATGCGTCTTAGACGAAACTGTACACATCTAGACGTTTATAAGGAACAAGCTAACTTACTTTCTGAGCGACTCATTGTCAGGGGATATGATAGAACCACACTTTTACAGACAAGCAAGGAAGTAGAAAACATGAGTAGAGAAGATCTATTGAAAGATAGCAAAAAGAAACACAATAAAAGAAATAAACATAACATTGGACAACATACAGAGGGTCCAATTACATTCACTACTAGCTACAGTAGGCAGTTCAAACACATAAATCAAATAATCAGAAAATATATTCCGGTTTTGGAAAAGGACACACTTTTACAAGACGTGATGAAGAAACAAGGAATCAGATGTGTTAGTAAGAGAGCTAGAACTATTGGAAATCAACTAACTAGGGATTTCTCTAGAAAACATACAGTTACATGGTTACAAAGTCAAAATGGATTTTACAAATGTAAAAGAACACCATGTAAAAGTTGTGAGTTTGTCATTTCAGGTGATTCATTTAAGTCCACAGTTACAGGTAAAAAATTTTATATCAGACATAGGATGACATGCCATTCTAAGTTTGTGGTCTATTTAATTACATGCAATCTATGCCACAAACAATATGTAGGTAGGACTACAAGATTATTAAAAGATCGAATCCGTGAACATTTGATATCTATCAAACAAGACCCCCCCAAAACACCCATAGCGAAACATTTTGTTGCACATTTTAAAAATATGGGAATGCCCATAAATGATAACAACTTAGGCACAGTACTAGGATTTCAAGGCATTGATACAGCCATTAACAGTACCAAAGGGGGAGATAGAACAGCTGTACTAAATAGGAAAGAGGCTTATTGGATTTTTCATTTGTCTACAGGAGTCCCTTTAGGAATTAATAAAATTACTGATCTCAGGTATTTTTTGGACTAAGACAACTCAAATAGAGAAGTACATAATACAGCTTAGACGAAAAATTGATACAACAACCTAAACCACGAGCACCTTATAGCAACATTCACGGATTGGAATTAATGCAGTAGGGGCATGGAAAGTTATAAGCTTAAAAACATCAAACATCTAATATCTAACAAGTTAAGATGGTAACCATCAAATAACAATAAAAATACAAGAAACCAAATACCAAAAACTAAATCATATGTTGTGAGGCACTGCATTCCAAGTATGCAATATTTTGATGTTGCAGTACCAATTCCTCAGCAAACCAAAGAACAATAGTATTTAATATTAGTATATAGGTTATAGTTTAAGTTTTCTATTTAATTTTCTTTTCATATTGGATTGGATATGAGTAAAAGAAATTTTATTTTTAAATACATATTTTTTTCGAGCACCATACATGAGAGATATATTCTTAGCATAGAGAGATAATGCAATTAGTAAATTTATAAAGGATTCATATGACACGACACAGCCAAAGTTTTAGCACATAGAGCGTTTATTATATTTTTTATGACACAAAGGAATTTTTTCCATTATCGACACAGTCACCTTGGTCACTTTAGCAAACTCAAGTCAAAAGAAAAAACATAAAGGGATGAATGAATTTAGCATAACAAGTAGTAGATGAGTAATACACAGATTGTTCACAATTGGACACTGGTGCAGCAGAGCTGCCGTTTCACAGGGGGCTCAATCATAGGATAGATCACAGAATAAAAGATAGGGGAAGAGAAATGGATAAAAATAAAAATAAAAATAAAAATAAAAAATAACAAAACAAAAAATAATAAGAAATACTAGAAATAATAACCAATATAGGGATAAAAACGAGGAGATAAAATAACCAAATAAATAGTAATATGAAAAATGACAAGGGATCAGAAAGGATGACGAGAGTAGAGTATGCTAAAAACTCAGTGGGTTTGAGAATAGGTAATAATGATTTAAACAAAATATAAATTCATATACACTAATACCAGGTCAAACCCAGTGGAAATAAATAAATAAATAAATAAAGGGATAAATAATTAAACAATAATTTTTTGAACCCATATAGAGCATATTTAACAAGGAGGAATTGTAGCTTTAACATTGGAAGCTTGAATGTTGGAAACCTAAAAGAAGGAATGCAGGGCAACACAATATAACACAATATAGCACATAACACAACTATTAATATAGAGATGAACTTGGATTTGGTAGATCTGTATATGCAAGGGGATGTTTAGTGAATCCTCTTTTCTTTTCCTCTCTCAGAAAAATATCGAAACCATTTTATTAGGTAAACAGGCAACGAGATAAAGATCGCATGTAAGAATAGCATTTTTCGATACCAGTTTTGTTTTTTATTAATATCTTATTCTTTTATATTTTCTATAACATATTAGCTTGAAATGATTCTTAAAACACTGTTACGTAATTGCTTTACCAGTGTTACTTTTACAATGCAGCAACAGCCGGAAGCGCTTTGGTTTTTTCTCATACAGCTATCAGTCAGACAGAGATACTATTAGATACAAGATATATATACTGTGAACTATCTGTGTGTGGTCCGTAGTGCATGCGCGGACAAGCTGTGTGTGAAGAGACCAAAACCGCGAAGTATTCGTCTTAATTAATACAAACAGGTGTGCTGCAACGCAGGTAAGCAAACGTAACAGGAAATGCTATGTGTTTAAAAGAACTAAGTGATTCATTGTGCTTTAGTCCCTGACGAAGTGCCTCCGGGCAGGAAACGCGTCGGACGTTTCATTCTTAGTGCTCCCTCCCGAGCACACTTGTACCATGCTTAATTGTGACTTTAAATAAAGTCGGTTTTTACTTGCAAACTAGGCGGCTGATGTGTCTTCCTTGCAGCAAACTAATTACACAGTATCCAGGAATCCCTTTTCGTGAGACTAAGGAGTGTCTCATCTCCAGCTTGCAAGGAGCCTCGATACCACCCACGCAGAAAAGCATAGAACTTCACAGTGGATACAAGGTAATCTCTCTTTTGGTTTAATAGAGATACCGATAGATGTAATAGATACACGTATTTACATCATACCTTCTAATCTATGTTCTTGTGCATACTGCGGTGAGGTGAACTAGAGACTATATATGTTTACACAGAAGAGAATAATAAAAAAGCACGTATAACGCTATACAGTTTGAAGCTTTACTCAAGATATACACTACATACAAACAAGTGCAAAAAAATAATTACGGTGTGTGAGAGTGCGCCCTATAATCATTCAGCTAGCTAGATAGATAGATAGATAGATAGATAGATAGATAGATAGATAGAAGAGAAATAGATAGACTTGTTAGATATATAATTACCCTGACAAAGTATAATAATTAAACATGCGGTCTGGGACCCATGGTAACTAGGTTGTGTTAAGTAGTAATATTCTTAGCACTTTAATCCCTGTAACTCCCCCTATCGTGAGAGGTCTATATGGCCTGCATGATTACCCTGACAAAGTATAACAACAAGACATGCGGTCTGTGACCCATGGTAACTAGCTTGTGTTAATTAGTACTTTTCTTAGCACTTTAATCCCTGTTACCCCCCCCTATCGGGGGAAGTCTATATGGCCTGCCTGATTACCCTGACAAAATATAATAATAAGACATGCGGTCTGTGACCCATGGTTACCAGGTTGTGTTTTAAGTAGTACTATTCTTAGCACTTTAATCTCTGTAATACCCCCTATCGGGGGAGGTCTATACGGCCTGCATTATTACCCTTACAAGATATAATAATAAGACATCTGCTCTGGGTCAGGGACCCATGGTAAGGTTGTGTTAAGTAGTACTGTTCTTAGCATTTTAATACCTGTTACTCACCCTATCGGGGGAGGTCTATATGGCCTGCATGATTACCCTAACAAAATATAATAATAAGACATATGCTCTGGGACCCATGGTAAGTTTGTGTTAAGTAGTACTGTTCTTAGCATTTTAATACCTGTTACTCACCCTATCGGGGGAGGTCTATATGGCCTGCATGATTACCCTAACAAAATATAATAAAAAGACATATGCTCTGGGACCCATGGTAACTAGGTTGTGTTAAGTAGTACTGTTCTTAGCATTTTAATACCTGTTACTCACCCTATCGGGTTAGGTCTATATGGCCTGCATGATTAGCCGCACCCAACCAAAAAAAAAGGCATGCGGTCTTGGACTAAGACCCATGGCTAACTCGGTTGTGTAAAGTAGTACTGTTCTTAGCATTTTAATACCTGTTACTCACCCTATTGGGGGAGGTCTATATGGCCTGCATGATTACCCTAACAAAATATAATAATAAGACATATGCTCTGGGACCCATGGTAACTAGGTTGTGTTAAGTAGTACTGTTCTTAGCATTTTAATACCTGTTACTCACCCTATCGGGTTAGGTCTATATGGCCTGCATGATTAGCCGCACCCAACCAAAAAAAAAGGCATGCGGTCTTGGACTAAGACCCATGGCTAACTCGGTTGTGTAAAGTAGTACTATTATTAGCACTTTCATCCCTGTTACTTCCAGGCCTCTCGGGGGAGGTCTACATGGCCATCATGATTATCCTAACAAAGTACAACAACAAAACATGCGGTCTGGGACCCATGCTAACTAGGTTGTGTTAAGTAGTACTGTTCTTATTAGTTTAATACCTGTTACAAAACCGTATTGTCGGAGGTCTATATGGCCTGCATGATTAGCCGCACCAGACCAAAAAAAAAGGCATGCGGTCTTGGACTAAGACCCATGGCTAACTCGGTTGTGTAAAGTAGTACTATTATTAGCACTTTCATCCCTGTTACTTCAAGGCCTCTCGGGGGTGGTCTACATGGCCATCAAGATTACCTTAACAAAATATAACAATAAGACATGCGGTCAGGGACCCATGGTCACTAGGTTGTGTTAAATAGTACTGTTCTTATTAGTTTAATACCTGCTACAACACCGAATGGTTGGAGGTCTATATGGTCTGCATGATTAGCCGCACTCAACCAAAAAAAAAGCCATGCGGTCTTGGACTAAGACCCATGGCTAACTCGGTTGTGTAAAGTAGTACTATTCTTAGCACTTTCATCCCTGTTACTTCAAGGCCTCTCGGGGGTGGTCTACATGGCCATCATGATTACCTTAACAAAATATAAAAATAAGACATGCGGTCTGGGACCCATGGTAACTAGGTTGTGTTTTAAGTAGTACTATTCTTATTAGTTTAATACCTGTTACAACACCGAATAGTGGGAGGTCTATATGGCCTGCATGATTAGCTGCACCCAACCAAAAAAAAAAGGCATGCGGTCTTGGACTAAGACCCATGGCTAACTCGGTTGTTTAAAGTAGTACTATTCTTAGCACTTTCATCCCTGTTACTTCAAGGCCTCTCGGGGGTGGTCTACATGGCCATCATGATTAGCCTAACAAAGTACAACAACAAAACCTTGGCTCTTGATAGCCCTTTAATTGGCTGTATTTTGGTAGTACTGTTCTTATTAGTTTAATATCTGTTACAACACCGAATGGTGGGAGGTCTATATGGCCTGAATGATTAGCCGCACCCAACCAAAAAAAAAGGCATGCGGTCTTGAACTAAGACCCATGGCTAACTCGGTTGTTTAAAGTAGTTCTATTCTTAGCACTTTCATCCCTGTAACGTTAAGGCCTCTCGGGGGTGGTCTACATGGCCATCATGATTACCTTAACAAAATATAACAATAAGACATGCGGCTGGGACCCATGGTAACTAGGTTTTGTTTTAAGTAGTACTATTCTTATTAGTTTAATACCTGTTACAACACCGAATGGTGGGAGGTCTATATGGCCTGCATGATTAGCCACACCCAACCAAAAAAAAAAGGCATGCGGTCTTGGACTAAGACACATGGCTAACTCGGTTGTGTAAATTAGTACTATTCTTAGCACTTTAATCCCTGTTACTTCAAGGCCTCTCGGGGGTGGTCTACATGGCCATCATGTTTAACCTAACATAGTACAACAATAAAACATTGGTTCTTCAAAGCCTGTTAATTGGCTTTATTTTTGTAGTTCTGTTCTTATTAGTTTAATACCTGTTACAACACCGAATGGTGGGAGGTCTATATGGCCTGCATGATTAGCCGCACCAAACCAAAAAAAAAGGCATGCGGTCTTGGACTAAGACACATGGCTAACTCGGTTGTGTAAATTAGTACTATTCTTAGCACTTTAATCCCTGTTACTTCAAGGCCTCTCTGGGGTGGTCTACATGGCCATCATGATTACCCTCACCAAAATACAGGCAGTGCAGAATTATTAGGCAAGTTGTATTTTTGAGGATTAATTTTATTATTGATCAACAACCATGTTCTCAATGAACCCAAAAAACTCATTAATATCAAAGCTGAATAGTTTTGGAAGTAGTTTTTAGTTTGTTTTTAGTTATAGCTATTTTAGGGGGATATCTGTGTGTGCAGGTGACTATTACTGTGCATAATTATTAGGCAACTTAACAAAAAACAAATATATACCCATTTCAATTATTTATTTTTACCAGTGAAACCAATATAACATCTCAACATTCACAAATATACATTTCTGACATTCAAAAACAAAACAAAAACAAATCAGTGACCAATATAGCCACCTTTCTTTGCAAGGACACTCAAAAGCCTGCTATCCATGGATTCTGTCAGTGTTTTGATCTGTTCACCATCAACATTGCGTGCAGCAGCAACCACAGCCTCCCAGACACTGTTCAGAGAGGTGTACTGTTTTCCCTCCTTGTAAATCTCACATTTGATGATGGACCACAGGTTCTCAATGGAGTTCTGATCAGGTGAACAAGGAGGCCATGTCATTAGATTTTCTTCTTTTATACCCTTTCTTGCCAGCCACACTGTGGAGTACTTGGACGCGTGTGATGGAGCATTGTCCTGCATGAAAATCATGTTTTTCTTGAAGGATGCAGACTTCTTCCTGTACCACTGCTTGAAGAAGGTGTCTTCCAGAAACTGGCAGTAGGACTGGGAGTTGAGCTTGACTCCATCCTCAACCCGAAAAGGCCCCACAAGCTCATCTTTGATGATACCAGCCCAAACCAGTACTCCACCTCCACCTTGCTGGCGTCTGAGTCGGACTGGAGCTCTCTGCCCTTTACCAATCCAGCCATGGGCCCATCCATCTGGCCCATCAAAACTCACTCTCATTTCATCAGTCCATAAAACCTTAGAAAAATCAGTCTTGAGATATTTCTTGGCCCAGTCTTGACGTTTCAGCTTGTGTGTCTTGTTCAGTGGTGGTCGTCTTTCAGCTTTTCTTACCTTGGCCATGTCTCTGAGTATTGCACACCTTGTGCTTTTGGGCACTCCAGTGATGTTGCAGCTCTGAAATATGGCCAAACTGGTGGCAAGTGGCATCTTGGCAGCTGCACGCTTGACTTTTCTCAGTTCATGGGCAGTTATTTTGCGCCTTGGTTTTTCCACACGCTTCTTGCGACCCTGTTGACTATTTTGTATGAAACGCTTGATTGTTTGATGATCACGCTTCAGAAGCTTTGCAATTTTAAGAGTGCTGCATCCCTCTGCAAGATATCTCACTATTTTTGACTTTTCTGAGCCTGTCAAGTCCTTCTTTTGACCCATTTTGCCAAAGGAAAGGAAGTTGCCTAATAATTATGCACACCTGATATAGGGTGTTGATGTCATTAGACCACACCCCTTCTCATTACAGAGATGCACATCACCTAATATGCTTAATTGGTAGTAGGCTTTCGAGCCTATACAGCTTGGAGTAAGACAACATGCATAAAGAGGATGATGTGGTCAAAATACTCATTTGCCTAATAATTCTGCACTCCCTGTATAACAACAAGATGTGCGGTCAGGGAACCATGGTAAGGTTACTTCCTTTCGCAAAATCGAGTATACCAGTTGCAGGCAGAGGTTCTGACCCTGCATTATGGCTGCAACTCTCCCTAAAAGAGGCATCCGTTACAGAGTCTGTGGGCATGTATGCAAAGAGATGGCCTGTCTAAAAGGAGCAGCAAGGCAGTACAGGTCGTTCTCCTTCAGCCGTTTTATATGATGGCCCACGAACCTCAACAGCCACAACAGCAAGAAACACCACCTATGCCATTCTTTAGAACAATAGAGTACAGGTATGGCATTGATTTTAGGAACACAGAGATAATTTTTAGGAACCGTGAAATTGAACTAAAAACCATGCTTGGACACCCAGTACAGTACAGGTCATTCGCCTTTGACCTTTTTATAAGAGGGTCCCGGACCCTCAACAAAAACAACAGCAGGAAAGAGGACATATGGCATCCTTTTGAACAATAGAGTACAGGTAAGACATTCATTTTAGAAACCCGGAGATAATTTTTAGGAAACAGGAAATAGAAAAAAACATTGATTGGACACCCAGTACACTTCTTTATCCTTCAGCCTTTTTATAAGAGGGTCCCGAACCCTCTACAAAAACAACAGCAGGAAAAAGGACATATGGCATCCTTTTGAACAATAGAGTACAGGTAAGGCATTGATTTTAGAAACCCAGAGATAATTTTTAGGAAACGGGAAATAGAAACAAACATTGATTGGACACCCAGTACACTTCTTTCTCCTTCGGCCTTTGAATAAGAGGGTCCAGGACCCTCAACAGAAACAACAGCAGGAAAGAGGACATATGGCATCCTTTTGAACAATAGATTACAGGTAAGGCATTGATTTTAGAAACCCGGAGATAATTTGTTGGAACCGGGAAATTGAACCAAAAAAATGATTGGACACCCAGTACACTTCTTTCTTCTTCAGCCTTTTCATAAGAGGCTCCAGGACCCTCAACAAAAACAACAGCAGGAAAGGGGACATATGGCATCCTTTTGAACAATAGAGTACAGGTAAGGCATTGATTTTAGAAACCCAGAGATAATTTTTAGGAAACAGGAAATAGAAAAAAACATTGATTGGACACCCAGTACACTTCTTTCTCCTTCGGCCTTTTTATAAGAGGGTCCAATACCCTCAACAGAAACAACAGCAGGAAAGATGACATATGGCATCCTTTTGAACAATAGAGTTCAGGTACAGCATTGATTTTAGAAACCCAGAGATAATTTTTAGGAACCGGGAAATTGAACCAAAAAAATGATTGGACACCCAGTACACTTCTTTCTACTTTAGCCTTTTTATAAGAGGCTCCAGGACCCTCATCAGAAAGAACAGCAGGAAAGAGGACATATGTCATCCTTTTGAACAATAGAGTACAGGTAAGGCATTGATTTTAGAAACCCTGAGATAATTTTTAGAAAACGGGAAATAGAAAAAAACATTAATTGGACACCCAGTACACTTCTTTCTCCTTCTGCCTTTTTATAAGAGGGTCCAGGACCCTCAACAGAAACAACAGCAGGAAAGTGGACATATGGCATCCTTTTGAACAATAGATTACAGGTACAGCATTGATTTTAGAAACCCAGAGATAATTTGTTGGAACCAGGAAATTGAACCAAAAAAATGATTGGACACCCAGTACACTTCTTTCTACTTCAGCCTTTTTATAAGAGGGTCCAGGACCCTCAACAAAAACAACAGCAGGAAAGAGGACATATGGCATACTTTTGAACAATAGAGTACAGGTACAGCATTGATTTTAGAAACCCAGAGATAATTTTTAGGAACCGGGAAATTGAACCAAAAAAATGATTGGACACTCAGTACACTTCTTTCTCCTTCAGCCTTTTTATAAGAGGGTCCAGGACCCTCAAAAGAAACAACAGCTGGAAAGCAGACATTTTGCATCCTTTTGAACAATAGAGTACAGGTACAGCATTGATTTTAGAAACCCAGAGATAATTTTTTGGAACCGTGAAATTGGCCAAAAAACATGCTTGGATACCCAGTACAAGTCGTTCTCCTTCAGCCTTTTTATAAGAGGGTCCAGCACCCTCAACAGAAACAACTGCAGGAAACACCACATATGCCATCCTTTTGCACAATAGAGTACAGGTATGGCATCCATTTTAGAATCCCGGAGATAATTTTTAGGAACCGGGAGATGAAAAAAGATGCTTGGACAACCAGTACACTTTGTTCTCCTTCACCCTTTTAATAAGATGGCCCATGAACCTCAACAGGCACAACAGCATGAAACACCACATATACCATCCTTTTGCACAATCGAGTACAGGTATGGCATTGATTTGAGGAACCCGGAGATAATTGAGAGGAACCGGGAACATTTTACAAAAAATGTGCTTGGACACCCATTACAGGTCGTTCTCCTTCAGCCTTTTTATACCATGGGCCATGACCCTCAACAGGCACAACAGCATGAAACACTACATATGCCACCCTTTTGCACAATAAACTACAGGTATGGCATAGATGGAACCATTAGATAATTTAGAGCAACTAAGAGATGGATAAAGATGCTTGGTCGGTCCTCCTCCTTCAAATTTGGGGCACTGCATGTGTAATTTAATGGTCCACCAGATATGAGTGGTGTGTTAAGTTGTACTATTCTTAACAGTTTAATCACTGTTATGTGTCTTATTTTTTGCTTTGAGTTTTTTAGCCACAGAGCAGCAGCAGAGGCATGTACAAATGACTGAAAAATTGGGTATTGTTGCAGCCACTGCTGTAGCAGCGGCCAGAAAAATTGATGTTTGTAAAACATTTAGAAAGTGCCCTAAAAGCTTGCGGCTTGAACACTAGTTGTTGGCGGATAATCAAGCAAGTCATCCTGCATTATAAGAAAAAAAAAGCCAGCGTGTGTACCAGTTGTAGCCCAAGCCAGCTCATCTCATTATCAGGCCTTTTTTACTCAAATGTATCACCCAATGTCAGTCCCTTCGGGAACCATCCCTCATTCATTTTAATAAAGGTGAGATAGTCAAGGCTTTTTTGACCTAGGCGACTTCTCTTCTCAGTGACAAAACCTCCTGCTGCACTGAAGGTCCTTTCAGACAGGACACTTGAAGCGGGGCAGGCCAGAAGTTCAATTGCAAATTGGGATAGCTCAGGCCACAGGTCAAGCCTGCACACGCAGTAGTCAAGGGGTCCATCGCTCCTCAGAGAGTCGAGATCCGCAGTTAATGCTAGGTAGTCTGCTACCTGTCGGTTGAGTCTTTCTCTGAGGCTGGATCCCGAAAGGCTCTGGCGATGCATGAGAGTTAAAATGGTTCGCATGTCCTCCATCAACAAGACGTCAGGAAAGTGTCCTGTCCTTGCTGCCATGGTCGTGTGAGGAGGAGGAGGATTACTTTCATCTCTTCCCCTGTTACATTAATGTTGTGCTGTGACATCACCCTTATACGCTGTGTAAAGTATAGTTTTTCATTTATTTTTAAAATGCTCCATCCTTTCCGACTTGCGGGAATTTGGTAACATTTCAGGCACTTTATGCCTATACCGGGGGTCTAGTAGCGTGGACACCCAGTACACGTCGTTCTCCTTCAGCTTTTTTATACGAGGGTCCCTCAACAGGCACGACAGCATGAAAGAACCCATTTGCACAAGGTTGGATGCCGAGCTAATCATATCCCATTCCTCGTCCTCACTGATCTCACTGAGGGTATCTTCTTCCCCCCAGCCACGTACAACACCACGGGTACCAGAGAGGTGACAACAACGAGCACCCTGGGATGCCTGTTGTGCTCGGTCTTCCTCCTCCTCCTCCTCCTCAAAGCCACATTCCTCCTCTGACTCCTCTTCCTCACAATCCTCTTCCTGCGTTGCCCGAGGTCCAGCAAGCGATGCTGATAAGGCTGTTTGTGGTGGTGATAGACACCACAACTCTTCCTCTTCCTCTTCACACTCATCTACAGCCTGATCCAGCACTCTTCGCAGGGAACGCTCCAGGAAGAAAACAAATAGTATGATGTAGCTGATGGTGCCTTCGGTGCGACTGACAAGGTTTGTCACCTCAAAAGGACGCATGAGCCTACAGGCATTGCGCATGAGCGTCCAGTAATTTGGCAAAAAAATCCCCAGCTCCCCAGAGGCTGTCCTAGCACCCCGGTCATACAAATACTCATTAACAGCTTTTTCTTGTTGGAGCAGGCGGTCAAACATTAGGAGTGTTGAATTCCACCGTGTCGGGCTGTCGCAAATCAAGCTCCTCACTGGCAGGTTGTTTCGACGCTTGATATCGGACAAGTGTGCCATGGCCGTGTAGGAACACCTGAAATGGCCACACACCTTCCTGGCCTGCTTCAGGACGTCCTGTAAGCCTGGGTACTTATGGACAAATCATTGTACAATCAGATTACACACATGTGCCATGCATGGCACATGTGTCAACTTGCCCAATTTCAATGCCGCCACCAAATTACTTCCATTGTCAGAAACAACCTTGCCAATCTCCAGTTGGTGCGGAGTCAGCCACTGATACACCTGTGCGTTCAGGGCGGTTAGGAGTGCTGGTGCGGTGTGACTCTCCGCTTTCAGGCAAGTCAACCCCAAGACGGCGTGACACGGCCGTACCCGGGATGTGGAATAGTACCTGGGGAGATGGGGGGTGCCATTGATGTGGAGCAAGATGCAGAAGCAGAAGAGGACTCAGCCAAGGAAGAGGTTATGGAAGAGGTTATGGAAGAGGATGGAGTAGGAGGAGTAGAGGAGGTAGCAGCAGGCCTGCATGCAAGTCATGGCGGTGTCACCAACTCTTCTGCAGAGCCACGCATTCCATGCTTGTCAGATGTCAGCAGGTTTACCCAATGCGCAGTGTAGGTGATATACCTGCCCTGACCATGCTTTGCAGACCAGCCATCCGTGGTCATATGGACCCTTGCCCCAACGCTGTGTGCCAGACATGCCATTACTTCCTTTTGCACAACAGAGTACAAGTTTGGGATTGCCTTTTGTGAAAATACATTTCTGCCAGGTACCTTCCACTGTGGTGTCTCAATAGATACAAATTTTTTGAAAGCATCAGACTCCACCAGCTTGTAGGGTAAAAGCTGGCGTGCTAAGAGTTCAGACAAGCCAGCTGTCAGACGCCAGACAAGGGGGTGACTTTGACAAATTGGCTTCTTACGCTCAAACATGTCCTTGACAGACACTTGACTGTGGGCAGATGACCAGGAACTTCTACGTAAGAGTGACTCAGTGGGAATGGTTGAGAGGGGGCAAGGAGGACAGCAGTGGCTGACGTGGCTGAAGATGCTGGAGCAGGAGGAGGAGGGCGGCTTTCAGTTTGTGTGCTGCTTCTACTCATATGTTCTTCCCATCGGCGTTTGCGATGGGAGACCATGTGCCTTCGCAAAGCAGTTGTATCTAGGTGGGTGTTGGACTTCCCATGACTCAGTTTCTTTTGGCACAGGTTGCAAATGTCATCGCTGTTGTCAGAGGCAGACACACACAAAAAATGCCACACTGCTGAGCTCTGCGATGACGGCATTCTGGTGGTGGCAACAGCATGCGTTGATGGGCGTCTTCGTGCTGTCTGGCTGACCCCAGGTGCAGATGCAGGCTGTCTGACTGTGCCACTAGCTCCTTGCGACGACCTCCCCCTGCTTCCATCTCATCTCCTCCTCCTCCTCTCTGTCTCCCCATCTGAAATTTCCCCCTCTTCTTCTTCTCTTCTAGCAGGCACCCACGTGACATCCACCGACACATCATCATCAACCGCTTCACTTGTATCTGACACATCAAGAAAGGAAGCAGCAGCGGGTACAACATCATCATCATCATCATCATCACACTGTACCTCCATGTCTGTAATGCTGCCTGAATGAGACATATCACTGTTATCTACATCCTCTGTCAATGATGGTTGCGCATCACTCATTTCTTCCAACTGATGTGTCAATAACTCCTGTGACAGATCAAGTGAAGCGGCTGTGGTGCTAGTGTTGGTGGTGGCGACAGGTGGACGAGTGGCACTGGTCACTTGAGACGTGCCCAAAGCACAGCTGGACGTAGATAGTGCGTCAAGGTTAGGAGGACTAGGAGCGGAAGCTGTAGAAGATTGGGTGTCCTGTGTTAGCCATTCAACTAGGTCCTCCTCAGAACTTTTCACGTCCCTCCTGGCACCCGGCATCTGAACAATGTGCATATTTGTAGGGTCAAAAGGAATCACAATTCAATGGCACTAGGAGACTGAAGATTCACAGTCAAAAAAGTTATGATTTAAATTTTTTTCAATACTGTTACAAGAAATATGATTGGTGGCACTAGTTGTCTAGTGGGCCTGGCACACACGCTGGCAGGCAGGAGGAAACTGCAATTCAATGGCACAAGCAAACTGATGATTCACAATCTAACAATTTTTAACCCCTTAAGGACCAGCGACGTACCCTGTATGTCGCTGGCCTTTTTTTGGGACTTGATTGTTTTATACCGTGGTCTTGCCACCAGCGTTGAGACTGCTCTATTCCACAAAGCCTTATGGAGGCAGTGCATTAATAACGTGTTCTTGCTAGATTGTGCTATTATGTCCTGAAAAAACCTTTAACGACCAGTGACATACAGGGTATATTGTGGTCATTAAGGGGTTAATTTTAAATATTAACAATACTGTTACAACAACTATGATTGGTGTAACTAGTTGGCAAGTGGGCCTGGCACACAGGCTGGCAGGCAGGAGGAAACTGCAATTCAATGGCACTAGGAGACTGAAGATTCACAGTCAAAAAAGTTATGATTGAAAAAAATTTCAATACAGTTACAAGAAATATGATTGTTGGCACTAGTTGGCTAGTGGGCCTGGCACACACGCTGGCAGGCAGGAGGAAACTGCAATTCAATGGCACTAGCAAACTGGTGATTCACAATCTAAGATTTTTTTAGTTTAATTATTAGCAATACTGTTACAACAAATAAGATTGGTGTAACTAGTTGGAAAGTGGGCCTGGCACACAGGCTGGCAGGCAGGAGGAAACTCCAATTCAATGGCACTAGCAAACTGGTGATTCACAATCAAAAAAGTTATTATTTAGAATTTTTTCAATACTTTTACAAGAAATATGATTAGTGGCACTAATTGGCTAGTGGGCCTGGCACACAGGCTGGCAGGCAGGAGGAAAGTGCAATTCAATGGCATGAGCAAACTGATGATTCAAATTCTAACTATTTTTAATTTTAAATATTAACAATACTGTTACAACTATTATGATTGGTGTAACTAGTTGGCAAGTTGGCCTGGCATACAGGCTGGCAGGCAGGAGGAAACTGCAATTTAATGGCACTAGGAGACTGAAGATTCACAGTCAAAAAAGTCATGATTTACAATTTTTTCAATACTGTTACAAGAAATATGATTGGTGGCACTAATTGGCTAGTGAGCCTGGCACACAGGCTGGCAGGCAGGAGGAAAGTGCAATTCAATGGCACAAGCAAACTGATGATTCACAATCTAACAATTTTTAATTTTAAATATTAACAATTCTGTTACAACAATTATGATTGGTGTAACTAGTTGGCAAGTGGGCCTGGCACACAGGCTGGCAGGCAGGAGGAAACTGCAATTCAATGGCACTAGGAGACTGAAGATCCACAGTCAAAAAAGTTATGATTGAAAAAAATTTCAATACAGTTACAAGAAATATGATTGTTGGCACTAGTTGGCTAGTGGGCCTGGCACACACGCTGGCAGGCAGGAGGAAACTGCAATTCAATGGCACTAGCAAACTGGTGATTCACAATCTAAGATTTTTTTAGTTTAAATATTAACAATACTGTTACAACAAATATGATTGGTTTAACTAGTTGGCAAGTGGGCCTGGTACACAGGCTGGCAGGCAGGAGGAAACTGCAATTCAATGGCACTAGCAAACTGGTGATTCACAGTCAAAAAAGTTATGATTTAGAATTTTTTCAATACTGTTACAAGAAATAAGATTGGTGGCACTAATTGGCTAGTGGGCCTGGCACACAGGCTGGCAGGCAGGAGGAAAGTGCAATTCAATGGCAAGAGCAAACTGATGATTCACAATCTAACAATTTTTAATTTTAAATATTAGCAATACTGTTACAACAATTATGATTGGTGTAACTAGTTGGCAAGTCGGCCTGGCACACAGGCTGGCAGGCAGGAGGAAACTGCAATTCAATGGCACTAGGAGACTGAAGATTCACAGTCAAAACAGTGATGATTTACAATTTTTTCAATACTGTTACAAGAAATATGATTGGGGCACTAATTGGCTAGTGGGCCTGGCACACAGGTTGGCAGGCAGGAGGAAAGTGCAATTCAATGGCACAAGCAAACTGATGATTCACAATCAAACAATTTTTTATTTTAAATATTAACAATACTGTTACAACTATAATGATTGGTGTAACTAGTTGGCAAGTCGGCCTGGCATACAGGCTGACAGGCAGGAGGAAACTGCAATTCAATGGCACTAGGAGACTGAAGATTCACAGTAAAAAAAGTGATGATTTACAATTTTTTCAATACTGTTACAAGAAATATGATTGGTGGCACTAATTGGCTAGTGGGCCTGGCACACAAGCTGGCAGGCAGGAGGAAAGTGCAATTCAATGGCACAAGCAAACTGATGATTCACAATCTAACAATTTTTAATTTTAAATATTAACAATACTGTTACAACTATTATGATTGGTGTAACTAGTTGGCAAGTCGGCCTGGCATACAGGCTGGCAGGCAGGAGAACACTGCAATTCAATGGCACTAGGAGACTGAAGATTCACAGTCAAAAAAGTGATGACTTACAATTTTTTCAATACTGTTATAAGAAATATGATTGGTGGCACTAATTGGCTAGTGAGCCTGGCACACAGGCTGGCAGGCAGGAGGAAAGTGCAATTCAATGGCACAATCAAACTGATGATTCACAATCTAACAATTTTTAATTTTAAATATTAACAATAATTTTCAAAAAATATGATTGGTGTAACTAGTTGGCAAGTGGGCCTGGCACACAGGCTGACAGGCAGGAGGAAACTGCAATTCAATGGCACTAGGAGACTGAAGATTCACAGTCAAAAAAGTTATGACTGAAAAATTTTTCAATACAGTTACAAGAAATATGATTGTTGGCACTAGTTGGCTAGTGCGCCTGGCACACACACTGGCAGGCAGGAGGAAACTGCAATTCAATGGCACTAGCAAACTGATGATTCACAATCTAAGATTTTTTTAGTTTAAATATTAACAATACTGTTACAACAAATATGATTGGTGTAACTAGTTGGCAAGTGGGCCTGGTACACAGGCTGGCAGGCAGGAGGAAAATGCAATTCAATGGCACTAGCAAACTGGTGATTCACAGTCAAAACATTTATGATTTAGAATTTTTTCAATACTGTTACAAGAAATATTATTAGTGGCACTAATTGGCTAGTGGGCCTGGCACACAGGCTGGCAGGCAGGAGGAAAGTGCAATTCAATGGCACTAGCAAACTGGTGATTCACAATCTAAGAATTTTTTAGTTTAAATATTAACAATACTGTTACAACAAATATGATTGGTGTAACTAGTTGGCAAGTGGGCCTGGCACACAGGCTGGCAGGCAGGAGGAAATTCCAATTCAATGGCACTAGCAAACTGGTGATTCACAATCAAAAAAGTTATGATTTAGAATTTTTTCAATACTGTTACAAGAAATATGATTGTTGGCACTAATTGGCTAGTGGGCCTGGCACACAGGCTGGCAGGCAGGAGGAAAGTGCAATTCAATGGCACGAGCAAACTGATGATTCACAATCTAACAATTTTTCATTTTAAATATTAACAATACTGTTACAACTATTATGATTGGTGTAACTAGTTGGCAAGTCGGCCTAGCATACAGGCTGGCAGGCAGGAGGAAACTGCAATTCAAAGGCACTAGGAGACTGAAGATTCACAGTCAAAAATGTCATGATTTACAATTTTTTCAATACTGTTACAAGAAATATGATTGGTGGCACTAATTGGCTAGTGAGCCTGGAACACAGGCTGGCAGGCAGGAGGAAAGTGCAATTCAATGGCACAAGCAAACTGATGATTCACAATCTAACAATTTTTAATTTTAAATATTAACAATACTGTTACAACAATTATGATTGGTGTAACTAGTTGGCAAGTGGGCCTGGCACACAGGCTGGCAGGCAGGAGGAAACTGCAATTCAATGGCACTAGGAGACTGAAGATTCACAGTCAAAAAAGTTATGATTGAAAAAAAATTCTATACAGTTACAAGAAATATGATTGTTGGCACTAGTTGGCTAGTGGGCCTGGCACACACGCTGGCAGGCAGGAGGAAACTGCAATTCAATGGCACTAGCAAACTGGTGATTCACAGTCAAAACATTTATGATTTAGAATTTTTTCAATACTGTTACAAGAAATATGATTAGTGGCACTAATTGGCTAGTGGGCCTGGCACACAGGCTGGCAGGCAGGAGGAAAGTGCAATTCAATGGCACTAGCAAACTGATGATTCACAATCTAACAATTTTTAATTTTAAATATTAACAATAATTTTCAAAAAATATGATTGGTGTAACTAGTTGGCAAGTGGGCCTGGCACACAGGCTGACAGGCAGGAGGAAACTGCAATTCAATGGCACTAGGAGACTGAAGATTCACAGTCAAAAAAGTTATGACTGAAAATATTTTCAATACAGTTACAAGAAATATGATTGTTGGCACTAGTTGGCTAGTGCGCCTGGCACACACACTGGCAGGCAGGAGGAAACTGCAATTCAATGGCACTAGCAAACTGATGATTCACAATCTAAGATTTTTTTAGTTTAAATATTAACAATACTGTTACAAAAAATATGATTGGTGTAACTAGTTGGCAAGTGGGCCTGGTACACAGGCTGGCAGGCAGGAGGAAACTGCAATTCAATGGCACTAGCAAACTGGTGATTCACAGTCAAAACATTTATGATTTAGAATTTTTTCAATACTGTTACAAGAAATATGATTAGTGGCACTAATTGGCTAGTGGGCCTGGCACACAGGCTGGCAGGCAGGAGGAAAGTGCAATTCAATGGCACTAGCAAACTGGTGATTCACAATCTAAGATTTTTTTAGTTTAAATATTAACAATACTGTTACAACAAATATGATTGGTGTAACTAGTTGGCAAGTGGGCCTGGCACACAGGCTGGCAGGCAGGAGGAAATTCCAATTCAATGGCACTAGCAAACTGGTGATTCACAATCAAAAAAGTTATGATTTAGAATTTTTTCAATACTGTTACAAGAAATATGATTGTTGGCACTAATTGGCTAGTGGGCCTGGCACACAGGCTGGCAGGCAGGAGGAAAGTGCAATTCAATGGCACGAGCAAACTGATGATTCACAATCTAACAATTTTTCATTTTAAATATTAACAATACTGTTACAACTATTATGATTGGTGTAACTAGTTGGCAAGTCGGCCTAGCATACAGGCTGGCAGGCAGGAGGAAACTGCAATTCAAAGGCACTAGGAGACTGAAGATTCACAGTCAAAAATGTCATGATTTACAATTTTTTCAATACTGTTACAAGAAATATGATTGGTGGCACTAATTGGCTAGTGAGCCTGGAACACAGGCTGGCAGGCAGGAGGAAAGTGCAATTCAATGGCACAAGCAAACTGATGATTCACAATCTAACAATTTTTAATTTTAAATATTAACAATACTGTTACAACAATTATGATTGGTGTAACTAGTTGGCAAGTGGGCCTGGCACACAGGCTGGCAGGCAGGAGGAAACTGCAATTCAATGGCACTAGGAGACTGAAGATTCACAGTCAAAAAAGTTATGATTGAAAAAAATTTCAATACAGTTACAAGAAATATGATTGTTGGCACTAGTTGGCTAGTGGGCCTGGCACACACGCTGGCAGGCAGGAGGAAACTGCAATTCAATGGCACTAGCAAACTGGTGATTCACAATCTAAGATTTGTTTAGTTTAAATATTAACAATACTGTTACAACAAATATGATTGGTGTAACTAGTTGGCAAGTGGGCCTGGTACACAGGCTGGCAGGCAGGAGGAAACTGCAATTCAATGGCACTAGCAAACTGGTGATTCACAGTCAAAAAAGTTATGATTTAGAATTTTTTCAATACTGTTACAAGAAATATGATTGGTGGCACTAATTGGCTAGTGGGCCTGGCACACAGGCTGGCAGGCAGGAGGAAAGTGCAATTCAATGGCACGAGCAAACTGATGATTCACAATCTAACAATTTTTAATTTTAAATATTAACAATACTGTTACAACTATAATGATTGGTGTAACTAGTTGGCAAGTCGGCCTGGCATACAGGCTGGCAGGCAGGAGGAAACTGCAATTCAATGGCACTAGGAGACTGAAGATTCACAGTCAAAAAAGTGATGATTTACAATTTTTTCAATACTGTTACAAGAAATATGATTGGTGGCACTAATTGGCTAGTGGGCCTGGCACACAGGCTGGCAGGCAGGAGGAAAGTGCAATTCAATGGCACAAGCAAACTGATGATTCACAATCTAACAATTTTTAATTTTAAATATTAACAATACTGTTACAACAATTATGATTGGTGTAACTAGTTGGCAAGTCGGCCTGGCACACAGGCTGGCAGGCAGGAGGAAACTGCAATTCAATGGCACTAGGAGACTGAAGATTCACAGTAAAAACAGTGATGATTTACAATTTTTTCAATACTGTTACAAGAAATATGATTGGGGCACTAATTGGCTAGTGGGCCTGGCACACAGGTTGGCAGGCAGGAGGAAAGTGCAATTCAATGGCACGAGCAAACTGATGATTCACAATCTAACAATTTTTAATTTTAAATATTAACAATACTGTTACAACTATAATGATTGGTGTAACTAGTTGGCAAGTCGGCCTGGCATACAGGCTGGCAGGCAGGAGGAAACTGCAATTCAATGGCACTAGGAGACTGAAGATTCACAGTCAAAAAAGTGATGATTTACAATTTTTTCAATACTGTTACAAGAAATATGATTGGTGGCACTAATTGGCTAGTGGGCCTGGCACACAGGCTGGCAGGCAGGAGGAAAGTGCAATTCAATGGCACAAGCAAACTGATGATTCACAATCTAACAATTTTTAATTTTAAATATTAGCAATACTGTTACAACAATTATGATTGGTGTAACTAGTTGGCAAGTGGGCCTGGCACACAGACTGGCAGGCAGGAGGAAACTGCAATTCAATGGCACTAGGAGACTGAAGATTCACAATCAAAAAAGTTATGATTGGAAAAAATTTCAATACAGTTACAAGAAATATGATTGTTGGCACTAGTTGGCTAGTGGGCCTGGCACACACGCTGGCAGGCAGGAGGAAACTGCAATTCAATGGCACTAGCAAACTGGTGATTCACAATCTAAGATTTGTTTAGTTTAAATATTAACAATACTGTTACAACAAATATGATTGGTGTAACTAGTTGGCAAGTGGGCCTGGTACACAGGCTGGCAGGCAGGAGGAAACTGCAATTCAATGGCACTAGCAAACTGGTGATTCACAGTCAAAAAAGTTATGATTTAGAATTTTTTCAATACTGTTACAAGAAATATGATTGGTGGCACTAATTGGCTAGTGGGCCTGGCACACAGGCTGGCAGGCAGGAGGAAAGTGCAATTCAATGGCACGAGCAAACTGATGATTCACAATCTAACAATTTTTAATTTTAAATATTAACAATACTGTTACAACTATAATGATTGGTGTAACTAGTTGGCAAGTCGGCCTGGCATACAGGCTGGCAGGCAGGAGGAAACTGCAATTCAATGGCACTAGGAGACTGAAGATTCACAGTCAAAAAAGTGATGATTTACAATTTTTCAATACTGTTACAAGAAATATGATTGGTGGCACTAATTGGGTAGTGAGCCTGGCACACAGGCTGGCAGGCAGGAGGAAAGTGCAATTCAATGGCACAAGCAAACTGATGATTCACAATCTAACAATTTTTAATTTTAAATATTAACAATAATTTTCAAAAAATATGATTGGTGTAACTAGTTGGCAAGTGGGCCTGGCACACAGGCTGGCAGGCAGGAGGAAACTGCAATTCAATGGCACTAGGAGACTGAAGATTCACAGTCAAAAAAGTTATGATTGAAAAAAATTTCAATACAGTTACAAGAAATATGATTGTTGGCACTAGTTGGCTAGTGGGCCTGGCACACACGCTGGCAGGCAGGAGGAAACTGCAATTCAATGGCACTAGCAAACTGGTGATTCACAATCTAAGATTTTTTTAGTTTAAATATTAACAATACTGTTACAACAAATATGATTGGTGTAACTAGTTGGCAAGTGGGCCTGGTACACAGGCTGGCAGACAGGAGGAAACTGCAATTCAATGGCACTAGCAAACTGGTGATTCACAGTCAAAAATGGTATGATTTAGAATTTTTTCAATACTGTTACAAGAAATATGATTAGTGGCACTAATTGGCTAGTGGGCCTGGCACACAGGCTGGCAGGCAGGAGGAAAGTGCAATTCAATGGCACTAGCAAACTGGTGATTCACAATCTAAGATTGTTTTAGTTTTAATATTAACAATACTGTTACAACAAATATGATTGGTGTAACTAGTTGGCAAGTGGGCCTGGCACACAGGCTGGCAGGCAGGAGGAAACTCCAATTCAATGGCACTAGCAAACTGGTGATTCACAATCAAAAAAGTTATGATTTAGAATTTTTTCAATACTGTTACAAGAAATATGATTAGTGGCACTAATTGGCTAGTGGGCCTGGCACACAGGCTGACAGGCAGGAGGAAAGTGCAATTCAATGGCACAAGCAAACTGATGATTCACAATCTAACAATTTTTAATTTTAAATATTAACAATACTGTTACAACTATTATGATTGGTGTAACTAGTTGGCAAGTCGGCCTGGCATACAGGCTGGCAGGCAGGAGGAAACTGCAATTCAATGGCACTAGGAGACTGAAGATTCACAGTCAAAAAAGTCATGATTTACAATTTTTTCAATACTGTTACAAGAAATATGATTGGTGGCACTAATTGGCTAGTGAACCTGGCACACAGGCTGGCAGGCAGGAGGAAAGTGCAATTCAATGGCACAAGCAAACTGATGATTCACAATCTAACAATTTTTAATTTTAAATATTAACAATACTGTTACAACAAATATGATTTAAATATTAACAATAATTTTCAAAAAATATGATTGGTGTAACTAGTTGGCAAGTGGGCCTGGCACACAGGCTGGCAGGCAGGAGGAAACTGCAATTCAATGGCACTAGGAGACTGAAGATTCACAGTCAAAAAAGTTATGATTGAAAAAAAATTCAATACAGTTACAAGAAATATGATTGTTGGCACTAGTTGGCTAGTGGGCAGGCAGGAGGAAACTGCAATTCAATGGCACTAGCAAACTGGTGATTCACAATCTAAGATTTTTTTAGTTCAAATATTAACAATACTGTTACAACAAATATGATAGGTGTAACTAGTTGGCAAGTGGGCCTGGTACACAGGCTGGCAGGCAGGAGGAAACTGCAATTCAATGGCACTAGCAAACTGGTGATTCACAGTCAAAAAAGGTATGATTTAGAATTTTTTCAATAATGTTACAAGAAATATGATTGGTGGCACTAATTGGCTAGTGGGCCTGGCACACAGGCTGGCAGGCAGGAGAAAAGTGCAATTCAATGGCAAGAGCAAACTGATGATTCACAATCTAACACTTTTTAATTTAAAATATTAACAATACTGTTACAACAATTATGATTGGTGTAACTAGTTGGCAAGTCGGCCTGGCACACAGCCTGGCAGGCAGGAGGAAACTGCAATTCAATGGCACTAGGAGACTGAAGATTCACAGTCAAAACAGTGATGATTTACAATTTTTTCAATACTGTTACAAGAAATATGATTGGTGGCACTAATTGGCTAGTGGGCCTGGCACACAGGCTGGCAGGCAGGAGGAAAGTGAAATTCAATGGCACTAGGAGACTGAAGATTCACAGTCAAAAAAGTGATGATTTACAATTTTTTCAATACTGTTACAAGATATATTATTGGTGGCACTAACTAGCTAGTGGGCCTGGCACACGCTGGCAGGCAGGAGGAAAGTGCAATTCAATGGCACAAACAAACTGATGATTCACAATCTAACAATTTTTAATTTTAAATATTAACAATACTGTTACAACAGATATGATTGGTGTAACTAGTTGGCAAGTGGGCCTGGCACACAGGCTGGCAGGCAGGAGGAAACTGCAATTCAATGGCACTAGGAGACTGAAGATTCACAGTCAAAAAAGTTATGATTGAAAACATTTTCAATACAGTTACAAGAAATATGATTGTTGGCACTAGTTGGCTAGTGGGCCTGGCACACACGCTGGCAGGCAGGAGGAAACTGCAATTCAATGGCACTAGCAAACTGGTGATTCACAATCTAAGATTTTTTTAGTTTAAATATTAACAATACTGTTACAACAAATATGATTGGTGTAACTAGTTGGCAAGTGGGCCTGGCACACAGGCTGGCAGGCAGGAGGAAACTGCAAATCAATGGCACTAGCAAACTGGTGATTCACAATCAAAAAAGTTATGATTTAGAATTTTTTCAATACTGTTACAAGAAATATGATTGGTGGCACTAATTGGATAGTGGGCCTGGCACACAGGCTGGCAGGCAGGAGGAAAGTGCAATTCAATGGCAAGAGCAAACTGATGATTCACAATCTAACAATTTTTAATTTTAAATATTAACAATACTGTTACAACAATTATGATTGGTGTAACTAGTTGGCAAGTCAGCCTGGCATACAGGCTGGCAGGCAGGAGGAAACTGCAATTCAATGGCACTATGAGACTAAAGATTCACAGTCAAAACAGTGATGATTTACAATTTTTTCAATACTGTTACAAGAAATATGATTGGGGAACTAATTGGCTAGTGGGCCTGGCACACAGGTTGGCAGGCAGGAGGAAAGTGCAATTCAATGGCACGAGCAAACTGATGATTCACAATCTAACAATTTTTAATTTTAATTATTAACAATACTGTTACAACTATTATGATTGGTGTAACTAGTTGGCAAGTCGGCCTGGCACACAGGCTGGCAGGCAGGAGGAAACTGCAATTCAATGGCACTAGGAGACTGAAGATTCAGAGTCAAAAAAGTTATGATTGAAAAAAATTTCAATACAATTACAAGAAATATGATTGTTGGCACTAGTTGGCTAGTGGGCCTGGCACACACGCTGGCAGGCAGGAGGAAACTGCAATTCAATGGCACTAGCAAACTGGTGATTCACAGTCAAAAAAGTTATGATTTAGAATTTTTTTCAATACTGTTACAAGAAATATGATTGGTGGCACTAATTGGCTAGTGGGCCTGGCACACAGGCTGGCATGCAGGAGGAAAGTGCAATTCAATGGCAAGAGCAAACTGATGATTCACAATCTAACAATTTTTTTTTTTTTTTTTCTTTTTATTGTAGCTGTTGTCTCTCTCCCATATACTATATGTTTACTCGCCAGAAAAATATAAAACAAGCATTGGGATTGGAACCGCAGCACTTTACTTTATTATATTTATTAATATCTTAAAAAAAAGAATAAAGACATTACAAAAGACAAAAAAAAAAAAAAAAAAAGAGAAAGACATATAAACTCACTCCCCTCCACTCCGCATCCCCCCGCCCACGCACTCCCTATACTTTGTCTTTATTTAAAAATGTTTCCCAGTAGAAACGTATCATTAGGAAATAATCCTCCCTTTTAGATTTTTTATATGAGAACTCTTCTAGTTCCAATAACTCGTTTACTCTGGGTATTAGCATGTCTTCCTTTAGAGCTTCCCTTTTCTTCCAATTGCGTGCTATAATAGATTTAGTGCCATTTATTATATATATTATAAGTTTGGCTTTGATTTTACACATACCATTAATAGGTTTGTTCATAAGGGCATTGTATATGTCCAATTGGATTGTTTTATTTAAAATGAACTGAATGCAGGAGGAGGTGCCCGACCACAACCTCTGAATTAATGGGCAATCCCACCATATATGCTTCATTGTCTTAGTCATGCCACACCCCCTCCAGCAGTATTTTGATGCGTTCGGGTAAATGCTATGCAATCTGGCTGGTGTCAGGTACCATCTGGTTAATATTTTATAATTAAGTTCTTGAATATTTGAAGATACTGAAGTCTCAGCTGTCTTTATAAAAATATGGTTCCATTCTGTGTTTTCCAGCTGGGTACCAATCTCTTTTTCCCATTTATGTATGTATACGTGATTTTTAGGCTTGTCCGTCTCTGTTAACAATTTATAACTATAAGAGATTGTCCCCTTTATTGGAATTCCTTTATAGCATATTTTTTCATAAGTGGTTAGCTTTCTAACTAAATTATCTTTCAGCCTGTGGTTAAGAATAAAGTTTTTTAATTGAAGATATTTTAGCCATTTTGAATATGCTCCCCCTGCTATATTTGTAAGGTTTTCCCTAGGCTTCAATTTGCCTTGTGTAAGGAAATTTACTAGCGGAGTCGTGTCTTGTATCTGTTTAATGTTAAAGCATCTAGGAATTATTCCTCCCTGGAATTCCGCATTATTGTCTATTGGTAATAGTGGCAATGGGAATGTCGATATATTGGGATATGTGGCTATTATCTTATCCCATTGTGTTATTATATGTTGGATCAGAGGGTAGTCTCCTATACCTGTGGGTCTGCTTTCTGCCGTTATCCAGCATAAATTGCTGATTGTTTGGGCTTGACTTAGATCAGTTTCTAATGCTACCCATGCTTTATTATTTTTATTTGTGTGCCAATCTATTGCTCTCTGTAGTACTATTGCTCTATAATAGTTCTTGATATTCGGTACTCCCAACCCTCCTTTTTTCTTTGGCATATATACTGTAGTTATGTTTATCCGGGGTTTTTTCCCATTCCAGATGAAAGTATTGATCATCCTTTGGAAATCAATACAGTAATTTTTTGGGAGAGCTATGGGGACTGTCTGTAAGATATATAAAAGGCGGGGGAGAACATTCATTTTTATTGTGTGTATCCGCCCAAACCAGGAGAGTGTTTTTTTTTTCCATTGATTAAGATCTTGCTGAATGTTTTCTGCCAATTTCACATAATTTTCTAAATATAGGCTTGCCATATCTTGCGTTAAATGGACACCCAGATATTTAAGCGATGACTCTTTCCAAGAATATGAATTTTGTTGTTTGCAGATCTGAAGAATCAGTGCAGGTGTTGAAATAAATAGAGCCTCTGATTTGTTAGTGTTTATCAAGAAATTTGAGTATTTACCGAACTCTTGAAAGGCCTCTTCTAGGGCGTTAATTGAGTCCTCTGGATTGGTCAGAGTCATTAAAACGTCATCGGCGTATAACGATATCTTGTATTCTTTCTTCCCAATATTCAGCCTCTTAATTTTATTATTTGCCCGGATTCTAGCCGCTAAAATTTCCATAGAAATTACAAATAGTATGGGCGACAGGGGACACCCCTGTCTAGTGCCATTAGTTATATTAAATGAATCAGAAATCATACCATTCACTCTTACCCTTGCCGATGGACAGGTATATAAGTGGAATATTTGCTGAATAATTTTTTCCCCAAATCCAAATCTTTTAAGCGTTTGCTGAAGGAATGACCAGCTGAGCCGGTCAAACGCTTTTTCAGCGTCCATTGATATTGTAACCAAAGGGATCTTATTTAACTTAGCATATTTAATTAAATGTAATGTTTTGATGGTATTGTCTCGTGCTTCTCTGCCTGGGACAAATCCCACCTGGTCAGTGTTAATTATACAAGGCAGAATCCTGTTTATTCTATTGGAAATGATCTTTGAGTAAATTTTTATGTCATTATTAAGTAATGAAATTGGTCTGAAGTGTTTCATATTATTGGGTTCTTTACCCGGTTTGGGTAGCACGACTATTCTTGCTTCTAGCATTTCTTTTAAAAAGGATGAGTTATCGTTCAATGAATTAAACAATCTAAGTAATTTTGGTGCTAATGATTCTATAAAAGTTTTATAATATGTTGCATTGAGGCCATCCGGGCCCGGGCTCTTACCGACTGGGAGATTCCTAATAGTCTGAGTGACCTCTTGTAATGTAAATGGTTCGTCTAATGACCTTTGTTGTGTTTCTGTAAGAGTAGGTACTTCCGTTTCTTTTATATATGCCAATTTTTCTAGCTCATTATTTTGAGAGTTATTATTGGGATTTAAATTGTATAATTTCTGGTAATAATTTTTAAATTCTCTGGCTATCTCTTGACTCCCCACTATATAATTCCCTTGCGTATCCTGTATTTTTGAAACATGTGATTGAAATATTTTTTTCTTTAGGGCTCTTGCCAGCAATTTTCCAATTTATTGCCTCCATTAAAGAAGCATTTTTTAAGTGCCAGCGCCTTTTGTTGGGCGCCTTTATTCAGAAATACATTAAGGTTGTTACGTGCTTCTTTAAGCTGTATTGCTGTACCCATATTATATGGGTCTTTTTTATGTAATTGTTCCTCCTTTTGCAATGCGTCATTTAAGGAGAGATAGGTTTTATTTAAGTTTTTTTTTATTCTAGCCTTGTGTTTAATGAATTCTCCTCTTATCACTTGTTTATGTGCCTCCCACCAGATTGCAGGGGAGGTATCTCCCCATTGGTTACAGTAAAAATACATATTTATTGTTTCTTGAATAGATGACTTGATTTGTAAATCATTCAGCAAATAATCCTCTAGTCTCCATTGATATGGGGCCACTGGTGTTTCTGGCCACTTTATACTTATTGAGATTAATGAGTGATCTGACCAAGATATATTGTATATTTTTGTTTCCTGAACCAAAGAGTAACTATTTTGATCAATAAAGAAATAATCTATACGTGAATATGATTGTTGAGGGGCCGAATAGAATGTGTAATCCCTTGTTGTGGGATGTAATGTTCTCCAGCTATCTACCAGGGATAAGGAAAGTAAATTAGATTTGACCGACTTAATTATATGTTTAGCTATATTGCTCTTTTTTTTTGAGCAGTCTATCAATGGCTCAAACGCTAGGTTAAAATCTCCACCCATTATTAGTGTACCTTTCATATTTTCCATTATCAAGTTAGTGATTCTCCTAAAAAAAGCTTTTTGTCCTATGTTGGGCGCATATATATTAACTAGCGTGACAGGTCTGTTATATAATAAACCGACCAAGCACAGGAATCTACCCTCCAGATCCTTTTCCATGTGTAAAAGTTGAAAAGGTGTATCTTTCTGAATTATTATGCATACTCCGTTTCGTTTCTGTGTATTCGAGCTATAATAAACAGTTGGGTAAAATTTATTTGTAAATTTGGGTTCGTTATTACATAAAAAATGAGATTCTTGAACAAAAACAATATCTCCTTTTGATTTATGAAAGCTATGTAACGCAATGTGCCTTTTATGGGGTGCATTAAGGCCCTTAGCATTTTGAGATAAAATTTTTTATTTGTTTTATGTCCATTTTACTTTAATTGAGAGGAGATGCTTGCTAGTAAGTAATCCTATTCTCTGGGTTATCATCTTCCCAGCAAAGTGAGAGTGCCCCGGCGGCCAGGGGGAACGGAGGGGGGAGAGAGAGGAAAAAAAAAAAAAAAAACTCGCAACACATAAGAGTCGTACATAGACCAACATGAAAAAACAAAACAACGTCCATGTACCTCCTGAGCAGCATTGCAGTTTAAAAACTTAATAGAAAAAAAAATACTCTGTCACCCTCATCCTCCGTGAGAGAGATAGGAGAGGGAGGAGAAAGGAGGAAGAGAGAGAAAAAAAAAAAAAAAACTAAGAGGGAAAAATATTCTATGAAATATCTTCTCTATACTTAATCGATTTCTATTAATCCATGAATTGAGCTTTCTTATTGTGTGCTTACTATCCGTGTCCGTTACCAACCTTATATAGTGTTCAATATTACTACATACCTATTTCTTACAAAATATCTTCTCTGTCTGTGATGTGTCTACTAAAAATATATTCTCTATGCTTAATCTGTTTCTATAAATCCAGAAATTGAGCTTTCTTATTGTGTGCTTACTATCCGTATCCATTACCAACCTTATATAGTGTTCAATATTACTACATGCCTATATCTTACAAAATATCTTCTCTATCTGTGATGTGTCTACTAAAAAAAAATATATTCTCTATGCTTAGTCTATATCTATAAATCCAGAGATTGAGCTTTCTTATTGTGTGCTTGCTTCCCGTGTCCATTACTGACCTTTTATAATATTCAATATTACTTCATGCCTATATTTTACAAAATATCTCTCTATCTGTGATGTGTCTGCTAATTCTACTATTTGTTGTTATACTATCAATCCTATATATTTTTTCTCCCTTTTTCTCTCTTCTCTCCTCCTCCTAGTGAGAAGAAGAGAGAGAAAAAAAAAAAAAACCCAAACCCCTATTCACACCGTAAATTTGCTATTACACTCTGGTCTTGAGGGTAATTATTCTAAATATGTGAAAAATTACCTTCTGTTCTAACGTGATTAAGTGGCTAGTGATATTCCATAAAAATACTCTATTTGTTAATAATTATCTTCCTAATTAAAGTCAACTCCCCCTTATGAATCTTCCTTGACTGACCCTATGTGATATTAAGTGTTGATAGTGTGTGTATTAACCTATACTATAGTTTTAGTAAAAAAAAAAAAAAAAAAAAGGAACACCCCTCTTCTTCCCTTTCCCTTAACTTTTCTTTAGAGATGGAGTCTTATCTTTCTATCTACTTTCCAATCCTTTCTTGTTCCCTTTTCCTTCCTTTTCTGCCTCTTTCTACCCCCTTCCCTTCCCACTCTTCTCTCTTCTTCCCCTTTTATTGCTTATATGTCACTTTAGACCATTGTGAGCCCTGCAAATGTAGGGGAGCTTTTGGTTGTTTTGCATATTGAACTGAAACAGTGTTATGAGATTCTTGATTTTCCATCTGAGTGGGGTGGGGTGGGGGTCTATTCCCAAAGTAGTACAAAATGTATTTATATCATCCGTTGATCTTAAAATCGCCATTTTCCCATTTATTGTTGCCCTTAGATCGAATGGAAACCCCCATCTGTAGTTGATATTCAGTTGACGTAAATGTGTAGTCAAGTGTCTCACTTCTCTTCTCCTCTGTAATGTCCTTGGGCTAAGATCTGTGAAAATCTGTATATTTTGTCCATCATATGTTATATTTTGTTGTTTCCTTGCCATTTGCAGAATGAGATCTTTATCCTTGAAATGTGCAAATTTAATTATTATGTCCCTCGGTGGTTCCCCCTGTCTGGGTTTAGGCCTAAGGGCTCTGTGACTTCTTTCAAGGGTCCTTAATACATAGTTATTGGTGCCTGTAAAATTGTTAAAGAATTGGAGGAGATATTCTTCTAGTTCTTCCTTCATCACATCCTCTGTGATCCCCCTTATTCGGAGATTGAGCCTTCTATGTCTGTTCTCCATATCTTCTATTTGATTCTGTTGTGTTAAGAGTGCCTCCCCTTGTTGGCGTATTTGAGTTGTTAAGCTATCAATAGTGTTATTAACTATTATATTTTCTTCCTCCACTTGTGCCACCCTGTTACCAATCTCAGAAACATCTTTTTTTATGGCTATAAGCTCCGTTTTAATACACTGTTTAACCTGGGAGATTTCATCAAGGAGGGTCTGGATATCTTTTTTACTGGGTAGATTCTGTAAATCTGCCTTTGTTACAGGAGACGAATTTAATTCAGATATACTCTGTGAGGGCCTAGAGGGAGATTGATCTTCTAGAGTGCTTGTTAGGGATGTGTCTGTTGTTTTAAAGTACTTATCCACTTTTGATCCTTGTGGTGTAGTGATTTTATTTACTTTGTCTTGTTTATTTCCTTTTTTAGAGGTCATATTAGTGGTTTTTAGTTTTTACACAGCTTTAGAAACTGTATGTACTTTTTTTTTTTTTTTTTTTTCTGGGTTTCACCCCTCTTATCACCACCACCTCTATCCCTTGCCCTTTGTGACTCGCCTTTTGGCTGTTTGTTTGTAGTGCTTTCAATTATTAAGCAAGTAATATGCTCCCTTAAATTAGTTTTCCATTCAGTATAGGGCTTAATTAAGTGAGTGTTTCTAAACATACATTGCGTTATATTCTTCTGCTTTTTAGTTATTCCCTTAAATTGCCTTCATTTTAAATATATGATTTTATTTGTATAAATCACTCAAGGCAGTCCACAGTACTACAAATCCTCACTGTATAGTATAGGCCAAATATATGGAACATATAATTGCTCATACATTTAATATAACTAGCACTTCACTGTACATGCAAGAGTATTAAGCCTTTAGCAGTAAGTAGCTTCTCAGTGTTAAAGTCTCAATATGCGTTATTGCCAAGATATATCAACCTAAAAGCATTCCTTTTTCTTATTACCTTTGGTATAAAGTAGTACTGCTTACTTTTTTATCCAATACAGGTATAGGCAAAGAAAATACTTGCTATTTTAAGGGTCCTTGGGAGTTTTTTCCTTGCGACCCAGTTTCTTTTCCAGAATTCCAGTAAAAGGGATCGGGGCTCCTCCAGCAACTAGCGCTGGCCAACAGCTTTCTGCTCCGAAAGACACCGCAGGCTTTTGCAGACGACACCCGCCACAGATGAGACCGGCAGCGAGGATTCCACCTGTAAACCTATCTCACCTGGAAGTTTCGTAGCGCTAAAGGAATGTCTCTCCACACTCCAATCTCGCGGCTCTGGTCGTTCCTCCCTCCGCTCTGCTGGCTTGTTAGCTCTAACTATCGGGCTCCATACAGGTACTTCTGTCCCGCTCTCTTTCCTTTCAGCGTGCCTTGGCGTAGCGGGGCGGTGCTCCTCCCGTCCCTTGAATCTCTTTCCACCTTGGAGGTTTGCCTCGACCTGTTTTAATTTTATGCTTATGAGCGGGGCCGCTTCTGGGTTACTATGGGAGAATCCCGGTTACCATCTCTTTGTTTTTAGCTCCTCTCCCCTCTCTCTCACGGAGTGTGGGCTGTTATTCTATGCTGCTCGTAGGGGGTAGTATTCAGCCGGAGCTCCTAGTACCTGCAGCCATGTTCACTCTCGGCCGGCTCCGCCCCTCAAAATATTTTGGTTTTTACAATCTAACAATTTTTAATTTTAAATATTAACAATACTGTTACAACTATAATGATTGGTGTAACTAGTTGGCAAGTCGGCCTGGCATACAGGCTGGCAGGCAGGAGGAAACTGCAATTCAATGGCACTAGGAGACTGAAGATTCACAGTCAAAAAAGTGATGATTTACAATTTTTCAATACTGTTACAAGAAATATGATTGGTGGCACTAATTGGGTAGTGAGCCTGGCACACAGGCTGGCAGGCAGGAGGAAAGTGCAATTCAATGGCACAAGCAAACTGATGATTCACAATCTAACAATTTTTAATTTTAAATATTAACAATAATTTTCAAAAAATATGATTGGTGTAACTAGTTGGCAAGTGGGCCTGGCACACAGGCTGGCAGGCAGGAGGAAACTGCAATTCAATGGCACTAGGAGACTGAAGATTCACAGTCAAAAAAGTTATGATTGAAAAAAATTTCAATACAGTTACAAGAAATATGATTGTTGGCACTAGTTGGCTAGTGGGCCTGGCACACACGCTGGCAGGCAGGAGGAAACTGCAATTCAATGGCACTAGCAAACTGGTGATTCACAATCTAAGATTTTTTTAGTTTAAATATTAACAATACTGTTACAACAAATATGATTGGTGTAACTAGTTGGCAAGTGGGCCTGGTACACAGGCTGGCAGACAGGAGGAAACTGCAATTCAATGGCACTAGCAAACTGGTGATTCACAGTCAAAAATGGTATGATTTAGAATTTTTTCAATACTGTTACAAGAAATATGATTAGTGGCACTAATTGGCTAGTGGGCCTGGCACACAGGCTGGCAGGCAGGAGGAAAGTGCAATTCAATGGCACTAGCAAACTGGTGATTCACAATCTAAGATTGTTTTAGTTTTAATATTAACAATACTGTTACAACAAATATGATTGGTGTAACTAGTTGGCAAGTGGGCCTGGCACACAGGCTGGCAGGCAGGAGGAAACTCCAATTCAATGGCACTAGCAAACTGGTGATTCACAATCAAAAAAGTTATGATTTAGAATTTTTTCAATACTGTTACAAGAAATATGATTAGTGGCACTAATTGGCTAGTGGGCCTGGCACACAGGCTGACAGGCAGGAGGAAAGTGCAATTCAATGGCACAAGCAAACTGATGATTCACAATCTAACAATTTTTAATTTTAAATATTAACAATACTGTTACAACTATTATGATTGGTGTAACTAGTTGGCAAGTCGGCCTGGCATACAGGCTGGCAGGCAGGAGGAAACTGCAATTCAATGGCACTAGGAGACTGAAGATTCACAGTCAAAAAAGTCATGATTTACAATTTTTTCAATACTGTTACAAGAAATATGATTGGTGGCACTAATTGGCTAGTGAACCTGGCACACAGGCTGGCAGGCAGGAGGAAAGTGCAATTCAATGGCACAAGCAAACTGATGATTCACAATCTAACAATTTTTAATTTTAAATATTAACAATACTGTTACAACAAATATGATTTAAATATTAACAATAATTTTCAAAAAATATGATTGGTGTAACTAGTTGGCAAGTGGGCCTGGCACACAGGCTGGCAGGCAGGAGGAAACTGCAATTCAATGGCACTAGGAGACTGAAGATTCACAGTCAAAAAAGTTATGATTGAAAAAAAATTCAATACAGTTACAAGAAATATGATTGTTGGCACTAGTTGGCTAGTGGGCAGGCAGGAGGAAACTGCAATTCAATGGCACTAGCAAACTGGTGATTCACAATCTAAGATTTTTTTAGTTCAAATATTAACAATACTGTTACAACAAATATGATAGGTGTAACTAGTTGGCAAGTGGGCCTGGTACACAGGCTGGCAGGCAGGAGGAAACTGCAATTCAATGGCACTAGCAAACTGGTGATTCACAGTCAAAAAAGGTATGATTTAGAATTTTTTCAATAATGTTACAAGAAATATGATTGGTGGCACTAATTGGCTAGTGGGCCTGGCACACAGGCTGGCAGGCAGGAGAAAAGTGCAATTCAATGGCAAGAGCAAACTGATGATTCACAATCTAACACTTTTTAATTTAAAATATTAACAATACTGTTACAACAATTATGATTGGTGTAACTAGTTGGCAAGTCGGCCTGGCACACAGCCTGGCAGGCAGGAGGAAACTGCAATTCAATGGCACTAGGAGACTGAAGATTCACAGTCAAAACAGTGATGATTTACAATTTTTTCAATACTGTTACAAGAAATATGATTGGTGGCACTAATTGGCTAGTGGGCCTGGCACACAGGCTGGCAGGCAGGAGGAAAGTGAAATTCAATGGCACTAGGAGACTGAAGATTCACAGTCAAAAAAGTGATGATTTACAATTTTTTCAATACTGTTACAAGATATATTATTGGTGGCACTAACTAGCTAGTGGGCCTGGCACACGCTGGCAGGCAGGAGGAAAGTGCAATTCAATGGCACAAACAAACTGATGATTCACAATCTAACAATTTTTAATTTTAAATATTAACAATACTGTTACAACAGATATGATTGGTGTAACTAGTTGGCAAGTGGGCCTGGCACACAGGCTGGCAGGCAGGAGGAAACTGCAATTCAATGGCACTAGGAGACTGAAGATTCACAGTCAAAAAAGTTATGATTGAAAACATTTTCAATACAGTTACAAGAAATATGATTGTTGGCACTAGTTGGCTAGTGGGCCTGGCACACACGCTGGCAGGCAGGAGGAAACTGCAATTCAATGGCACTAGCAAACTGGTGATTCACAATCTAAGATTTTTTTAGTTTAAATATTAACAATACTGTTACAACTATTATGATTGGTGTAACTAGTTGGCAAGTGGGCCTGGCACACAGGCTGGCAGGCAGGAGGAAACTGCAATTCAATGGCACTAGCAAACTGGTGATTCACAATCAAAAAAGTTATGATTTAGAATTTTTTCAATACTGTTACAAGAAATATGATTGGTGGCACTAATTGGATAGTGGGCCTGGCACACAGGCTGGCAGGCAGGAGGAAAGTGCAATTCAATGGCAAGAGCAAACTGATGATTCACAATCTAACAATTTTTAATTTTAAATATTAACAATACTGTTACAACAATTATGATTGGTGTAACTAGTTGGCAAGTCAGCCTGGCATACAGGCTGGCAGGCAGGAGGAAACTGCAATTCAATGGCACTATGAGACTAAAGATTCACAGTCAAAACAGTGATGATTTACAATTTTTTCAATACTGTTACAAGAAATATGATTGGGGAACTAATTGGCTAGTGGGCCTGGCACACAGGTTGGCAGGCAGGAGGAAAGTGCAATTCAATGGCACGAGCAAACTGATGATTCACAATCTAACAATTTTTAATTTTAATTATTAACAATACTGTTACAACTATTATGATTGGTGTAACTAGTTGGCAAGTCGGCCTGGCACACAGGCTGGCAGGCAGGAGGAAACTGCAATTCAATGGCACTAGGAGACTGAAGATTCAGAGTCAAAAAAGTTATGATTGAAAAAAATTTCAATACAATTACAAGAAATATGATTGTTGGCACTAGTTGGCTAGTGGGCCTGGCACACACGCTGGCAGGCAGGAGGAAACTGCAATTCAATGGCACTAGCAAACTGGTGATTCACAGTCAAAAAAGTTATGATTTAGAATTTTTTTCAATACTGTTACAAGAAATATGATTGGTGGCACTAATTGGCTAGTGGGCCTGGCACACAGGCTGGCATGCAGGAGGAAAGTGCAATTCAATGGCAAGAGCAAACTGATGATTCACAATCTAACAATTTTTTTTTTTTTTTTTATTTTTATTGTAGCTGTTGTCTCTCTCCCATATACTATATGTTTACTCGCCAGAAAAATATAAAACAAGCATTGGGATTGGAACCGCAGCACTTTACTTTATTATATTTATTAATATCTTAAAAAAAAGAATAAATAAATTACAAAATAAAAAAAAAAAAAAAAAAAAAAGAGAAAGACATATAAACTCACTCCCCTCCACTCCGCATCCCCCCGCCCACGCACTCCCTATACTTTGTCTTTATTTAAAAATGTTTCCCAGTAGAAACGTATCATTAGGAAATAATCCTCCCTTTTAGATTTTTTATATGAGAACTCTTCTAGTTCCAATAACTCGTTTACTCTGGGTATTAGCATGTCTTCCTTTAGAGCTTCCCTTTTCTTCCAATTGCGTGCTATAATAGATTTAGTGCCATTTATTATATATATTATAAGTTTGGCTTTGATTTTACACATACCATTAATAGGTTTGTTCATAAGGGCATTGTATATGTCCAATTGGATTGTTTTATTTAAAATGAACTGAATGCAGGAGGAGGTGCCCGACCACAACCTCTGAATTAATGGGCAATCCCACCATATATGCTTCATTGTCTTAGTCATGCCACACCCCCTCCAGCAGTATTTTGATGCGTTCGGGTAAATGCTATGCAATCTGGCTGGTGTCAGGTACCATCTGGTTAATATTTTATAATTAAGTTCTTGAATATTTGAAGATACTGAAGTCTCAGCTGTCTTTATAAAAATATGGTTCCATTCTGTGTTTTCCAGCTGGGTACCAATCTCTTTTTCCCATTTATGTATGTATACGTGATTTTTAGGCTTGTCCGTCTCTGTTAACAATTTATAACTATAAGAGATTGTCCCCTTTATTGGAATTCCTTTATAGCATATTTTTTCATAAGTGGTTAGCTTTCTAACTAAATTATCTTTCAGCCTGTGGTTAAGAATAAAGTTTTTTAATTGAAGATATTTTAGCCATTTTGAATATGCTCCCCCTGCTATATTTGTAAGGTTTTCCCTAGGCTTCAATTTGCCTTGTGTAAGGAAATTTACTAGCGGAGTCGTGTCTTGTATCTGTTTAATGTTAAAGCATCTAGGAATTATTCCTCCCTGGAATTCCGCATTATTGTCTATTGGTAATAGTGGCAATGGGAATGTCGATATATTGGGATATGTGGCTATTATCTTATCCCATTGTGTTATTATATGTTGGATCAGAGGGTAGTCTCCTATACCTGTGGGTCTGCTTTCTGCCGTTATCCAGCATAAATTGCTGATTGTTTGGGCTTGACTTAGATCAGTTTCTAATGCTACCCATGCTTTATTATTTTTATTTGTGTGCCAATCTATTGCTCTCTGTAGTACTATTGCTCTATAATAGTTCTTGATATTCGGTACTCCCAACCCTCCTTTTTTCTTTGGCATATATACTGTAGTTATGTTTATCCGGGGTTTTTTCCCATTCCAGATGAAAGTATTGATCATCCTTTGGAAATCAATACAGTAATTTTTTGGGAGAGCTATGGGGACTGTCTGTAAGATATATAAAAGGCGGGGGAGAACATTCATTTTTATTGTGTGTATCCGCCCAAACCAGGAGAGTGTTTTTTTTTTCCATTGATTAAGATCTTGCTGAATGTTTTCTGCCAATTTCACATAATTTTCTAAATATAGGCTTGCCATATCTTGCGTTAAATGGACACCCAGATATTTAAGCGATGACTCTTTCCAAGAATATGAATTTTGTTGTTTGCAGATCTGAAGAATCAGTGCAGGTGTTGAAATAAATAGAGCCTCTGATTTGTTAGTGTTTATCAAGAAATTTGAGTATTTACCGAACTCTTGAAAGGCCTCTTCTAGGGCGTTAATTGAGTCCTCTGGATTGGTCAGAGTCATTAAAACGTCATCGGCGTATAACGATATCTTGTATTCTTTCTTCCCAATATTCAGCCTCTTAATTTTATTATTTGCCCGGATTCTAGCCGCTAAAATTTCCATAGAAATTACAAATAGTATGGGCGACAGGGGACACCCCTGTCTAGTGCCATTAGTTATATTAAATGAATCAGAAATCATACCATTCACTCTTACCCTTGCCGATGGACAGGTATATAAGTGGAATATTTGCTGAATAATTTTTTCCCCAAATCCAAATCTTTTAAGCGTTTGCTGAAGGAATGACCAGCTGAGCCGGTCAAACGCTTTTTCAGCGTCCATTGATATTGTAACCAAAGGGATCTTATTTAACTTAGCATATTTAATTAAATGTAATGTTTTGATGGTATTGTCTCGTGCTTCTCTGCCTGGGACAAATCCCACCTGGTCAGTGTTAATTATACAAGGCAGAATCCTGTTTATTCTATTGGAAATGATCTTTGAGTAAATTTTTATGTCATTATTAAGTAATGAAATTGGTCTGAAGTGTTTCATATTATTGGGTTCTTTACCCGGTTTGGGTAGCACGACTATTCTTGCTTCTAGCATTTCTTTTAAAAAGGATGAGTTATCGTTCAATGAATTAAACAATCTAAGTAATTTTGGTGCTAATGATTCTATAAAAGTTTTATAATATGTTGCATTGAGGCCATCCGGGCCCGGGCTCTTACCGACTGGGAGATTCCTAATAGTCTGAGTGACCTCTTGTAATGTAAATGGTTCGTCTAATGACCTTTGTTGTGTTTCTGTAAGAGTAGGTACTTCCGTTTCTTTTATATATGCCAATTTTTCTAGCTCATTATTTTGAGAGTTATTATTGGGATTTAAATTGTATAATTTCTGGTAATAATTTTTAAATTCTCTGGCTATCTCTTGACTCCCCACTATATAATTCCCTTGCGTATCCTGTATTTTTGAAACATGTGATTGAAATATTTTTTTCTTTAGGGCTCTTGCCAGCAATTTTCCAATTTATTGCCTCCATTAAAGAAGCATTTTTTAAGTGCCAGCGCCTTTTGTTGGGCGCCTTTATTCAGAAATACATTAAGGTTGTTACGTGCTTCTTTAAGCTGTATTGCTGTACCCATATTATATGGGTCTTTTTTATGTAATTGTTCCTCCTTTTGCAATGCGTCATTTAAGGAGAGATAGGTTTTATTTAAGTTTTTTTTTATTCTAGCCTTGTGTTTAATGAATTCTCCTCTTATCACTTGTTTATGTGCCTCCCACCAGATTGCAGGGGAGGTATCTCCCCATTGGTTACAGTAAAAATACATATTTATTGTTTCTTGAATAGATGACTTGATTTGTAAATCATTCAGCAAATAATCCTCTAGTCTCCATTGATATGGGGCCACTGGTGTTTCTGGCCACTTTATACTTATTGAGATTAATGAGTGATCTGACCAAGATATATTGTATATTTTTGTTTCCTGAACCAAAGAGTAACTATTTTGATCAATAAAGAAATAATCTATACGTGAATATGATTGTTGAGGGGCCGAATAGAATGTGTAATCCCTTGTTGTGGGATGTAATGTTCTCCAGCTATCTACCAGGGATAAGGAAAGTAAATTAGATTTGACCGACTTAATTATATGTTTAGCTATATTGCTCTTTTTTTTTGAGCAGTCTATCAATGGCTCAAACGCTAGGTTAAAATCTCCACCCATTATTAGTGTACCTTTCATATTTTCCATTATCAAGTTAGTGATTCTCCTAAAAAAAGCTTTTTGTCCTATGTTGGGCGCATATATATTAACTAGCGTGACAGGTCTGTTATATAATAAACCGACCAAGCACAGGAATCTACCCTCCAGATCCTTTTCCATGTGTAAAAGTTGAAAAGGTGTATCTTTCTGAATTATTATGCATACTCCGTTTCGTTTCTGTGTATTCGAGCTATAATAAACAGTTGGGTAAAATTTATTTGTAAATTTGGGTTCGTTATTACATAAAAAATGAGATTCTTGAACAAAAACAATATCTCCTTTTGATTTATGAAAGCTATGTAACGCAATGTGCCTTTTATGGGGTGCATTAAGGCCCTTAGCATTTTGAGATAAAATTTTTTATTTGTTTTATGTCCATTTTACTTTAATTGAGAGGAGATGCTTGCTAGTAAGTAATCCTATTCTCTGGGTTATCATCTTCCCAGCAAAGTGAGAGTGCCCCGGCGGCCAGGGGGAACGGAGGGGGGAGAGAGAGGAAAAAAAAAAAAAAAAACTCGCAACACATAAGAGTCGTACATAGACCAACATGAAAAAACAAAACAACGTCCATGTACCTCCTGAGCAGCATTGCAGTTTAAAAACTTAATAGAAAAAAAAATACTCTGTCACCCTCATCCTCCGTGAGAGAGATAGGAGAGGGAGGAGAAAGGAGGAAGAGAGAGAAAAAAAAAAAAAAAACTAAGAGGGAAAAATATTCTATGAAATATCTTCTCTATACTTAATCGATTTCTATTAATCCATGAATTGAGCTTTCTTATTGTGTGCTTACTATCCGTGTCCGTTACCAACCTTATATAGTGTTCAATATTACTACATACCTATTTCTTACAAAATATCTTCTCTGTCTGTGATGTGTCTACTAAAAATATATTCTCTATGCTTAATCTGTTTCTATAAATCCAGAAATTGAGCTTTCTTATTGTGTGCTTACTATCCGTATCCATTACCAACCTTATATAGTGTTCAATATTACTACATGCCTATATCTTACAAAATATCTTCTCTATCTGTGATGTGTCTACTAAAAAAAAATATATTCTCTATGCTTAGTCTATATCTATAAATCCAGAGATTGAGCTTTCTTATTGTGTGCTTGCTTCCCGTGTCCATTACTGACCTTTTATAATATTCAATATTACTTCATGCCTATATTTTACAAAATATCTCTCTATCTGTGATGTGTCTGCTAATTCTACTATTTGTTGTTATACTATCAATCCTATATATTTTTTCTCCCTTTTTCTCTCTTCTCTCCTCCTCCTAGTGAGAAGAAGAGAGAGAAAAAAAAAAAAAACCCAAACCCCTATTCACACCGTAAATTTGCTATTACACTCTGGTCTTGAGGGTAATTATTCTAAATATGTGAAAAATTACCTTCTGTTCTAACGTGATTAAGTGGCTAGTGATATTCCATAAAAATACTCTATTTGTTAATAATTATCTTCCTAATTAAAGTCAACTCCCCCTTATGAATCTTCCTTGACTGACCCTATGTGATATTAAGTGTTGATAGTGTGTGTATTAACCTATACTATAGTTTTAGTAAAAAAAAAAAAAAAAAAAAGGAACACCCCTCTTCTTCCCTTTCCCTTAACTTTTCTTTAGAGATGGAGTCTTATCTTTCTATCTACTTTCCAATCCTTTCTTGTTCCCTTTTCCTTCCTTTTCTGCCTCTTTCTACCCCCTTCCCTTCCCACTCTTCTCTCTTCTTCCCCTTTTATTGCTTATATGTCACTTTAGACCATTGTGAGCCCTGCAAATGTAGGGGAGCTTTTGGTTGTTTTGCATATTGAACTGAAACAGTGTTATGAGATTCTTGATTTTCCATCTGAGTGGGGTGGGGTGGGGGTCTATTCCCAAAGTAGTACAAAATGTATTTATATCATCCGTTGATCTTAAAATCGCCATTTTCCCATTTATTGTTGCCCTTAGATCGAATGGAAACCCCCATCTGTAGTTGATATTCAGTTGACGTAAATGTGTAGTCAAGTGTCTCACTTCTCTTCTCCTCTGTAATGTCCTTGGGCTAAGATCTGTGAAAATCTGTATATTTTGTCCATCATATGTTATATTTTGTTGTTTCCTTGCCATTTGCAGAATGAGATCTTTATCCTTGAAATGTGCAAATTTAATTATTATGTCCCTCGGTGGTTCCCCCTGTCTGGGTTTAGGCCTAAGGGCTCTGTGACTTCTTTCAAGGGTCCTTAATACATAGTTATTGGTGCCTGTAAAATTGTTAAAGAATTGGAGGAGATATTCTTCTAGTTCTTCCTTCATCACATCCTCTGTGATCCCCCTTATTCGGAGATTGAGCCTTCTATGTCTGTTCTCCATATCTTCTATTTGATTCTGTTGTGTTAAGAGTGCCTCCCCTTGTTGGCGTATTTGAGTTGTTAAGCTATCAATAGTGTTATTAACTATTATATTTTCTTCCTCCACTTGTGCCACCCTGTTACCAATCTCAGAAACATCTTTTTTTATGGCTATAAGCTCCGTTTTAATACACTGTTTAACCTGGGAGATTTCATCAAGGAGGGTCTGGATATCTTTTTTACTGGGTAGATTCTGTAAATCTGCCTTTGTTACAGGAGACGAATTTAATTCAGATATACTCTGTGAGGGCCTAGAGGGAGATTGATCTTCTAGAGTGCTTGTTAGGGATGTGTCTGTTGTTTTAAAGTACTTATCCACTTTTGATCCTTGTGGTGTAGTGATTTTATTTACTTTGTCTTGTTTATTTCCTTTTTTAGAGGTCATATTAGTGGTTTTTAGTTTTTACACAGCTTTAGAAACTGTATGTACTTTTTTTTTTTTTTTTTTTTCTGGGTTTCACCCCTCTTATCACCACCACCTCTATCCCTTGCCCTTTGTGACTCGCCTTTTGGCTGTTTGTTTGTAGTGCTTTCAATTATTAAGCAAGTAATATGCTCCCTTAAATTAGTTTTCCATTCAGTATAGGGCTTAATTAAGTGAGTGTTTCTAAACATACATTGCGTTATATTCTTCTGCTTTTTAGTTATTCCCTTAAATTGCCTTCATTTTAAATATATGATTTTATTTGTATAAATCACTCAAGGCAGTCCACAGTACTACAAATCCTCACTGTATAGTATAGGCCAAATATATGGAACATATAATTGCTCATACATTTAATATAACTAGCACTTCACTGTACATGCAAGAGTATTAAGCCTTTAGCAGTAAGTAGCTTCTCAGTGTTAAAGTCTCAATATGCGTTATTGCCAAGATATATCAACCTAAAAGCATTCCTTTTTCTTATTACCTTTGGTATAAAGTAGTACTGCTTACTTTTTTATCCAATACAGGTATAGGCAAAGAAAATACTTGCTATTTTAAGGGTCCTTGGGAGTTTTTTCCTTGCGACCCAGTTTCTTTTCCAGAATTCCAGTAAAAGGGATCGGGGCTCCTCCAGCAACTAGCGCTGGCCAACAGCTTTCTGCTCCGAAAGACACCGCAGGCTTTTGCAGACGACACCCGCCACAGATGAGACCGGCAGCGAGGATTCCACCTGTAAACCTATCTCACCTGGAAGTTTCGTAGCGCTAAAGGAATGTCTCTCCACACTCCAATCTCGCGGCTCTGGTCGTTCCTCCCTCCGCTCTGCTGGCTTGTTAGCTCTAACTATCGGGCTCCATACAGGTACTTCTGTCCCGCTCTCTTTCCTTTCAGCGTGCCTTGGCGTAGCGGGGCGGTGCTCCTCCCGTCCCTTGAATCTCTTTCCACCTTGGAGGTTTGCCTCGACCTGTTTTAATTTTATGCTTATGAGCGGGGCCGCTTCTGGGTTACTATGGGAGAATCCCGGTTACCATCTCTTTGTTTTTAGCTCCTCTCCCCTCTCTCTCACGGAGTGTGGGCTGTTATTCTATGCTGCTCGTAGGGGGTAGTATTCAGCCGGAGCTCCTAGTACCTGCAGCCATGTTCACTCTCGGCCGGCTCCGCCCCTCAAAATATTTTGGTTTTTACAATCTAACAATTTTTAATTTTAAATATTAACAATACTGTTACAACAATTATGATTGGTGTAACTGGTTGGCAAGTCGGCCTGGCACACAGGCTGGCAGGCAGTAGGAAACTGCAATTCAATGGCACTAGGAGACTGAAGATTCACAGTCAAAACAGTGATGATTTACAATTTGTTCAATACTGTTACAAGAAATATGATTGGGGCACTAATTAGCTAGTGGGCCTGGTACACAGGTTGGCAGGCAGGAGGAAAGTGCAATTCATTGGCACGAGCAAACTGATGATTCACAATCTAACAATTTTTAATTTTAAATATTAACAATACTGTTACAACTATAATGATTGGTGTAACTAGTTGGCAAGTCGGCCTGGCATACAGGCTGGCAGGCAGGAGAACACTGCAATTCAATGGCACTAGGAGACTGAAGATTCACAGTCAAAAAAGTCATGATTTACAATTTTTTCAATACTGTTACAAGAAATATGATTGGTGGCACTAATTGGCTAGTGGGCCTGGCACACAGGCTGGCAGGCAGGAGGAAAGTGCAATTCAATGGCACAAGCAAACTGATGATTCACAATCTAACAATTTTTAATTTTAAATATTAACAATACTGTTACAACAATTATGATTAGTGTAATTAGTTGGCAAGTAGGCCTGGCACACAGGCTGGCAGGCAGGAGGAAACTGCAATTCAATGGCACTAGGAGACTGAAGATTCACAGTCAAAAAAGTGATGATTTACAATTTTTTCAATACTGTTACAAGATATATGATTGGTGGCACTAACTGGATAGTGGGCCTGGCACACATGCTGGCAGGCAGGAGGAAAGTGCAATTCAATGGCACGAGCAAACTGATGATTCACAATCTAACAATTTTTTATTTTAAATATTAACAATACTGTTACAACAAATATGATTGGTGTAACTAGTTGGCAAGTGGGCCTGGCACACAGGCTGGCAGGCAGGAGGAAATTGCAATTCAATGGCACTAGGAGACTGAAGATTCACAGTCAAAAAAGTTATGATTGAAAAAAATTTCAATACAGTTACAAGAAATATGATTGTTGGCACTAGTTGGCTAGTGGGCCTGGCACACACGCTGGCAGGCAGGAGGAAACTGCAATTCAATGGCACTAGCAAACTGGTGATTCACAATCTAAGATTTTTTTAGTTTAAATATTAACAGTACTGTTACAACAAATATGATTGGTGTAACTAGTTGGCAAGTGGGCCTGGCACACAGGCTGGCAGGCAGGAGGAAACTGCAATTCAAAGGCACTAGCAAACTGGTGATTCACAATCAAAAAAGTTATTATTTAGAATTTTTTCAATACTGTTACAAGAAATATGATTGGTGGCACTAATTGGCTAGTGGGCCTGGCACACAGGCTGGCAGGCAGGAGGAAAGTGCAATTCAATGGCAAGAGCAAACTGATGATTCACAATCTAACAATTTTTAATTTTAAATATTAACAATACTGTTACAACAATTATGATTGGTGTAACTAGTTGGCAAGTCGGCCTGGAACACAGGCTGGCAGGCAGGAGGAAACTGCAATTCAATGGCACTAGGAGACTGAAGATTCACAGTCAAAACAGTGATGATTTAGAATTTTTTCAATACTGTTACAAGAAATATGATTGGGGCACTAATTGGCTAGTGGGCCTGGCACACAGGTTGGCAGGCAGGAGGAAAGTGCAATTCAATGGCACGAGCAAGCTGATGATTCACAATCTAACAATTTTTAATTTTAAATATTAACAATACTGTTACAACTATAATGATTGGTGTAACTAGTTGGCAAGTCGGCCTGGCATACAGGCTGGCAGGCAGGAGGAAACTGCAATTCAATGGCACTAGGAGACTGAAGATTCACAGTAAAAAAAGTGATGATTTACAATTTTTTTAATACTGTTACAAGAAATATGATTGGTGGCACTAATTGGCTAGTGGGCCTGGCACACAGGCTGGCAGGCAGGAGGAAAGTGAAATTCAATGGCACAAGCAAACTGATGATTCACAATCTAACAATTTTTAATTTTAAATATTAACAATACTGTTACAACAATTATGATTGGTGTAACTAGTTGGCAAGTGGGCCTGGCACACAGGCTGGCAGGCAGGAGGAAACTGCAATTCAATGGCACTAGGAGACTGAAGATTCACAGTCAAAAAAGTGATGATTTTCAATTTTTTCAATACTGTTACAAGATATATGATTGGTGGCACTAACTGGCTAGTGGGCCTGGCACACACGCTGGCAGACAGGAGGAAAGTGCAATTCAATGGCACGAGCAAACTGATGATTCACAATCTAACAATTTTTTATTTTAAATATTAACAATACTGTTACAACAAATATGATTGGTGTAACTAGTTGGCAAGTGGGCCTGGCACACAGGCTGGCAGGCAGGAGGAAACTGCAATTCAATGGCACTAGGAGACTGAAGATTCACAGTCAAAAAAAGTTATGATTGAAAAAATTTTCAATACAGTTACAAGAAATATGATTGTTGACACTAGTTGGCTTATCCTGACATACACGCTGGCAGGCAGGAGGAAACTGCAATTCAATGGCAATAGCAAACTGGTGATTCACAATCTAAGAATTTTTTAGTTTAAATATTAACAATACTGTTACAACAAATATGATAGGTGTAACTAGTTGGCAAGTGGGCCTGGTACACAGGCTGGCAGGCAGGAGGAAACTTCAATTCAATGGCACTAGCAAACTGGTGATTCACAATCAAAAAAGTTATGATTTAAAAAAATTTCAATACTGTTACAAGAAATATGATTGGTGGCACTAATTGGCTAGTGGGCCTGGCACACAGGCTGGCAGGCAGGAGGAAAGTGCAATTCAATGGCACTAGGAGACTGAAGATTCACAGTCAAAAAAGTTATGATTTAAAAAAAATGCAATAATGTTACAACTAATATGATTGGTGGCACTAGTTGGCTAGTGGGCCTGGCACACACGCTGGCAGGCAGGAGGAAACTGCTATTCAATGGCACTAGCAAACTGATAATTCAAAATCTAACAATTTTTAATTTTAAATATTAACAATACTGTTACAACAAATATGATTGGTATAACTAGTTGGCAAGTGGGCCTGGCACACAGGTTGGCAGGCAGGGTGAAACTGCAATTCAATGACACTAGGAGACTGAAGATTCACAGTCAAAAAAGTTATGATTTAAAAATTAACAATACTGTTACAACAAATATGATTGGTGTAACTAGTTGGCAAGTGGGCCTGGCACACACGCTGGCAGGCAGGCAACTGCAATTAAAGAATAATAGCAGAATGATGTAAGAGTTTGTTTTTAAAAAGTTACAAAAATGTTACAACAGATAGGAGTAATGGCACTCAGGATAGAACTAGGCACAGTATCTGCTGGCAGCCTGACACACAGGCTGGCACTAGTGGTGGCAGGCTGGCCTGTGAACTAATAGGATAGGAGTCATGGACTGGCACTCAGGATGGAAGTAGGCACAGTATATGACACACAGGCTGGCACTAATGGCAGCCTGGCTGGCCTGGCAACTAAAATTTAATAACACTAGAAGAGGACTGATGTAAAAAAAATTACATAAAATTTACACTAATGTTGTTACACCAGATATAAGTGGTGGAAAAAAAATTTAATCTGTGTAACACTATATGATGTGGGCCAGAAACACACAGGCCTGATGGAAAAAGAAATTAAATTACACTAGCAAGATGATTTTAAAAAATAATTAACTTTAAAATAATGTAAAGCAGATATGAGTCGTGGCTGGTAGGTAGGGCAGCAATTTACCACAGTATGCTGTGTAAGTGAGAAACACACAGGCCTGATAGAAAATTAAATTAGATTACACTAGCAAAATAATTTAAAACTTTTTCTTTAAAATGTAAAATAATGTTAAGCAGATATGAGTGGTGGCACTGGCTGGCTGCTTCGTAGGGCAGCAATTAACAACAGTATGCTCTGTAAGTCAGATACACACAGGCCTGATAGAAAATAAAATTAGATTACACTAGCAAAATGATTTAAAGATTATTTTTTTTTAATTTAAAGAAAAAGGTTAAGCACATATGAGTAGTGGCTGATAGCCTTGGAAGGGCAACAATTAAAAACAGTAGGCTCTGTAAGTCAGATACACACAGGCCTGATAGAAAATAAAATTAGATTATACTAGCAAAATGATTTAATTTTTTTTTAATTTAAAGAAAAAGGTTAAGCACATATGAGTCGTGGCTGCTAGCCTTGGTAAGGCAGCAATTAAACACAGTAGGCTCTGTAAGTCAGATACACACAGGCCTGATAGAAAATAAAATTAGATTACACTTGCAAAATGATTTAAAGTTTTTTGGGGGGGAATTTAAAAAAAGGTTAAACACATATGAGTCATGGCTGATAGACTAGGGAGGGCAGCAATTAAACACAGTATGCTCTGTAAGTCAGCAAAACACACAGGCTTGATATAAAATTAAATTAGATTACACAAGCAAAATTATTTAAAAGTTTTTTTTTTAAATTTAAAATAAGGTTAAGCAGATATGAGTGGTGGCTGGCACAGAGCAATTAACCAAAAGACTGAAAAAAACTGAAGTATATGCTGTGTGAGCCTGAGAGACACAGGCCTGATAGAAAATGAAAATAAATTACGCTAGCAAAATAATTTCAAAATTTTGTTGGTTAAATTTAAACTAATGTTGTTAGGAAGATATCAGTGGTGGCACTAATCACAGCATATGCTGTGAGCCTCACACACAGGCTGAAAGCCAGGCAAATGCAAATAAAAATACAAAGAAAAAAAAAACGACTGAAGTTATATCCCTTAAAAGGGCTTTTTGGGGTGCTGTCCTTGAAGCAGAGATGAGATGAGTCCTTCAGGACTATAGTGGACACTAAACACACTAGCCTAGCTATCTATTTCCCTATAATGTCAGCAGCAGCAACACAAAAGCTCCTCTCACTAAGAAAGCAAGGTCGTAATGAGTCTAAAATGGCTGCTGCCAAGAAGCTGGGAGGGTCTGTGAGGGAGTGTCTGATGCTGATTGGCTCTAATGTGTCAGAAAGCTGTGACATACAGGGTCAAAGTTTCCTCAATGGTGACACATAGGGGGCGGATCGAACATCGCATATGTTCGCCTGCAGCGGCGAACGCGAACAAGCTATGTTCGTCGGGAACTGTTCTCCGGCGAACAGTTTGCGACATCACTAACTATATGCTCAAAAATCCACAAACCAGGGAAGAGGCCATAAATAACAGGCATGGACACTCTGACTGAGCAAATATTGGGCCTAGGGGAGAATATTCTTAAGCCCTAAGTTATCAACACCACTAGCTTTTTAAATACACCACTGACATTCTTAACAAAATCAGCCAGATAACAGAATTGCCAGAGGATACTATACTTGTGACAATGGATGTGGAATCCTTGTACAGCAATATTCCACACAAAGATGGTATTGATGCCTGCTTAACATTTCTTGCCTTTCACAGCCCAAACCAGACATATGGCACTTCTATAGTCAGTAAACTTACAGAATTTATACTCATGCACAATTATTTCATCTTTAATTATTCTGTCTATCTACATATCATGGGGACAGCGATGGGCCTCAAGGTGGCACAACAGTACACAAACCTCTTTATGGTTGACTTAAAACAGAGATTCCTAGCTACTCACCCTCACAAACCCTTCAAATACTTTTGCTACATTGATGATATTTTCATCATAAAGACAGAAGGAGAAAACAACATATAACTTTTTCTATAAATCATTTAATTTTAATTTCACACTGCCCCAATCATTCAAACAAAAAGGCTTAAAAACAAGAGTTATAAATAAAAAAATTAACTCTGTTCTCAATACTCAACATGAACACTTATTACAATAGAGGGAGAATAAAAAGACTTACAGCCAAGATGTCAACACTTTGTGAAGGCATCACTGCAAAACACAAGAAAAAATATTATAACACTCAGGGGTGATATTCATGTATATCTGCAAATACATAATACATTCCACTGCAAATGAAGTACAATGTTATACTGGTGAAACAAGCCAAAAACTGCACCTTCAGTTGAATTTACACAACACAATCAAAAATCAATGTGAAACAAAATACTGTACTCCTATTGGTCACCATTTCATCCAATCTGACCACTCTGTCCAGAACATTAAAATCAAGATTCTCTGAGGCAACTTCAAAAACATCATGGAAAGAAAAACATTTGAAATAAAAACAATAATGTATGTCAACACTTTAAATACTGGACCAAACACTAACTGTGGGTTCTTGACACATTACCAAAAGTTTTTGTAATATACTTTCATATGGTTTAATACATTTTATATTCCATACTCCTTATATATAGGTACACATGTAAGGTTATGTCCACACCTATTACATTATAAACAAAATTCTCATCTTCCTTCAGTGTTTACACTCAGAAGCATGTATATGTACTTTTATGTGTACATGCAGCTGTCTGTATGAGACTTTTACATTCCCTCCCTGTATACATAAATGCACATCTTTATTTATCTTGATGCCAGGTATATATATATATTATTTATTGTCAGTATATGCTCTATCTATAGTTATATCTCTCCCCTGTCTGCTTTCTTACACTGACTATTGTCAGCCTTTTTATAACTTTCACATCAGCCCCCCATGATTTTACGACACCCCCTCTACTCCCTATACTCAGACCTCTGTAACACTTTCTGTCATCTTAACCATTCTGTGTTTTAAGATATAATCTATAAATTTCATTGAATTGGTCAGTATTGCTTTAGACTTGAGCAAGAGAGGAATCTATTAAAAGCTGGTCTACTTGTAAATATATAATTAGTCCAATTAGTATCATTATTCAATTTCGTATCCAGATATATATAGAAATAAACATTTAAAAATAAAAATAAAATTTTCTTATATGTGAGGAACATTGCAATGTAAATTATTTACATTAAAACACAATAAAATACATTAAATGTATAAAATTTGAATAAAAATGATATTTCATGTTTCAAGGTATTTAACCCCTTAGCGACCAGAGCACTTTTCACTATTTTCTGACTGTTTGGGACCATTTCTGCAGTGTTTGTGTTTAGCTGTAATTTTCTTCTTACTCATTTACTGTACCCACACATATTATATACCGTTTTTCTCGCCATTAAATGGACTTTCTAAAGATACCAAACAATTTATAAAATATGAGGAAAAATTGAAAAAAACACACTTTTTCTAACTTTGACCCTCAAAATCTGTTACACATCTACAACCACCAAAAAATACCCATGCTAAATAGTTTCTAAATGTTGTCCTGAGTTTAGAAATACACAATGTTTACATGTTCTTTGCTTTTTTTGCAAGTTATAGGGCAATAAGTACAAGTAGCACTTTGCTAATTTAAAACCATTTTTTTTTTTTCAAATTAGTGATAGTTACATTGGAACACTGATATCTGTCAGGAATCCCTGAATAACCCTTCACATGTATATATTTTTAAAATGAAGACAACATAAGGTATTAAACTTGAGGTATTTTGACTCATTTCATGCAACCATTTTACCACCAATCTATGCCAAAGTTTGAAAGAATTTATTTTTGTGATTTTTTGACAAAATAGCAATTTAAGAATACATTTACTGAGAATGTTAAGGGTTACTGCCAAATAACACCTCAATATGTGTTCAACAACATCTCCTGAGTACAGTGATACCACCCATGAATAGGTTTGTTGGGTTCTCAGGGGGCTAAAAGGCCTTATTTTTGGGGGGCGCATTCCAGTTTTCCAACTTGGAATTTTCACATTTGTCATCATGCACCCATGTCCTATTTAGGTAATTTCTGAAGCTAGCCAATGTAATTTACCCCCATCAAACCATATATTTTTGAAAAATAGACACCCTAGGGTATTTGAAATGCAGGTATTTTAACACTTTCCATGCACTAATTATACCACCAGTCTTTGTCAAACTTTTGGGTAGTCATTTTTTTTGTTATTTTTCATACTCATTATACTTTAGGCATAAATTCACAGTTCGTGTTATGTGTTACTGCAAAAAAACACCTCAATATGTGTTCAACAACATCTCCTGAGTACAGTAATACCACCCATGAATAGGTTTGTTGGGTTCTCAGGGGACTAAAAGGCCTTATTTTTAGGGGGCGCATTCCAGTTTTCCAACTTGGAATTTTCACATTTGTCATAATGCACCCATGTCCTATTTAGGCAATTTCTGAAGTCGACCAATAAAATTTACCCCCATCAAACCATATATTTTTGAAAAGTAGACATCCTAGGGTATTTCAAATGCTGGCATTTTAACACTTGCCATGCACTAATTCAAACACCAGTCTTTGTCAAACTTTTGGGTAGTCATTTTTTGTGTTATTTTTCACACAAATTGTACTTTAGGCATGGATTCTCAGTTCCTGTTATGTGTTACTGCCAAAAAAACACCTCAATATGTGTTCAACAACATCTCCTGAGTACAGTAATACCACCCATGAATAGGTTTGTAGGGTTCTCAGGGGGCTAAACGGCCTTATTTTTAGGGGGCTCATTCCAGTTTTCCAACTTGGAATTTTCACATTTGTCATAATGCACCCATGTCCTATTTAGGCAATTTCTGAAGTCGACCAATAAAATTTACCCCCATCAAATCATATATTTTTGAAAATTAGACACCCTAGAGTATTTCAAATGCTGGTATTTTAACACTTTCCATGCACTAATTCAACCACCAGTCTTTGTCAAACTTTTGGGTAGTCATTTTTTGTGTTATTTTTCACACAAATTATACTTTAGGCATGGATTCTCAGTTCCCGTTATGTTTTCCTGCCAAAGAACACCCCAATATATGTTCAGCATCTCCTGAATACATTGATACCACCTATGCATAGGTTTGTTGGGTTGGTTGGGGTTTGCAATGCCAAACTTCTGACATGTGATTTTTTCAAATGTAACAGATCTTTGACTATCTTCTTTGGGGGGCTTTTTTACATACCCCAATTTATTTGCTTGCCATGAATGTGCATATATTTCAGAAGTTGAGACCCCAAGGTATTGTATATTATATGTATTGTATATGGTGTGTTTTGATGCCTTTGATGCAACTGTTTTAGCCTAAAAAAATGGAGGTAGTGTGTGGTGGTATTTTTTTCATTTTTACACACACATTGCTTTTTGGCTATGATTTAGGAGAGCCTGTTGTAAGTTATTGCAAAAAAAGCACTCCAGGGTCTTTTCTGCAAGACTTCATGAGTACACCTATGCCCCCCATGCATAGGTTTGCCAGGATTTTGGGAAGGTTATGTTCCAATTGTATGACTTATAAATTTAGTTAAAAGTGAGAGTATTTCTTCTAATAGGCCTATCTTTAGTTTGGGGCCTATCACATACCCCATTTTTATTTATTGCCATGAAAGTGTATATTTTTTTAAATGTTTACACCCCAAGGTATTGTATATGGTGTGCTTTGATGCCATTAATGCAACCATTTTAGTCAATAAAAATTGGAGAAAATGTATGATGGTAATTTTTCAATTTTCATTTTTACACACACACATTGCTTTTTGACTATAATTTAGGAGAGACTGTTGTAAGTTATTGCAAAAAACCACTCCAGGTTGTTTTCTGCAAGACCTCCTGAGTACAATATGCACTCCATGCATAGGTTTGCCAGGATTTTGGGAAGGTTATGTTACAATTTTTATGACTTGTGATTATAGTTATTAAAAGTGAGAGTATTTCTTCTGATAGGCCCATCTTTAGTTTGGAGCCTATCGCATACCCCATTTTTATTTATTGCCATGAAAGTGTATATCTTTGAAATGATGACACCCCAAGGTATTGTATATGGTGTGCTTTGATGCCTTTGATGCAACCATTTTAGCCAAAAAAAATTGGAGAAAGTATATGGTGGTAATTTTTCAATTTTCATTTTTACAGACACATTGCTTTTTGACTATGATTTAGGAGAGACTGTTGTAAGTTATTGCAAAAATATACTTCAGGTTGTTTTCTGTGAGGCACCCTGAGAACACCTATGTCCCCCATGCATAGGTTTGACAGGGGTTTTGGTAAAAAAAAAAAAAAAACAGCCCCAATTTTAGAAAAAAATGTAAATGTAAAAATCTGGCACAGTAAAAGTAAAAAAAAACAACCAAAAAAAATCTAACAGTAAACATAACCAAAAAGAAATAACAGCAAATGTATTTAATTTTTAAAAATGGACTATTGTATGGTACCGCTTGAAGCAGTCCCCAATGCAGAGTCCAGGCTGTCCAGAGTACAGACTCTGCATTTTTTTGTGGTTTCTGCTTTACGGCAGTAGGGGGGATTTTAAAAATAAAATAGGTAGTCGCAACTCTGCTCTCTCCCACCACCGCCCGGGAGCAGGTGCATCTTGGTACAAAATCCCCGAAATGATCTGGAGCTGAAACTGTAAAAAAGTCTGTTATTCCGGGGTTTGCTTTTTTGAACAACAAAAAAGCGTTGTGGGTTGCAAATCTGCATTAGGTAAATTGCAACCTTTTTGTACCAGGCCCTTGTCTTCCGCATAATTAGGTAGGGCTGCAGCAGCTGAACTGCCAGATCAACCCCACCCATATGCCGGTTATAAGACTTGATGCACACTGGCTTCCTTATGATCTCAGCTCTGCCACATATAGAGACCGCCACCGTCCTCTCTGTGTGGATGGTGGTAAGAAGGTACACATCCTTCTTGTCTCTGTACTTAGTGCCAACAGTTCCTCTTGGCGCAGAGCTGAGGTCTCCTACCTTCATAGCCGGGTGCGTGCAAGTTGTCTTGGGAAACCTGCGCGGTTCTTTTTTTTTTCTTTTTAATTGTACTGCAAGCTACTGTATCAAAGCAATACAGTAGCTTGAACAAAAGGACACTTGTATAAAAATTGTCTACGTACAAGTGATACCCTTTGTTCATTAGGGGTAATATCACTTCCCAGACAATCTTGCCAGTGGTTCCCATATGTTCTGGGCAACCTGGAGGGTCAAGGTGGCTATCCTTTCCCTTATACACCCAGAAAGCCTGAGTATACCCAGTCTCGCTCACACAAAGCTTATACACCTTTACCCCATACCTGGAGCGCTTGAAAGGAATATACTGCTTGAATCCCAGCCTTCCCTTATACTTCATCAGGGATTCATCAACCCATATATTCCTTCCAGGTGTGTAAGCCTCTGCAAACCTGGCAGAAAAGTGGGTAATCAGGGGGCGTATTTTATACAGCCTGTCAAATTAAGGATGCTCCCTAGGGGGGCACAGGCTGTTGTCGCTGAAGTGCATGAAATGCAGAATCATTTCATACCACTTTTTCAGTATACTCTGGTAGAAAATGGGGGTAGAGCAGATGGGGCTACTGCTTCAATAGGAGTGAATGGAGAGTTTCTTTATGATGCCCATTAGCATAGTCAATGCCCAGAATTTTTTTAATTCTGGAACATTGATGGGGGCCCGTTGCTGCTTTGCCAAATATGTTTCAGGCTTTGCAGCACAGAACTGATGGGCATATAAATTAGATTGGGCGATAATGTTCACCAATACATCATCACCCAGAAACACCTCCAGAAACTGTTGGGGGCTAAAACCTGCAACATCTATATTTATGCCAGGATTTGCTGTGAAGGGTGGGATATCTGGCCTCTGGAGATGAGGCGTTACCCACTCTTCAGTGGCAATGGCAGCAACACGCCTCCTTCTAGCAGGGGGGCTAGCAGGGGGATAGCAGCTACAGATACATCACTATAAGTTGAGACTGCATCTAATGATGTAGCTGAGCATATGGCAGGGTCAAAATTGGGGTCTGAGTCAGACATAGAGGCATCTGACTCTGACGCAAGGATGGCATATGCCTCCTCAGAACTATGGCCTAGATTTGGAGTTCGGCGGTAGATGGGCTGTTAACGCTCCGCGGGCTTTTTTCTGGCCGCACCATAAATTTAACTCTGGTATCGAGAGTTCAAACAAATGCTGCGTTAGGCTCCAAAAAAGGAGCGTAGAGCATTTTTACCGCAAATGCAACTCTCGATACCAGAGTTGCTTACGGACGCGGCAGCCTCAAAAACGTGCTCGTGCACGATATCCCCATAGGAAACAATGGGGCTGTTTGAGCTGAAAAAAAACCTAACACCTGCAAAAAAGCAGCGTTCAGCTCCTAACGCAGCCCCATTGTTTCCTATGGGGAAACACTTCCTACGTCTGCACCTAACACTCTAACATGTACCCCGAGTCTAAACACCCCTAACCTTACACTTATTAACCCCTAATCTGCCGCCCCCGCTATCGCTGACCCCTGCATTATATTATTAACCCCTAATCTGCCGCTCCGTAAACCGCCGCAACTTACATTATCCCTATGTACCCCTAATCTGCTGCCCCTAACACCGCCGACCCCTATATTATATTTATTAACCCCTAACCTGCCCCCCACAATGTCGCCGACACCTGCCTACACTTATTAACCCCTAATCTGCCGAGCGGACCTGAGCGCTACTATAATAAATGTATTAACCCCTAATCCGCCTCACTAACCCTATCATAAATAGTATTAACCCCTAATCTGCCCTCCCTAACATCGCCGACACCTAACTTCAATTATTAACCCCTAATCTGACGACCGGAGCTCACCGCTACTATAATAAATGGATTAACCCCTAAAGCTAAGTCTAACCCTAACACTAACACCCCCCTAAGTTAAATATAATTTAAATCTAACGAAATAAATTAACTCTTATTAAATAAATTATTCCTATTTAAAGCTAAATACTTACCTGTAAAATAAACCCTAATATAGCTACAATATAAATTATAATTATATTATAGCTATTTTAGGATTTATATTTATTTTACAGGCAACTTGGTAATTATTTTAACCAGGTACAATAGCTATTTAATAGTTACCTAGTTAAAATAATAACAAATTTACCTGTAAAATAAATCCTAACCTAAGATATAATTAAACCTAACACTACCCTATCAATAAATTAATTAAATAAACTACCTACAATTACCTACAATTAACCTAACACTACACTATCAATAAATTAATTAAACACAATTGCTACAAATAAATACAATTACATAAACTAGCTAAAGTACAAAAAATAAAAAAGAACTAAGTTACAAAAAATAAAAAAATATTTACAAACATAAGAAAAATATTACAACAATTTTAAACTAATTACACCTACTCTAAGCCCCCTAATAAAATAACAAAGCCCCCCAAAATAAAAAATTCCCTACCCTATTCTAAATTAAAAAAGGTAAAAGCTCTTTTACCGTACCAGCCCTGAACAGGGCCCTTTGCGGGGCATGCCCCAAGAATTTCAGCTCTTTTGCCTGTAAAAAAAAACATACAATACCCCCCCCCAACATTACAACCCACCACCCACATACCCCTAATCTAACCCAAACCCCCCTTAAATAAACCTAACACTAAGCCCCTGAAGATCTTCCTACCTTGTCTTCACCATCCAGGTTCACCGATCCGTCCTGAAGAGCTCCTCCGATGTCCTGATCCAAGCCCAAGCGGGGGGCTGAAGAGGTCCATGATCCGGTCAAAGTCTTCATCCAAGCGGGGCAGAAGAGGATCTTCCATCCGATTGAAGTCTTCATCCAAGCAGCATCCATCCGGAGCGAAGCGGCAGGATCCTGAAGACCTCCAGCGCGGAACATCCATCCAGCCCGACGACTGAACGACGAATGACTGTTCCTTTAAGGGACGTCATCCAAGATGGCGTCCCTCGAATTCCGATTGGCTGATAGGATTCTATCAGCCAATCGGAATTAAGGTAGGAATTTTCTGATTGGCTGATGGAATCAGCCAATCAGAATCAAGTTCAATCCGATTGGCTGATCCAATCAGCCAATCAGATTGAGCTCGCATTCTATTGGCTGTTCCGATCAGCCAATAGAATGCGAGCTCAATCTGATTGGCTGATCGGATCAGCCAATCGGATTGAACTTGATTCTGATTGGCTGATTCCATCAGCCAATCAGAAAATTCCTACCTTAATTCCGATTGGCTGATAGAATCCTATCAGCCAATCGGAATTCGAGGGACGCCATCTTGGATGACGTCCCTTAAAGGAACAGTCATTCGTCGTTCAGTCGTCGGGCCGGATGGATGTTCCGCGCTGGAGGTCTTCAGGATCCTGCCACTTCGCTCCGGATGGATGCTGCTTGGATGAAGACTTCAATCGGATGGAAGATCCTCTTCTGCCCCGCTTGGATGAAGACGTTGACCGGATCATGGACCTCTTCAGCCCCCCGCTTGGGCTTGGATCAGGACATCGGAGGAGCTCTTCAGGACGGATCGGTGAACCTGGATGGTGAAGACAAGGTAGGAAGATCTTCAGGGGCTTAGTGTTAGGTTTATTTAAGGGGGGTTTGGGTTAGATTAGGGGTATGTGGGTGGTGGGTTGTAATGTTGGGGGGGGGTATTGTATGTTTTTTTTTACAGGCAAAAGAGCTGAAATTCTTGGGGCATGCCCCGCAAAGGGCCCTGTTCAGGGCTGGTAAGGTAAAAGAGCTTTTACCTTTTTTAATTTAGAATAGGGTAGGGAATATTTTATTTTGGGGGGCTTTGTTATTTTATTAGGGGGCTTAGAGTAGGTGTAATTAGTTTAAAATTGTTGTAATATTTTTCTTATGTTTGTAAATATTTTTTTATTTTTTGTAACTTAGTTCTTTTTTATTTTTTGTACTTTAGCTAGTTTATGTAATTGTATTTATTTGTAGCAATTGTGTTTAATTAATTTATTGATAGTGTAGTGTTAGGTTAATTGTAGGTAATTGTAGGTAGTTTATTTAATTAATTTATTGATAGGGTAGTGTTAGGTTTAATTATATCTTAGGTTAGGATTTATTTTACAGGTAAATTTGTTATTATTTTAACTAGGTAACTATTAAATAGCTATTGTACCTGGTTAAAATAATTACCAAGTTGCCTGTAAAATAAATATAAATCCTAAAATAGCTATAATATAATTATAATTTATATTGTAGCTATATTAGGATGTATTTTACAGGTAAGTATTTAGCTTTAAATAGGAATAATTTATTTAATAAGAGTTAATTTATTTCGTTAGATTTAAATTATATTTAATTTAGGGGGGTGTTAGAGTTAGGGTTAGACTTAGCTTTAGGGGTTAATCCATTTATTATAGTAGCGGTGAGCTCCGGTCGTCAGATTAGGGGTTAATAATTGAAGTTAGGTGTCGACGATGTTAGGGAGGGCAGATTAGGGGTTAATACTATTTATTATAGGGTTAGTGAGGCGGATTAGGGGTTAATACATTTATTATAGTAGCGCTCAGGTCCGCTCGGCAGATTAGGGGTTAATAAGTGTAGGCAGGTGTCGGCGACGTTGAGGGGGGCAGATTAGGGTTAATAAATATCATATAGGGGTCGGCGGTGTTAGGGGCAGCAGATTAGGGGTACATAGGGATAACGTAGGTGGCGGCGCTTTGCGGTCGGAAGATTAGGGGTTAATTATTTTAAGTAGCTGGCGGCGACGTTGTGGGGGGCAGGTTAGGGGTTAATAAATGTAATACAGGGGTCGGCGGGGTTAGGGGCAGCAGATTAGGGGTACATAAGTATAACGTAGGTGGCGGTCGGCAGATTAGGGGTTAAAAAATTTTAATTGAGTGGCGGCGATGTGGGGGGAGCTCGGTTTAGGGGTACATAGGTAGTTTATGGGTGTTAGTGTACTTTAGGGTACAGTAGTTAAGAGCTTTATGAACCGGCGTTAGCCCAGAAAGCTCTTAACTACTGCTATTTTCCTGCGGCTGGAGTTTTGTCGTTAGAGCTCTAACGCTCACTTCAGAAACGACTCTAAATACCGGCGTTAGGAAGATCCCATTGAAAAGATAGGATACGCAATTGACGTAAGGGGATCTGCGGTATGGAAAAGTCGCGGCTGAAAAGTGAGCGTTAGACCCTTTAATCACTGACTCCAAATACCAGCGGGCGGCCAAAACCAGCGTTAGGAGCCTCTAACGCTGGTTTTCACGGCTAACGCCAAACTCCAAATCTAGGCCTTAATGTTTTCTGTGACATTATTGTATCTGTCACAGAAAAAAAAATTACTAAAAAAATCCACACTAAATTTAAATTTCAATTAAATTAATTAACTAAATGGCTCTGAAAAGAGCCTTTGGGTTTTTAAAAACTTACAACAAAAACATCAACCCCTAAAAAAAATGCACAGACAGCAAAAAAGTACAGCTATGCTACAGCCAGTGATTTATAGTGATCACTGGCAAGCTAGGGGTTAATGGCTCTGAAAAGAGCCTTTGGGTCTCTCAATTTTTAACAAATAAAGTGAGGAGAGGGAGGGAGATCCACACTGATCAGAGTCAATATTTACAAATATTGACATGATCAGACGAATGGGATATTTTATTATAATCTTTTTCTTTTTTGTGAAAGGCTCAGATTGGGTGACCATAGCTTGCCCCTATGATGAGACAGGCTAGGGACACCCCCAGAGGCCCCATGATGCACAGGGCATCGCCATCTTGGAATTCTCATGGGGGTGGGGGGGCTATATGGGGCTTTTTATTTTATATTAAAAACATTCAAAAATATATATATTTTATTACTAACTAAGTGCCTCGACCTACCAAGGCACTTAGCACACAAGCAGAGCATCGGAAGCCTGTCAGATCGCTTCTGATGCTCTGCTACACTGCCGGGCTCCATGTGGAGCGAAACTGCAAGTGATCAGTCGTGGGGGAGTGATCAATCCAGTCCCGGCACTCGGGAACAGTATTTCAGGATGTCGAGGCATCACTGCAATACTGTTAGAGCGGCTGGAAGTGATCCCGATCGCTTCCAGCGCTCAGTTTAGCCGACGACGTACAGGGTACGTTCTCGGCCATTAACTGTATTTTTTGGAGGACGTACCCCGTAAGTCATCGGTCATTAAAGGGTTAACTGGAAAGGGCATTAAAGTGTGGGGGGGGTACACATATATATATATATGTGTGTGTGTATGTGTTTATATATGTCATAATATATATATATATATATACACGCACACACACATAAGTATATAATATAAAATATATATATATGGGTTGGTGGGAGCTGTTCCACGTCTTTGCGGATGATAACCCTTTCATAAGTAATATCTCTTTTTATAGGAGGTTCATAGACGATCTCTTGTTCATTTGGCAAGGAGATGAAAATTCTATAAACAGTTTTGTGCAAACCCTCAATACAAATGATATGGGCATTGAATTTACACATAACTGTCATGCATCTGAGATCGTCTTTTTGGATCTCCTGTTAAGGTTTGATGGCTTAACTGGAAAGGTCAATACTACATTACATCGTAAACCAATTGCAGGCAACTGTCTCCTTCATGCACACAGTAACCACCCTCCACATGTGTACAAAGGCATAGTCAAAGGGCAGTTCCTGAGGGCACGAAGAAATTGTAGCCTAGATCAAGATTTTGAAAAAGAATCTAAAGATTTAGTGTCACGCTTTGTGGAGAGAGGATACAATAGGAATATGGTTGATAAGGTGTCCAAGGAAGTTGCTACTCTGGATAGGGGGCAAATGCTTGTTGGGACCAAGTGGAGACCCGAACGTAAGGGCCTAAAATTTATCACCAAATATTCGAATCAATTTTCTGAAGTTTGCAACATTGTCAAAAAATATATGCCCATTTTATATGGGGATGAAACCTTGAAGCATATTGTTGACAAAGGTTGTGAATTTATATATTCTAAAAACTTGACAATTGGTAATATGCTCTCACCTAGCATGCTCCCAGACCAAGGTCCACGGAGTTCATGGTTAAATACTATGGGGACTTACAAATGTGGTAAGTCTCTTTGTAAACCATGTAAATACTTAAAGCAAGGGAATGGCTTTGAATCGTATGTAACTAACGAATCATTCACCACCAGGGGATGTGTAAAATGTTCTTCAACATTTGTAATCTATTTGGTTGAATGCACTCAACATAGATTACAGTATGTTGGGTTAACTACCCGGGACATACGCACTAGGATTAAGGAGCATTTGGGATACATCTCAAATGATATCCATTGTTCGGCACTCTCCAGACACTTTATTGAAGTACACGGGAAAAATGTTGATATGTTTAAATGGAATGCAATTGAAGCGATTTGCAAGCCACGAAGAGGGGGCAGCAAACAAAAAATACTTGAAAGACAAGAAATCTATTGGATCCATAGACTAAAAACATTGGTCCCGTGTGGATTCAATTCACAATTTGATGTAATCAATTATTGGGAATGATCCACCTATAATTATAAGCTTGAGTAGAGACCTGGTTTGATACTATATGTGTATATCCTTTATTTAAGTCAGTGTAGAGCAAATTTGAATAATAGGATTTCAAATTGATTTAACATATAAACATATGTCTTTATAATTTAGATATCTATGATAGAAGGAATATTGGATTATGTACTTTGTGCTAGTTTTTAGCATTATAGCTATTGTGTTATACTGGGTTATGTCTTTATGCAACTATGAATAGTATCATGCTTGTATGACATGTCTTCACTAAGCAGACAACTATAAGTATTCAGTTTAGCACTATATGTTGCAATTAATCTAAGCACATAGTATATAGAACACAGAGGTGTCAGCTAAAGTATTGATAGCACCTCTGTGCTTTACCATTCCTCACGTATTAACCATGAGTCTCCATTTTCTGCTAATTAATTAATTATTTTGTTTATCATATCTGTGACCTACAAATGAAAGTATGTTTGCTTATATCATGTTCATTTCCGTTAACATTGCGAATAGGTTCATTAGTGTTGTACCGTATATAAAATGATAGTGATAGGCATTGCAATTATTAATTGAAATCAATTACAGTGTTTGTTTTTTAATTGTTTAAGGGGCGGAGTATTACCCTTTAAATAGCACACCCTCTGAGAAGGGGGATATGTCTATGATTACGGCCAGGCTGGCCGAAACATGTTAGGCTGTGCTAGCTGAATTGTTTTTATCAGAGGCTCTGCTGCACAGGGTCTTTTAACTGTGATATGACCTGCTGAAAATAAAGATTTGGATTTTTTACCTTTATGAGGACGCCTGGATATTATTTCATCTTTACTTCTATATATATATATATATATATATATATATATATATATATATACAGTGTATATATACACATATGTGTACACTTTAAAATATTGATGGGAGTACATGCAAACACCTTTAAGTGAATAGTGCTTGCTACCAAACATTTCTCTTGATATATTTTTTTAAAATACTATCACCTAGATTACAAGTTTTGCGCTATAGAGGGTGCAAAACGAACAACAAGTTGCGTTATTTCACCCCCATAGCGCTACCATTACAAGTTTTTGAAAAGCCACCTTGTGTGTGCGATATGGTGGCTATGAGCTCTATACCGCACAAAATCCAAGGGCTGCTTTGACGTGCTCGTGCACGCTTTCCCCATAGACTTCAATGGGGAGAGCGTGTTAGAAAAAAAAACTAACACCTAAAGTGTGTAATGGTGATCGCCGTAACGCAACCCCATTGATGTCTATGGGGAAAAAAAGTTACGTTTTAACCTAACACCCTAACATAAACCCCACGTCTAAACACCCCTAATCTGTTGCCCCGACATCGCCGACACCTAAATAAAGTTAATAACCCCTAATCTGCCGCCCCCCAACATCGTAGACACCAAAATAAATTTATTAATCCCTAATCTGCCGCTCCTGATATTGCTGCCACTATAATAGTTATTAACCCCTGTTCCCTCGCACCCCAACATCGCCAACACTATAATAAAGATATTAACCCCTATTCTGCCACTCCCCGACATGGCCATCACTAAATAAAGTTATTAACCCCTAAACCTCTGGCCGCCCACATCACCGCCACTAAAGAAACCTATTAAATCCTAAACCTAACAACTCCATAACTTTAAATTAAAATTACAATATCCCAATCTTAAAATAAATAAAAACTTACCTGTTAAATTTAAAAAAAACTAAGTTTAAACTAACAATTAACCTAACATAACTATTAGACTAAAATTAAAATAACTACAAATTAAATAAACTAAATTACACATTGAAAAAAAATAACACTACTAAAAAAATTAAATCTAAAATTACAAAAAAATAACAAACACTAAATTACAAAAATAACAAACACTAAATTATGGAATAACGGACCCCCCCCCCCCAAAAAAAAAAACCTAGCCTACAATAAACTAACAATAGCCTTTAAAATGGCCTTTTGTGGGGAATTGCCCTAAATAAATCAGCTCTATTCCCTGTAAAAAATACAAAGACCCCCCAACAGTAAAACCCACTACCCAACCAACCCCCCAAAATAAAAAAAACTAACTCTAACAAAAACCTAATCTACCCATTGCCCTGAAAAGGGCATTAGTATGGACATTGCCCTTAAAAGGGCATTTAGCTCTTTTGCATTGCCCTGAAAAGGGCATTTAGCGCTTCTAAGAAAGCCCAAACCCTAATCTAAAAAAAAAATCCACCCAAGAAAAGTGTCTTGAAGGATGGACCCGCTCTGAAGATAGAAGACGCCGTCAGGATATGGATAGAAGATGCCGCCTAGATGAAGATAGAAGACGCCGCCTGGATAGATGAAGATCTCGCCGCCTGGATGTCTGTAAAAAAACTGTAAGTGGATCATCGGGGGTTAGTATCAGTTTTTTTTATTGTTTTTTGGGTGGGGGGTTTTTTAAATTAGGGTTTGGGCTTTCTTAAAAGAGCTAAATGCCCTTTTTAGGGCAATGCAAAATAGCTAAATGCCCTTTTAAGGGCAATGCCCATACAAATGCCCTTTTCAGGGCAATGGGTAGCTTAGGTTTTTGTTAGAGTTAGGTTTTTTTATTTTGGGGGGTTGGTTGAGTGGTGGGTTTTACTGTTGGGGGGTCTTTGTATTTTTTCACAGGGAAAAGAGCTGATTTTTTTAGGGCAATGCTCTACAAAATGCCATTTCAAGGGCTATTGGTAGTTTATTGTAGGCTAGGGGTTTTTTTATTTTGGGGGGCTTTATTATTTTTATAGGGCTATTAGATTAGGGGGCCCATTTATCAAGATCCTTAAGGAGCTTGTGGGCCCGTGTTTCTGGCGAGTCTTCAGACTCGCCAGAAACAGCAGTTATGAAGCAGCGGTCACAAAGACCGCTGCTCCATAACCCTGTCCGTCTGCTCTGAGCAGGCGGACAGGAATCGCCGGAATTCAACCCGATCGAGTACGATCAGGTTGATTGACACCCCCTAGTGGTGGCCGATTGGCCACAAGTCTGCGGGGGGGCGTTGCACCAGCAGCTTTTGTGAGCTGCTGGTGCAATGCTGAATACGGAGAGCGTATTGCTCTCCGCATTCAGCAAGGTCTTGCGGTCCTGATCCGCACTGTCGGATCAGGTCCACAACACCTTTAGTAAATAGGCCTCTAATTTTGTTTGTTATTTTTTGCAATTTAGTGTTTGTTATTTTTTGTAATTTAGTGTTTGGTATTTTTTGTAATTTAGTATTTTTTATTTTTTGTAATTTTAGAATTAATTTTTTTAGTAGTGTTTGGGTTTTTTAATGTGTAATTTAATTGATAGTTATTTTAATTTTAGTCTAATAGTTATGTTAGGTTAATAGTTAGTTTAAACTTAGCTTGTTTAATTTCACAGGTAAGTTTTTATTAAAGGGATATTGTAACTTTAATTTAAAGTTAGGGGGTTGTTAGGGGGTTGTTAGGTTTAGGGGTTAATAGTTTAATTTAGATTTTTCGATGTGGGGGGCCGGTGGTTTAGGGGTTAATAGGTTTATTTAGTGGGAGGTCAGAGGTTTATGGGTTAATAACTTTATTTAGTGGTGCTGATGTCGGGGAGCAGCAGAATAGGGGTTAATAGCTTTATCTCAGTGTGGGCGATGTTGGGGTGCGGGGGACTAGGGGAATAATAACTTTATTAAAGTGGTGACGTTGTCGGGGAGCATCAGATTAGGGGTTAATAACTTTTTTATAGTGTTTGCGATGTGGGAGGGCGGTGGATTAGGGGTTAATAGGTAGTTTATGGGTGTTAGTGTACTTTGTTAATGTTTAGTTATGAGTTGCACAAAACTCATAACTACTGGTCTCAGATAGCGGAGCGGAACGGATCGTGTCGCTATAGGCTGGAACGCAATCTTTTTTTTAGCCTCACCACACAACCTGTAATACTAGAGCTATGGAAATCCCACGTAAAAATGTAATTTTTTTGAGTGCAGGATTGACGTTGCGTTACAGGCTAAAATGCTTGCGGTAAAGCTATACGACAAGACCCGTAATGGCTGTGTTACGTTTTTTACGCTGAAATTTACATTTTTTCAGCGATAAAACCAGAACGCAAAACAAGTAATCTAGGTGAATGTTTTTTATATCTAGCTTATACCTCAACTGAAATTGTAGTCAGTAAAGTAGTGATTGGCCAGTTATCTGCTGAAACTGAACAAAATATTCCCTTCTTAAATTCATTTCAGTGAAAATGGCCCTCTACATATGCCCTATACATAACATTTGTCAGTCCTGTTTTTCTGATCACAATCCAAATTGTCAATGTACTACTGTTAATGATTATCTTGGGAGCTTGAAGCAAGAAGGAGTTAAGGTGCAGGGGGCCAATAGGTTGATGGGTACATTTCAGTAAAATAAGCCTGGAGTTCAGGTAGCCAGATAGAATGTTTGAGAGGCTAATAGCAGAGTGTCAAGCAATACTCAAGTCCAGAATGCAAGCTAGAAGTCGTTACCAGAAGGTAAGTCCAAAACCTCAAGGTACCAGGATCAAATCTGCAAGCAGTCCAGATAGATAGCCAAGAGTCCAGGAGCAAGAAGACAACATGAAACACAGGGCAGGAAGAAGTAATGCAATGGAGAAACACCAATTGAGAGGAATTGAGGGGATTTATAAGCCCAGCAGTTGCGCTTTCGTGACATGGCTACATGCATATAAGGATATGTGTAGGAGTTAAGGTGCCAAGGCTAAATAAATGTCCCAGTGCTTGTGCCTGTGCTCCTTCTGCATCTGCCAACTAGGAATAATGCACTTCTAATTGCACGTCTGCCATCCATACTGCGGGCAGAGGGTAGATGTTAGCACAGTCAGAAACTCAATGAAGAATTAGCATGGTCCTTGAGCGTTAATTGGCTTGGCATTAGAACAGTTGCTTATTACCAACGCGCTATTCAACTCTGCATTAGTCTGACATCATAAACACTGGACAATTACCAAGAATTCCAAAACATTTTCAAATTTATCATTGGTTTTGCACATGGGTGAAACCCGTTGACATTACCCACCTCCATATTGGATTTGGTTAGACAGCAGCATCCCCAAACAGATACAAACACTATCTGAACAATCAATACAGTAAAATAAGAATAATAATAAGCACTTTTACACTAATAAAAATTAGCAAAACGAATAATCCAACAAACATATGCACACTATACTGATAATGTTCCAGTTTCAATCCATTCAAAATACATACACACATATCTCTATGCTTTTGGAGCACAGCAGGTTCATTGTAAACATTTTACATTTTATTTAGTATCACTACACACTATTACAAGGGAACAATCAGCATACAGAAATTCAAGCTTTGGCAATCACCACTTTGCTTGTGGTTAATCATAGGTATTTAGTTTTTAGATTACAAAATCAAGAGATTAACAAAACAGAGAATGTTTTTGTTGTTAAGAGAACAATTTCAAGCTTCAATGGTATTACAGAAGAAGAATTTTAGGATTGTAAACTCTGGAAAAACACATTGGTAGTATCAGCCAAGTTTAAAAGTTATTTTCTACCAAAAGTAAAAGCAAGATTGTGATCAATCCCATAATTGGCAATTCCATTCTATAGCAACATCATCACTTCCTCATCCTCTGTAACTCAGCCCTAGGGGGATATTTATCAAGCCGTCAACCTAAAATACGCTGGAATTCCACAGCGTTATTGTTTCGAGCTTGATCCGACCTAGTTATCAAACCCTACAGACCGGCAAATGTTGAAATCTGTGAACATTCGATCCGTCTGTCTCAATCTGACACAGATCGATGCTTACCTCATTACAGATGTTCCGAATACACATTTGGCACTATTTGACACTTTTTCAAAGTTATCAAATAGTTAACCGGTGCGCTCGCAGTTATTCCGGCCCAGCGTACCTGGTTTTCAATCCACCACCCTGGAGGCCGCGGATGCCCATAGGAATCAATGGGAGTCTGAAAGCAGCGAAAGCTTATGTTTGATGCTGACAGATATCCCATTGATTTATATGGTAGAAAACCAGTTACGTTAACACCTAACATCCTAACATAAACCCGAGTCTAAACACCCCTAATCTGCCGCTCGACATCGCCGCCACCTAGATCATGTTATTAACCCCTATACCGCCGCTCCCGGCCCCCACCGCAACTAAATAAAAGTATTAACCCCTATCCCGCCGCTCCCGGACCCCACCGGAACTAAATACAAGTATTAACCCCTAAACCTCTGGCCTCCCACATCACTACAACTTACTAAACCTATTAACCGCTAAACCGCCAGCCCCCCACATCGCCATAAACTAAATTAAGCTATTAACCCCTTAACCTGCTAAATTTACATTAAAATTACAACATCCCTATCTTATAATAAATTTAAACTTACCTTTAGAATTAAATGAAACTGTATTATACTATTAATTAACCTACTCTAACTATTATCCTACAATTAAATTAAACTATGATAAACTATTAATTACCCTATCCTAACTATTATACTAAAATTACATTAAACTACCAATTAAATTAACTATTACATATTTAAAAACCTAACCCTACTCAAATTATTTAAATCTACAATTAAAAATGACTAAATTACAAAAAAATAAACACTAAGTTGCAAAAAATAAAAAGCACTAAGTTACAAAAAATAAAAACACTGTTACAACAAATACAAAACCACAGTATCAAAAATAAAAAAGAATTACACCTAATCTAATAGCCCTATCAAAATAAAAAAGCCCCCTCAATATAAAAAAAACCCTAGCCTACAATAAACTACCAATGGCCCTTAAAAGGGCCATTTGCGGGGCATTGCGCCAAAGAAATCAGCTATTTTACCTGTAAAAAAAAATACAAACATCCCCCCAACAGTAAAACCCACCACCAACACAACCAACCCCCCTAAATAAAAACCCTATCTAAAAAAACCTAAGCTTCCCATTGCCCTGAAAAGGGCATTTGTATGGGCATTGCTCTTAAAAGGGCATTTAGCTCTTTTACTGCCCAGACCCTACTCTAAAAATCAAACCCACCCAAAAAAAACCTAAATAAACCCTAACCCCCGATGATCAACTTACAGTTCTTGAAGTTCCGCTTGAAGGATTCATCCAGCCGGCAAAAAGACTTCATCCGGGCGGCCTCTTCCATCTTCATCCAGCCGGCGAAGTCTTCATCCATGCGGCCTCTTCTATCTTCATCCATCCGGCGAGGAGCGGGTCCATCCTGAAGACATCCAGCGCGGAAGGATCCATCCTGAAGACATCCGACGAGGAGCTCCTCTTCAATACGGTCTCCGCTGTAAACTGGATCTTGAATGCAAGTGACATCATCCAAGATGGCGTCCCTTGCATTCCTATTGGCTGAAAGGTTCCAACCAGCCAATAGGATTAAAGCTGCTAAAATCCTATTGGCTGTTCTAATCAGCCAATAGGATTTGAGCAGCTTGCAACCTATTGGCTGTTCCAATCAGCCAATAGGATGAGAGCTCAATCCTATTGGCTGATTGGAACAGCCAATAGGATTTTAGCGTCTCAAATCCTATTGGCTGATTGGAACCTTTCAGCCAAAAGGAATACAAGGGACGCCATCTTGGATGACGTCACTTGTATTCAAGATCCATTTTACGGTGGAGACTGTATTGAAGAGGAGCTCCTCGTCGAATGTCTTCAGGATGGACCCGCTCCACACCTGATGTCTTCAGGATGGACCCGCTCCTCTGCCGGATGGATGAAGATAGAAGAGGCCGCATGGATAAAGACTTCGCCGCTAGATAAAGATGGAAGAGGCCGCCCGGGTGAAGACTTCTTGCCGGCTGTATGGATCCTTCAAGCAGAATTTCAAGAACTGTAAGTAGATTGTTGGGGGTTAGTTTTAGGTTTATTTAAGGTTTTTTTGGGGTGGGTTTGATTTTTAGAGTAGGGTCTGGGCAGTAAAAGAGCTAAATGCCCTTTTAAGGGCAATACCCATACAAATGCCCTTTTCAGGGCAATGGGGAGCTTAGGTTTTTTAGATAGGGTTTTTATTTGGGGGGGTTGGTTGTGTGGGTGGTGGGTTTTACTGTTGGGGGGGTGTTTGTATTTTTTTTACAGGTAAAAGAGCTGATTTCTTTGGGGCAATGTCCCACAAAAGGCCCTTTTAAAGGCCATTGGTAGTTTATTGTAGGTTAGGGTTTTTTTTATTTTTTTTGGGGGGGGCTTTTTTATTTTGATAGGGCTATTAGATTAGGTGTAATTCTCTTTTATTTTTGATACTATGGTTTATTATTTTTTGTAACTTAGTGGGGGGGGGTTGTAATTTAGTCATTTTTAATTGTAGATTTAAATAATTTGAGTAGTTAATGTAATTGGTAGTTTAATGTAATTTTAGTATAATAGTTAGGGTAGGTTAATTAATAGTTTAATATAGTTTAATTCTAAAAGTAAGTTTAAATTTATTATAAGATAGGGATGTTGTAATTATAATGTAAAGTTAGTGGGTTGTTAGGTTAAGGGGTTAATAGCTTTATTTAGTTTATGGCGATGTGGGGGGCTGGCGGTTTAGGGGTTAATAGGTTTAGTAAGTGGTAGTGATGTGGGAGGCCAGGGGATTAGGGGTTAATACTTTTATTTAGTTGCGGTGGGGTCCGGGAGCGGCGGGATAGGGGTTAATACTTTTATTTAGCTGCGGTGGGGTCCGGGAGCGGCGGGATAGGGGTTAATACTTTTATTTAGTTGCGGTGGGGTCCGGGAGCTGCGGGATAGGGGTTAATACTTTTATTCAGTTGCGATGGGGTCCGGGAGTGGTGGAATAGGGGTTAATAACTTTATTAGAATTGCGGCGGGGTCCGGGAGCAGCGGGATATAGGAGTTAAACATTTTAGTATAGTGGTGGTGTTTAGTGACAGGCTATAAATTAAGTTGGTAAAAAGCTGAATAGCAGCGAGATCAATGACTGCTAGATAACAACAGTCCATTGCTCATCACCCCGTACTTGGTGCGGGGCTTTTTGCCGGCTTTTATAATAAATATGGAGATCATATTCAGGTCTGCGGCCGCGATGTTAGGCAAGCATATTGGTGCCGTCGAATGCAACGGCTTGATAGATAGGCCTCTTAGTATTATAGCTTTCCTTTCTATCAGCTGCTGTTTCAGTGTCTTCAACTCTGGTGGCAGAGTTGACAAGATATCTATTTTAATTAATTTTCAAATTCAAGCCCTTACCAGTAGAAAACCCATTTATCAAATATTTTTCAACTGCCTTTACACTGTATAAATTCCACTACTAATACTTTACAACAGTATTCCAACCCATCAAAAAACACTTTTTGTAATCACTTGAAGGATTTTAGGAGTGTCCAATTTCAGCAACTGTGACTGGTGTTAATGTAGTGCCACTTTTTATAAAGGGAAGCAGGGCTGATCCAGGAAGCTATAGGGATTATATTGATGAGTATATTCGTGTAAACAAGATTGAGTTCAAATTAGCAAGGTTTTATGAGAAATAGATCATGTCACACTAATGTAATTATATTCTATGGGGGGTAGTTATCAAGCCGTCAACCTCAAATACGCTAAGCGTATTTGTGGCGAGGCTGATTCGCCTTAGTTATCAAGCCCTAGATACCGGCAAAAGTAGAATTTATTGACGTAAGCTTCGATCCGCCGGACTCAGTCCGACACAGATTGATTCTTACGTCACTCCAGATGTTCCGCACACAAGTGCGGCACAATCTGACTTCTTTTGCTAGTTATCAAAAAACTCGGCACTTTTACGGCCCAGCGTACCTGGTTTTCAATCCGCCGCCCTGGAGGCGGCGGATCCCATAGGAATCAATGGGAGTCTAAACACCCCTAATCTGTCCCCCCTACACCGCCGCAACTAAATAAAGTGTTTACCCCCTAAACCGCTGCTCCCGGAGCCCACCGCAAGCTATTATAAACATGTTAACCACTAAACCACAGCTCCCTGACCCCGCCGCAACTATAATATATGTATTAACCCCTAAACTGCCGCTCCCTGACCCCGCCGCAACTATAATATATGTATGAACCCCTAAACCGCCGCTCCCTGACCCCATCGCAACTATAATATATGTATTAACCCCTAAACCGCCGCTCCCGGACCCCGCCGCAACCTATATTAAATTTATTAATCCCTATCCTGCCCCCCCTACACCGTCTCCACCTATAATAAATTTATTAACCCCTATCCTGCCCCCCACTATACCGCCGCCACTGTAATAAAATTATTAACCCCTAAACCTAAGTCTAACACTAACCCTAACACCCCCTAACTTAAATATTAATTAAATAAATCTAAATAATGTTTCTATTATGAACTAAATTAATCCTATTTAAAACTAAATACTTACCTTTAAAATAAACCCTAATATAGCTACAATATAAATAATAATTATATTGTAGCTATGTTAGGATTTATTTTTATTTTACAGGCAAATTTCAATTTATTTTAACTAGGTACAATAGCTATTAAATAGTTATTAACTATTTAATAGCTTACCTAGCTAAAATAAAGAGAAATTAACCTGTAAAATAAAAACTAACCTAAGTTACAATTACACCTAACACTACACTATACTTTAATAAATTATTCCTATTTAAAACTAAATACTTACCTGTAAAATAAACCCTAAGATAGCTACAATATAATTAATAATTACATTGTAGCTATCTTAGGATTTATATTTATTTTACAGGTAACTTTGTATTTATTTTAGCTAGTTAGAATAGTTATTAAATAGTTATTAACTATTTAATAACTACCTAGCTAAAAGAAATACAAAATTACCTGTAAAATAAATCCTAACCTAAGTTACAATTAAACCTAACACTACACTATCATTAAATTAATTAAATAAATTAACTACAAATAACTACAATTAAATACAATTACATAAACTAACTAAAGTACAAAAAAATAAAAAATGCTAAGTTTCAAAAAATAAAAAAAATAAGTTACAAACATTTAAAAAATATTACAACAATTTTAAGCTACTTACACCTAATCTAAGCCCCCTAATAAAATAACAAAGACCCCCAAAATAAAAAAATGCCCTACCCTATTCTAAATTAAAAATTTCAAAGCTCTTTTACCTTACCAGCCCTTAAAAGGGCCTTTTGTGGGGCATGCCCCAAAGAATTCAGCTCTTTTGCCTGTAAAAGAAAAATACAACCCCCCCCCAACATTAAAACCCACCACCCACATACCCCTAATCTAACCCAAACCCCCCTTTAAAAAACCTAACACTACCCCCTGAAGATAATCCTACCTTGAGTCGTCTTCACTCAGCCGAGCAGCGATGGAACCGAAGAGGAGATCCGGAGCGGCAGAAGTTATACTCCAAGGGGCGCTGAAGAAATCTTCCATCAGATGAAGTGATCCTCCAAGCAGCGCTGAAGAAGTCTTCGATCCGGGCGATGTCATCTTCCAAGCGGGGTCTTCAATCTTCTTCTTCAGGATCCATCTTCATTCCGCCGGCACTGAACATCCTTCTTTCCCGACGGACTACCGACGAATGAAGGCTCCTTTAAGGGACGTCATCCAAGATGGCATCCCTTCAATTCCGATTGGCTGATAGGATTCTATCAGCCAATCGGAATTAAGGTAGGAAAAATCTGATTGGCTGATTGAATCAGCCAATCAGATTGAGCTCGCATTCTATTGGCTGATCGTAACAGCCAATAGAATGCAAGCTCAATCTGATTGGCTGATTGGATCAGCCAATCGGATTGAACTTCAATCTGATTGGCTGATTCAATCAGCCAATCAGATTTTTCCTACCTTAATTCCGATTGGCTGATAGAATCCTATCAGCCAATCGGAATTAAAGGGACGCCATCTTGGATGACGTCCCTTAAAGGAGCCTTCATTCGTCGGTAGTCCATCGGGAAAGAAGGATGTTCCGCGTCGGCGGAATGAAGATGGATCCTGAAGAAGAAGATTGAAGACCCCGCTTGGAAGATGACATCGCCCGGATGCCGCTTGGAGGATCACTTCATCGGATGGAAGACTTCTTCAGCGCCGCTTGGAGGATTACTTCATCGGATGGAAGATTTCTTCAGCGCCCCTTGGAGGATAACTTCTGCCGCTCCGGATCTCCTCTTCTGTTCCATCGCTGCTCGGCTGAGTGAAGACGACTCAAGGTAGGATGATCTTCAGGGGGGTAGTGTTAGGTTTTTTTAAGGGGGGTTTGGGTTAGATTAGGGGTATGTGGGTGGTGGGTTTTAATGTTGGGGGGTTGTATTTTTCTTTTACAGGCAAAAGAGCTGAATTCTTTGGGGCATGCCCCACAAAAGGCCCTTTTAAGGGCTGGTAAGGTAAAAGAGCTTTGAACTTTTTTAATTTAGAATAGGGTAGGGCATTTTTTTTATTTTGGGGGGGTTTGTTATTTTATTAGGGGGCTTAGATTAGGTGTAAGTAGCTTAAAATTGTTGTAATATTTTTTTATTTTTTGTAACTTAGCTTTTTTTATTTTTTGTACTTTAGTTAGTTTATGTAATTGTATTTAATTGTAGTTATTTGTAGTTAATTTATTTAATTAATTTAATGATAGTGTAGTGTTAGGTTTAATTGTAACTTAGGTTAGGATTTATTTTACAGGTAATTTTGTATTTCTTTTAGCTAGGTAGTTATTAAATAGTTAATAACTATTTAATAACTATTCTAACTAGCTAAAATAAATACAAAGTTACCTGTAAAATAAATATAAATCCTAAGATAGCTACAATGTAATTATTAATTATATTGTAGCTATCTTAGGGTTTATTTGACAGGTAAGTATTTAGTTTTAAATAGGAATAATGTATTAAAGTATAGTGTAGTGTTAGGTGTAATTGTAACTTAGGTTAGTTTTTATTTTACAGGTTAATTTCTCTTTATTTTAGCTAGGTAAGCTATTAAATAGTTAATAACTATTTAATAGCTATTGTACCTAGTTAAAATAAATTGAAATTTGCCTGTAAAATAAAAATAAATCCTAGCATAGCTACAATATAAATATTATTTATATTGCAGCTATATTAGGGTTTATTTTAAAGGTAAGTATTTAGTTTTAAATAGGATTAATTTAGTTCATAATAGAAATATTATTTAGATTTATTTAATTAATATTTAAGTTAGGGGGTGTTAGGGTTAGTGTTAGACTTAGGTTAATAAGTCTAGGGGTTAATAATTTTATTACAGTGGCGGCGGTGTAGTGGGGGGCAGGATAGGGGTTAATAGATTTATTATAGGTGGCGACGGTGTAGGGGGGCAGGATAGGGGTTAATAAATTTAATATAGGTTGCGGCGGGGTCAGGGAGCGGCGGTTTAGGGGTTAAACTATTTATTTAGTTGCGGCAAGGTGCGGGATCAGCAGGATAGGGGTTAATAACTTTATTATAGAGGGCGATGGTATAGGGGGGGCAGGATAGGGGTTACTAGGTATAATGTAGGTTGTCGCGGTGTCCGGGAGCGGCGGTTTAGGGGTTAATACATTTATAAGAGTTGCGGCGGGGTCTAGGAGTGGCAGTTTAGGGGTTTCTAACTTTATTTAGTTGCGGGGGGCTCCGGGGGCGCCGGTATAGGGGGTAGAACAGTGTAGTTAGTGTGGGTGCTTAAGTGACAGACTAGCAAGAAAGCTGTAAAAAAGCCGAAGAGCAGCGAGATCGGATGAGTGATAACTATCACAGTCCGCTGCTCATCGCCCCGTACTTGGTGCGCGGCTTTTTGACAGCTTTTTTGATAACTTAGGCGAATTTTTGCAGGTCTGCGGCGGCAATGTGAGACGAGCTTAGGCGGGCGTATTGGGCCGGCGAAGGCAGGAAAAGTAGACGCGTTGATAACTACCCCTCTAAGAGGAAGTAAATAAAAATATAGATAAAAGGGAATCAGTTGATGTGATATACTTGGATTTTGCAAAGGCGTTAGAAACAGTGCCACATGAGAGATTAATGTACAAAATTAAAGGAATGGGAATATCTGAAAATGTTAGCTCATGAATAAATAACCCGATAAAAGACAGGAAGCAACGAGTAGTAGTAAAAGGATAATACTCGGATTAGACAAAGGTAATCAGTGGAGTCCACCAGGGATCAGTACTGGGCCCTATTCTTTTCAATATGTTTATTAATGACTTGGAGCAAGGATTAAATCGCAACATCTCTATTTTCACAGATGATACAAAGTTGTGTAAGGTCATTAGTTCAGTGCAGGATGAAATTGCTTTACAAGGGAATGTACAAAAATTAGATGAACGAGAAGGTAAATGGAAAATGAGATTTAATATTGGAAACTTCAAGGTTCTACATTTTGGAAGTAAAAACAAGCAGGTAACCTATTATTTAAAAGGGACTAGACTTAGCAGAACAGAGAAGAAAAGGGATTTGGGAGTCACAATATATAACAAGCTAAAGATGGTTTCACAATGAAGGGCAGTGGCTTCTAAGGCTAAGAAGATACTAGCGTTATTAAAAGAAGCATTGATGCAAGGGAGGAAAGCATTATTCTGCCACTATATAAATACCTGGTAACACCTCACCTTGAGTATGGAGGGCAGTTCTGGGGACCAATCTCAAAAAAAGACATTGCAAATTTAGAACAATTATAGAAAGGCCACAAAGCAAATAAGGGGAATGGAAAATAAAACTTAGTCTGCTTTCTCTAGAAGAAAAGGTGCTTGAGAGGTGACATGATTATTTTATATAAATATATTCAAGCCCATATACAGAGATGACAAAAGCTCTGTTTATTCCAAAACATTATTCCAAAAGAGGTCACAATTTAACGCTGGAGGAAGGAAGATTTAATCTTCAACAACATAAACGTTTTTTCAAGAGCAATCAAATTGTTGAACTCATTACCTAAGGAGGTAGTAAATACCAATACCACAGATACATTGAAAACTGTTTTTGATACATTTTAATGGCTAGAATCAGAATTCAGGGATATGAATGCTTGTGTTAAATGGATCACCTTTTTAATGGGATTACTTTATGCTCATCTGGAGCTATATTGTAAATAAAAAAATAAGTTTAAAGTGACATTACAAGATATTTCTGTTGTCTTTCATATCACTTATTAAATACATATACATATGTAAATTATTGTTCTGCCCACTGCAGATGAACAGAGCTTTCATTAATCTAGACCATGTATACAAGTACACCTCCAAAACATAATCTGTGGCTATTTCAGAGTTTCTTGCACATGGACAACATAATAGAATTATTCAATATCATCTTGGAATACTAAAAAATATGTCAAAAAGGCCATTTTGGGACTTTATTAAGTGCCTTCAAGTGCCAAATTCAATACATGGAAAATGGTCATGGAAACCTGTTGAAAAGTATTGAGAAAAAAAGATTGTAATCGACAAGAACTTTTAAGTTCCATGTTAAACATAGGTGATCTTTTTTGGTCAAAAACCCGCAGAAAATATTAATCATAAAAATGAATGTGTTCATTCCATACATCTTGAATTTATATTTTTAAAGTGAGAAATCTGCAATCAAACACATTAGGCAGTCCTAATCAATATTAAATCAATTAGTCTCCAGGTTTTCCTTTCACTCCAGTCATATATATTTTGAGCTCATGAAGGTGTGTAAAAGACATAGTTAAAAATGCCAAAAGAGAACCCTTAGCCTGTTTCTTAGAGTTGTTTTGTTTATTTAACCAAATGGAGTATAAAACAGATGTTCTCTTTCAACAGATTATAATAGCATCCTCTGTAGGCACACTTCAGTACTCAATGAAGGCGCTTTATGCTTTTATTCCCTTAGTATTATTCTAGGGTAGTCTTTAGAAAAATTAAAAACTCCAGCATCAAAATTGAGCATTATTAAAGGGATAGAAAGGTCAAAATTTAAATGTGCCCAGGTGCATTTTAATGTGAAATAGAAGCATTTTAGAAATATACTTTCATTAGCTTACTGCTATTACTGTTTTTCTGTAGTATACGTACATATCCTGTGAGAGCTGTGCACCAGTATTTAAACACCACATCTTCTCAGGGAGTCAGTGGTGGCTTCTATAAAACAAATTATGTCTTCACAGAAGCAACATAGACCATTGCCAGCTCTCTGATCTTGAATACTGGTGCACAGGCCTTCACAGGATATGTGCATATGCCGCAGAAAAATAGTGATAGCTTTTACTAGAAGCATTCTGCTAAAAGAAGTATATTGCAAAAATGTTTCTATTTCAAAATGAAATGCATTTATGTACTTTTTAATTTTGACCTTTCTATCCCTTTAATAGCACTAGACAATCAAAACAAAGGACAGGCTCAATTTTTTCAGCCCTCTCTATCATAATAGTGGTTTGTTAATTTGATTAATCAATCAGGACTTTTTAATCCACTATATGCAGGAGGAACCCTTAAACAATCTAGTATGTACAAGAGGGATTTAAAGAAGGACCTTTTGATCTGGATGGAACAGCCTGAAATCCTGAAAGATTTAAGGAACAGTAATAAAAGCTTTTTTGTGTGTGTGTTTTTTAAGGACAATTATATTCAGTAGAATTGCATAATCAACAAGTACGTAAAAAAAAAATAAAAAAAAAAATATCATTTTATCTGAATTTCAAATGAGCATTAGATGTTTTGCTGACAAATTTCAAAATGTCTTTCCATTTCCTTGTCCCCAGTACCATGTGACACTCATCAACTAATCACAAAAATCATATATGTATAGAATGGGAATTCTAGCTGGTACCTTAGAAAGTGACCCTATAAAAAGACTGTGTACAATTTGATAATTAAAATAAATTGGAATTTAAAAAAAAAAAAAAATTGTATTCTCTATCTGTATCATGAAAGTTTAATTTTGACTTTAGTTTTTAGTTGCAGGGGGTTGAACACACAGTAGTCTAGAGTCAATAGTTTTAAAGTTACAAGATCTAACAGATTAGAGATTTTTTTTACTATAATGGCCCTTTTTAATATATATATATATATATATATATATATATATATATATATATATATATATATATATATATATATATAGGCTTTATATTGGTTAGGGTTAAGTGCAGAGGTGGGGTACAGGTCAGCTATTATTATATGTAACTGCAGTGGGGAAGTTACAGTCAAGCACAGTAGAATATTTTAGACTACATAGCAAAGATGTTTTTATTTTACTTGATGTCACTGCCACTAAGAGCATTTAATAGTGGGATATATTTGACTGGTTATGTGCATCTTTAAAACTGTCACTGATCTCTATATTTGGTATCCCCTTATTGTATGCTAAATGACTTGTTATACGTACTGCAGAGTATTAAATGTACTGGAAATTATTTCTTCGTGTTTATTATTGTGTTTGAAATAACTTGTTTTGCTCTTTAAAACCATCATCAGTTGTTCTAACCCACATGCCCATTTAGAGAGGCTGACCATGCAGAAAGTGCAGACCTGCTCATGTTATCTCTCTGTACATACAGAAATCCTAATATTTGGTATTGAAAGGCTAATTATGGCCAGATGGATTCAATGAGAAAAAACATCTCTTTCAGATACAAAAATCTTTATGCTCTACCCCTCACTGGGAGGTTAATGTATGCTTCTGTCCCCTGTTTACATAGGTTTTCAACAGAAAATACAACAGTATTCATATTTTTAGAATAAGTGGTGGTTTTAACAGTCAAAATCAACTATTTTGAATAACTAAATGAAGTTAAATAAAATACACACCAGCAGTAAATGAATCATTGAGAACACACTATGCCAGAATACAAGTGGTGCGCTTTTGGATTTTATTTGCTCACGTGATAACTGCACTCAAATTAAACTTTTGACGCGAGTGGGTTAACGTGCGTATTACAAGTTGAAAATAAAAAGTTAGAGCAAGAGCAAAACCTAATGTACGCTAACTTGAGGACTTCGGATATTGAGACCACATTAACTTCTTCTTATAGACTTAGAGCACGCTTTTTATAAAAACACTTATTGCTTCCTAACCCAACACTGCGTAAGACCCACAGTGCTAAACCCAAAGGTATTTATAAATATTTTACATTCCAATGTTCTTCATATAGAACAAAATGTTCTTTATTTTTTAATATACTGTATATTTCTATATATAATATTATTTTTTGTTTATACAAGGAGTGCAGAATTATTAGGCAAATTAGTATTTTGACCACATCATCCTCTTTATGCATGTTGTCTTACTCCAAGCTGTATAGGCTCGAAAGCCTACTACCAATTAAGCATATTAGGTGATGTGCATCTCTGTAATGAGAAGGGGTGTGGTCTAATGACATCAACACCCTATATCAGGTGTGCATAATTATTAGGCAACTTCCTTTCCTTTGGCAAAATGGGTCAAAAGAAGGACTTGACAGGCTCAGAAAAGTCAAAAATAGTAAGATATCTTGCAGAGGGATGCAGCACTATTAAAATTCCAAAGCTTCTGAAGCATGATCATCGAACAATCAAGCGTTTCATTCAAAATAGTCAACAGGGTCGCAAGAAGCGTGTGGAAAAACCAAGGCACAAAATAACTGCTCATGAACTGAGAAAAGTCAAGCGTGCAGCTGCCAAGATGCCACTTGCCACCAGTTTGGCCATATTTCAGAGCTGCAACATCACTGGAGTGCCCAAAAGCACAAGGTGTGCAATACTCAGAGACATGGCCAAGGTAAGAAAGGCTGAAAGACGACCACCACTGAACAAGACACACAAGCTGAAACGTCAAGACTGGGCCAAGAAATATCTCAAGACTGGTTTTTCTAAGGTTTTATGGACTGATGAAATGAGAGTGAGTCTTGATGGGCCAGATGGATGGGCCCGTGGCTGGATTGGTAAAGGGCAGAGAGCTCCAGTCCGACACAGACGCCAGCAAGGTGGAGGTAGAGTACTGGTTTGGGCTGGTATCATCAAAGATAAGCTTGTGGGGCCTTTTCGGGTTGAGGATGGAGTCAAGCTCAACTCCCAGTCCTACTGCCAGTTTCTGGAAGACACCTTCTTCAAGCAGTGGTACAGGAAGAAGTCTGCATCCTTCAAGAAAAACATGATTTTCATGCAGGACAATGCTCCATCACACGCGTCCAAGTACTTCACAGCGTGGCTGGCAAGAAAGGGTATAAAAGAAGAAAATCTAATGACATGGCCTCCTTGTTCATCTGATCTGAACCCCATTGAGAACCTGTGGTCCATCATCAAATGTGAGATTTACAAGGAGGGAAAACAGTACAACTCTCTGAACAGTGTCTGGGAGGCTGTGGTTGCTGCTGCACGCAATGTTGATGGTGAACAGATCAAAACACTGACAGAATCCATGGATGGCAGGCTTTTGAGTGTCCTTGCAAAGAAAGGTGGCTATATTGGTCACTGATTTGTTTTTGTTTTGTTTTTGAATGTCAGAAATGTATATTTGTGAATGTTGAGATGTTATATTGGTTTCATTGGTAAAAATAAATAATTGAAATGGGTATATATTTGTTTTTTGTTAAGTTGCCTAATAATTATGTACAGTAATAGTCACCTGCACACACAGATATCCCCCTAAAATAGCTAAAACTAAAAACAAACTAAAAACTACTTCCAAAACTATTCAGCTTTGATATTAATGAGTTTTTTGGGTTCATTGAGAACATGGTTGTTGTTCAATAATAGAATTAATCCTCAAAAATACAACTTGCCTAATAATTCTGCACTCCCTGTATATATATATATATATATATATATATATATATATAAAACATGTTTCTTGTGAGTGCATTTCTCTCTGTGTGTATTTAGTCTCCCTACGGGAAAAAAGGGGCAACCAGACATGGACTCCTTGCTCAGTGTGCTTCGAGGAATACTGATACACCTCACTGACA